>NC_062527.1:23246259-23621259 GCF_022655615.1 Tachysurus fulvidraco | reverse complement strand
ACACACACTCTCTCATTCTCACACACACACACAGACTCACACACACACTCTCTCACTCTCTCTCACACACACACACACACACACACACACACACACACACACACACACACACAAATTTGTCCATGTCCATTTGTCCAATGGGCAGATTTTTACTGCACATTAACCTCATCATCAGCATCATATCAGTACTTCATAAACATTATAAATACTTCATTAGTGTTTATAAAGAAGAAATATTTTAATTGATCTAAGTATTGTGAAATCTTGTGATACTCTTTTGAAGCACATATTCAGTAATAAAAGCATGTCTGTGTTTTCTTTATTGTTATTGTTTTTACTGTATCTGTTGTCAAAGAATGACATATTTTGACTTCACTTTTGTAACTTTAATACAAAAACAAACGTTAAATAAAAAATTATGTCATCAATTTAAGGGCACGGTGACTTAGTGGTTAGCACGTTCGCCTCACACCGCCAGCGTCGGGGTTCGATTCCCGCCTCCTCCTTGTGTGTGTGGAGTTTGCATGTTCTCCCCGTGCCTCGGGGGTTTCCTCCGGGCACTCCGGTTTCCTTCCCCGGTCCAAAGACATGCATGGTAGGTTAATTGGCATCTCTGGCAAGATTGGCATCTCTTGTCCATAGTGTGTGAGTGTGTGAGGGAATGAGAGTGTGTGTGTGCCCTGCGATGGGTTGGCACTCTGTCCAGGGTGTATCCTGCCTTGATGCCCGATGACGATTGAGATAGGCACAGGCTCCCCGTGACCTGAGGTAGTTCGGATAAGCGGTAGAAAATGATTGAGTGATGAGTATGTCATCAATTTATTCAGTTATTAATAAAATAAACAAATCTACACCGATGTTATTGATAATGTTCCCAGAAATCGATTTTCAATCCGAGTGACCTGTCATGACATGATCTTCCACCAGAGGGCGCCTTTAGACTAGGTTGGCGAATAAGTGGCCTAGGTGGCCTAGTGATTACACTGCACCTGTGTCTTGTTATCTAAGACTTACAACCTGAACTTTTGCTCAGTTTGTAAAAAAGCAGAAATAAAAAAACTATAAAACAAAGACACCAAATGCAACACATCTACTTGAAAATGATGAAGAAAAGTGTTCTTGATAACAATGTCATACAAAATTCTACAGCACAAAATAATCTCAGTATATCCCACGGTTATTTTTATCACCAGTGGCATTTATGATCTAAGCCTGTTTGGAAAACATTTTCAAGCCTAGATCTACCAGGTGAAGACCTTATGCACAAAGAAAACAGAAACCATACCAGGTTGGAGCTTCATTGAATAGATTACATTCACAAGGTCACTGAATTCACCATCTTTACAATGTCACCCACTCGTGTCCAACATAAGAAAGACATGAGGGAACGTTCCAGAGAGACCATCTCAGCACCTTCATGGACTGTTTGCGGCGAGAAACAGAACATCTTTTTGAAGGTGGGACATAGTGCATACACATTTCAGTCTTTTGATGGCCACTGAACCTTTCAACATGACCACTAACAAGCACATGTTAAACAATGCCCACTAGGATCCCTGTGTGCTTGCTCTGTATATGGCTCTGGATCTTTGAAGATAAGTTTTGTATTTTGAAAGATTCTGGATGGGCAGAACTTCACACAGAAAACACTGTAATGCAAAAGCCCATAGTAAACACTATGACCTTTAGGCCTAGGATTTATATCATGTGGACATTATGAATATTTTATGATCATCACAGTTCTCCCAGACCTTTTTGCACACTTGCACTGTAGACTCAGTAACACAATCCTAGAACACAGTTTAAGAATTTTAGTGACATTTGTAAAAATGTTAGAGCAGATTTTAAATTTAGATGTTTTGAGCACTCCAGAGATAAAGAATCCCAGTGTTGTTGTGTGGCACTTCACATTTACTGGACTAAAAGCTCAGGAACAAGACTCTAAATTAATCACAGTATTCAGCAAAACTCTCTGAAATACAATGGTGTAAAGTCTTAAATCTGGGCAAAGATAAATAAACCATTTATAAAACTTTGAAAGCACTGGATCCAGTAGATTCCACCAGTGGAAAAGGAAGAACCATAAGGATTGTAAAAGCAAACTCTATAGCCAGAAGAGAAGGGCTTTTGTCATCAAGGGAATTAATAACCAAAAGGATCATCATACTTCAGACATCATCTGCAGAGATTGGAAACGTTCTCAAAACCACTCCATCTGTCAAATTTGCAGCTTTGTCTGGGCAGATATCTGCATCCCGTCAAACAGATCAGCGAAAACTAGAACGTTTCGGGATTAACTCTAAACACCACGTCTGTGGTAACCTAGATACTGCTCATCATTTGGATGATGCTTACACCGAAACATGATCATGGCAGAACCTGCATCCTGATATGAAGAAGAAAAAGCAGAAGAGGATGAAGCCTTGTCAAATATACAAGAGTAAGCATGAATATTGAATAAAGCTCATCAGAATGAAGGCAAGGAACTTGGACTGGGGCAAAGGATTGACTTTCAGAATAAGAAGTTGTTTTAAGTAAAATCTCCGGATTTCTGAGACTGGAATGGACATGTACCATTCCAGGAAGATGGAAGTAAATTCTGGTGCATTAAGCCTTCAGAGGTCCATCCATCTTCTACCGCTTATCCGGGGCCGGGTCGCAGAGGCAGCAGACTAAGCAGGGATGCCCAGACTTCCCTCTCCCCAGATACTTCCTCCAGCTCTTCCGGGGGATTACCGAGGCATTCCCAGGCCAGCCGAGAGACATAGTCCCTCCAGCGTGTCCTAGGTCTTCTCCGGGGCCTCCTCCAGGTTGGACATGCCCAGAACACCTCCCCAGGGAGGGGTCCAGGAGGCATCCGAAACAGATGCCCGAGCCACCTCAGCTGATTCCTCTCAATGTGGAGGAGCAGCGGCTCTACTCTGAGCTCCTCCCGAGTGACAAAGCTCCTCACCCTATCTCTAAGGGTGCGCCCAGCCACCCTACGGAGAAAACTCATTTCGGCCGCCTGTATCCGGGATCTTGTTCTCCCAAAGCTCATGGTCATAGGTGAGGGTAGGAACGTAGATTGACTGGTAAATAGAGAGCTTCGCCTTGTGGCTCAGCTCTTTCTTCACCAGAACAGACCGGTATATCGACCGCATCACTGCAGAAGATACACCGATCCGCCTGTCGATCTCCCGCTTCATCCTTCCCTCACTCATGAACAGGACCCCAAGATACTTAAACTCTTCCACTTGAGGCAGGAGCTCTCCGCCAACCTGCAGGGGACAAGCCATCCTTTTCCAGCTGAGAACCATGGCCATGGACTTGGAGGTGCTGATTCTCATCCCCGCCGCTTCACACTCAGCTGCAAACCGCTCCAGTGCAGACTGAAGGTCCTGATAAGCTTTTAGAGGTGAGCAGAAGAAAAGGCATTTGGACAGAAAGTAGTGAAGGGTCTGGATGCCATTCATCTGTTTTACTTTGATATTGGTATATGGCTTCCTCAATCCATCTTTAGCTAATAAAAGAGTGCAAAACAGTTTGGAAAAGGTGAACATAAAGTGAAAGATTTCACACATTACAATCGTAAAGATATTAAACTCATTAAATGCCACTTCAGACAATAGCGATATCAGGAAGGCAGACAATATCAGAGAAGACTTTCAATCATGCTGTTATGCCACAAAACCCTACATAATTCTACAGTGCTTTTGATCTGTATAATTGTTCTGCAAATTCTGGAGTTTGCTCCTAAGAATTTCACTCACCAAGGCACATGTGCTGTGGTGATGTGATAATAAAAGTGACTTGACTTGATCTCATGAGCTTTCCTGTGTGATGTGGTAGCTCAGTAAGGTGTTAAACGTCTGAATCCCAGCACCACCCAGCTACCACTGCTGTGTCCTTAAGCAAGGTTCTTAACACAAAACTGCTCTTTTGGATAAAATGAGATAAATGTAAGTTGTTCTGGATGAGGGTTTCTGCAAAATAATGTAAATGAAGCACAAGGAGTTCACCAAAGGTTGGAAGCCACGGCGAGTTGCTTGATTTCTTCACTGAGGATTTTCCCAAACTTCTCATTTTGTGCCTTTCGTCAAACTCACCTCAGTTAAGAAGGTGGTCCTCTGTTACAGGAGGCCAAACAACAATGCAGACCCACACCCTCTTTCCATCCAGACCAAGATGTATGACTTTCTCCTTTCATCTCAAGAAGTTCATACCATAAGATTCTGGACCCTTCAAAGCAATGATTCAAAGACCAACCATGTAGACTTCTGGTTGATCTGCTTCTCTCTTGGGTAAGTGTATAAACCATTTGATCCTCTGTCTGGTCTCTTTTCCTGTTTTCATGTCAGTGTAGGTGACTGCTTGACTCCTCACAGGACAGTAAATGCTGTAAATATCTGATCAATTTGTGTGCCATCACATCACATCACATCCTGGATCCAGAACCTGAAGACACCATCTGAGCCAACTGATATTTTCTATTGAATTCACCTAGAGGGTTTGGTGTCCACCAGAGGGTGACAACTGAATCTCTTGGAGCTACAGAGAGGGAAGATCCCAGAAGTCTTGCCTGCCAGTTTAATCCCATTTATTTTCTGTAGCATGTGTCTGAAACCTTTCTTATATAAAGTTTTTTTTCTGTCCATGTTTGTTCTGAGTTTTTGTGTGATCCCGGCCTTGTTTCGGCATGTATGACTTGTTCCATGTCTGTTGTACTGTATCTGTTGTTACCTGGTTAAGATTCTGTATTTATTTTTGTCTGCCATTACTGTTGATGTCCTAAAAATATCTGATTTACTTAGAATGACTACAGGTTTGTTCAGGAAATTGTTCAAAAGTAACACATCTTAAAAAGTAAAAAGCAAGATAAGCTTTCTTGAAAATGTTCTGAATATACAGTATCTGTATACTTTTGGAAACCCCCTTTGTGGTTTATTGTCTTGTAAACTGCAGGATCGAGTCCGCTCTCATCACTGAAGGTCGCTCGGTCTGAAGTGGGTCTGGAAGCTGTGCTGCCGTGTGAATGGGGGTCACACAATAAAGCCATATCTGCAACGCCGTATATCCAGTGGCAGACTTTCAGAAACATGGTGTTCGAGCGAGAGGGTCCTGATCAGTTTCAGGGCGAGGCTTACAAAAATCGTGCTGACGTTCCAGAGGGTGTGCTGGCGAAGGGGAACTGCTCCCTGCATTTGACTGACATCCGCTTTAGTGATGCAGGAATCTATGAGTGCTATCTGGTGGTTGGGAAGACGAATAACATGAGGAGGATCTTCATCCAGAGTGTGCAGCTCTCTGTTCTCGGTGAGGCCTCATATATGAGTACATTTCATTTATTACTGTAGGATTTCGACTAATAGCAAAAATTGACAGAAAAATGTTAATTTGCTCCTTTGTCAATTTGAAGAACTGCCAAGTTGATATTTTAGACAGACAGAAGTGGAGTAATTCACTGTCTTCTGGTTAAATACACAGTCTAAAAATTTTCATATATTAATTGACAGCCACATGTATATGATTTAATAATACAGTCTACAGTCAAGAAGTAATTCATTACAAGACATCAGGGATTTATGTCATAACCCCATACAAGGGCACGAGAGTTTTATATTTTCTTACACAAAATATTTTCACACTGTTAGTTCAGTACAGAGTCGTTTTATTTATTGAACAAACGTACATTATGTACAATATGTTACTTCTCCTTTCTTGGCACAATTCTATTTGATTACAGTAAAAAAAATCTCCTTTCACATGTCATATCGTGTACGATTGTTTACGTGACTAGTAAAATGTGAATGTGAAAAAAAAAGATGTGAGCTGGAAAACTTTCACACCAAATAAAAACTGGTGGAATGTTTAGGAATGTGATTTTGCTGGGGTTTAAACAATCATGCAGCATGTATCAGTTATTCACAAGGACATTTTCTCACACAGCACACAACAGTTTCTTTTTAATCCAGTTCTTTTAACAACAGTGAGATCAAGATTATTTTTCCTGAACATGAAGAATGAACCCATTTTCTGTCTCAATGAACAGATCACAAGAGCTCTCAGTCTGTGGAGATGGGGAAAGACCTGACCCTTGACCTGTACACACACCAGGCACAGACTGTGGTGTTCCAGCCCTCCAACAGTACTGAGTGGAGAGAACTGTGGCAAAGACAGCATAGAAAGGAGGATCTCAGGTCTCGGGTGGAGGAGCGAAACGGGAAACTTCTTATCAAGAACGTGAGAGAGAGCGATGAAGGACTGTACAAAGTGATGGACAGCGAAGGACTCGCTCTGAGCACCGTGAAGGTTTCTGTTGAAGGTAAAACACATTTTAGTGAATAGAGCAGACACAACAGTCCCAGAGTCCAAGATTCTAAATAAATTCTGGACTCTGATTGAACAGCAGCTCTGACAGTATGACAGAACGTAACATTTGCCTTATGCTATTTAAAGAGAGATAAAAAGCAGAAGCTGGTAGATCTGTGAATATTTCCAAATTTTAATTGTAAATATAATAAATGTAAATTTAATTGTATTTATAAATGGCTTAAATACTATGGCCTGTTTTTTTATGTAATATATAATAAGTCGTTTTGTTGAATTGCTAAAAAACTTGCAGTTACACATGAAATTACAGGCAGTTATACTGTAACTTCATGATGGTATCAGTTACGCCACCTAACTTTGTGTTAGGATGATGAAAGTTCTGTAAAATATATTGTTCATTTTTAGAAATGATAAAGTGAAATATCATTTATTATATTATTTAAATTAAAAGCACAGACTGTATACTGTGTATATACTGTATCATATAATCATTATAAAATCCTTAGATATTATTATTTGTTCTGTTATCTAATTGTTGTTATAAATTCTTCTTCATATGTTTTCAGAACCTTCTGAACCCACGAGACAGAACACGGTGGAAAAACAGTTGTATTTAGGTTTGTGAGAGAACAAAGAGTCTATTAAAGAATTTATAAAGAATCACATTTCTCATGTTTATGATTTTTGTTAATGATACAACATCATTAAAGGTTTATTAAAGGTGACATTAGAGACGTTTGTGTTCAATAGATTCACATAAATATTCACAAATACAAAAATATATACAAAACAAATTTTAAATATTATTTTTAATTTATTAAATTTGTATTGTTACTTCGTCACTAACATTTTTTTCAAGGCCACATTGTAAAGTCCTTGATTGATGATGTAACATTGGGAATAAAATGTAACTGCTATATAGCTGCTGATAGGGTGCAGAATTTTTAATATTATAATAAATGTAGAGTTAAAAGGGAAACAAAATAATATATGCAATAATAATATGCAGGCAAAAATTAGGCTGCTTTCAGTGTTTTACTTTTTTTTTTTTTTAAATGATTGGGATGATGCCAACATCTCTCTCTCTCTCTCTCTCTCTCTCTCTCTCTCTCTGTAGAAAGCAGTGTTGGAGTGAACTATCCCTCTCTCCCTCTTCCCTTTCTCCTTGTCATGCACCTGTATCTACTCTGACCCTGAAGTTTATAATGATGATGATGCTGATGATGATGTTGAGGTGATGAGCCTCAGTCGTCTCTCACCAGAGTCCTGCAGTGGCTCAGTAAACTACAGGGTAAACGGCGCTCTCTCAGGGCATCAGGGAGCAAGTGCACTAGAGGAAAGCGCCCTAACCCCTTATGTGCTCCGGAGGTGTCGTGTTGTGAAACCTGTGTTAACAATCGATTTGTTTGATATTCAAATCTTAGCTTCATTTCACGCTAATTTCAGTTAGATTATTAATATTGATAATAAGAACAGAAGCAGAATTTAAATAATTCTGCTTCTGTTCTTATTATCAATATTAATAATCTAAGAGTATTTACATTAAACATCTACAATAAGCATCGCATTAGATAAAAGGTTTCTGTCTAAAACTGTAAGGCTTCTCTTCATATAATTATTATATCTTATTATCTTATATATTATTAAATGTCTTAAATGTATTAATGGAGCTTTCTTATTTATTTATCTGATTAAAAATTCCTTATTTAAATGTTTGTGCTGAATCCTTTCTAATCACAATAAAAAACTCCCAACTATAAAAATCTCATTCTGTCATTTCTCCAGAAATTCTACAGGATTTCTTTTCTAGTAAACTGAGAGAAATGAACAGTGTGTTGTGTAGAAATGCTCACAGTAAATTGTTCAACATAAATAATTTTAAAAAATGTATTATAATTATTAGTATTTATTATTTATTTAGATTTTTTTTTCTAATTTCAAGTGATCTTATATCTGTGAGTATTTAATATGAAATGTTTAAACAAATTGCTCTGAAATTTCCCCCAATGCCAAAACCACTGTAGGGATATACAAAGGTCCATTAGTTCCTCAGGAGCTCTCGGCAGAAAGGACATTATTTCCATTTACACTATTTACTGTAGAGTGTCACACAAATGAGGATGAGGTTCCCTTCTGAGTCTGGTTCCTCTCAAGGTTTCTTCCTCATGTCACCTCAGGGAGTTCTTCCTCACCGCCATCACCTCCGGCTTGCTCATTAGGGATAGAGATAGATATATAATATCTTAAATTAAGTTAATCTATTTAAATTAATTTTAAACTTTAACTGTATATATTCACTTATTTATTTTTTTATCCATATTTTTTCTTCTTCTTCTTCTTCTTCTTCTTCTTCTTCTTCTTCTTCTTCTTCTTCTTATTATTATTATTATTATTATTTTATTATTATTATTGTTATATTTCTTTTTCTTTCTCTTCTGTTTCCATACTTCTGTAAAGCTGCTTTGAGGCAATGGGAAATTGTTAAAGCACTATAGAAATAAATTGAATTGAATTGAAATTGAAAGGTCAAATCCAAGAGAAGATCTGATAAAGCAAACCAAGGGTCAAGTTACACAAATCCCACAAGCCTTTATGTATTATGTATAAAGGCTTAGAACTAATTCGTTGCTCACAAACACACACAATGTGAAAATTAAATCAGGTCAAGAATTTTTTCAAGAAGTGTATTCAGGGTAGACGAGGGGACAAGTTTCCTGAATTATTATTATTATTATTATTATTATTATTATTATTATTATTATTATTATTATTATTATTATTACTACAGAAACAGAAACCACTCAGATGCTGCAGCTCCTCCAGTATCATTTAAATCCTTATTAAATCACAGCTCTATAAATGTTTTATAGACAGGTGAAGAGGAGGAGGATTCACACAGGTATATCATTTACTATACAGATATACAGAATCCTCCCCGTCACCTGTCTATAAAACAGTCACCTGAGGATGAACAGTGTAATCATGAACTGTAGGTGTGTGTTATATGTGGAGTGAGATTGTCAGGGACATGGGGATAAAAACAGACCCAAATGCAGGATAGCTAAAATAAACTGATTTATTAAATATAAATACAAAACAGGGACAAGGACACGTGACACAGCACATAAACAAACCCACGTGGCCAAAGTCTGGATCCTGACACCGATACTCAGTTCTTGGAACTTCACTCCCAAATCCAGAAGGTGATTGACATTAATCCGTCACTACATAATAACTGTAGGTTATAAATGCTTACGACACTGTCAACGGTGGTTTACAGCAGAAGCTCATAATCTTTATACAAATCATACTGAATCACAAGAAATGTTTTTCCATCTCTAAGGTAAAGCTGAGTTGTGAATTCTTCTTTAGTTTGATCTAAATCTGTGGTTTGTACTGTCAGTGGTTCAGTGTTCTATTTTAGATGCCATATGTTGTGGCTCATTTAAGAGCCGAGCGACATTTTAGGAACAGGCTGCCGCTTCATGTATCATGAGTATCATGAGTCTGCAAGACCGATGATTATTTATTTATTATTTCTTTTGCTCATTTTTAAGTTATCTTCTGATTAACAAGTACTGTCTGTGTACCTGTCTGTGTTTTGGCTGATTTCTGTTGAAACTGGGTTAGGGTTAGTGTTACCCTAACCCTAACCCTAACCCTTAGGAGAGCTATCCCTTGACCTTGGACTCAACGCATTACACACCTAATAATCCACCCAATTCCAGTTAATGCTCAGATTCATCAGTGTATTAAAGACAACTCCACACGTTTGTATAAAAGCTTTCCGTCTTTCTACATGAATGATTGTGTGCACGTGTTATACTCAGTCACGTGTTCATATGTGAACTGAAAGGTAGATTACTGTGTATAAAGTTAATCAGCAGAAATGGTGTAATGTAGTGATAGAGCAGGATTTTTAGCTCCTAGCATTGTTTAGTGAAGGCTGATAGGATTTAGTTCTCAGCAGTTAGTTCAGGTTGAGTTTATGATGTAATGAGTCTCTTATTAATCTGATACTCAGTAAAAACACTAAAACTCGTATCCTGATCCCTGTAGCAGTGCTGAGAAAAGAGGAAATCTTATTCATCTTAATATTAAATGTTAAATAAAACATGGTTGTATTCTCTGTATTTATTAGTTTCTGAATCACCTCCGTGGGTCACGGTGGCTTAGCGGTTAGCACGTTTGCCTCACACCTCCAGGGTCGAGGGTTCGATTCCCAACTCCGCCTTGTGTGTGTGGAGTTTGCATGTTCTTCCCGTGCCTCGGGGGTTTCCTCCGGGTACTCCGGTTTCCTCCCCCGGTCCAAAGACATGCATGGTAGGTTGATTGGCATCTCTGGAAAATTGCCCGTAGTGTGTGAGTGAATGAGAGTGTGTGTGTGTGTGTGTGTGTGTGTGTGTGTGTGTGTGTGCCCTGTGATGGGTTGGCACTCCGTCCAGGGTGTATCCTGCCTTGATGCCCGATGACGCCTGAGATAGGCACAGGCTCCCCGTGACCCGAGAAGTTTGGATAAGCGGTAGAAAATGAGTGAGAGAGTGAGAGAGAATGTTTGACTGCTTTAGAGGATTCAGCACAAACCTCCTTAGTTCACAAATTTAATGTTAAAGTGAAGGATTTACTCAATAAACTGTTAATTTAAATCTAATAAATGATTAGTGATATTAGTGTTGTGTACTTTCACGACTTAAAAGTCATCGTCAGAGCTTCAGTTAAAGCAGTTTTATTAAGAGCTGTGTGTGAAATCAGTCAGCTGTTCTGTCACTTTTATTTCTAACGTGTCTCTGTTTGTTTGTTTCAGAAAATCTGCCAACGCTCCACAAGAGTCTTCCAGACATCATGTCCCTCCTTTATATTTCCATCTTATGGGTCTGTGCATGTGTGGGTGAGTGACCAGGTTCTACAACACCAACAAGACAGAAGTGTCCTTCTATTGAATCAAATATCACAACAATGTTTTGTCAAATGTTACAAATCCTGTAGATTGTAATGTTTCTCCCACAGACAGTGCAGAATCTCTGGTTACTGTATCAGCTCAAGTGGGTTCCACAGTCATCCTGCCGTGTACACTGACCGGACTGTCTGGCCAATCAACACATTTCCGGTGGTGCACTGAGTATGTGATAGCGTTTGAGAGAAGCATGTATGGTAGCAGGGTGAGTTCAGGATATGAAGGATGTGTGGATGTTCCTGTGGAGGAGCTGCGTAAAGGAAACTGTTCCCTGGTGTTGAAGAACGTCAGAATCACTGATGATCGTTTTTACAAAATGTTTTCGGTGGAACTCAGGTACAATAGGCGACCTAGCATATAGAGAGAAATTAACAGAGTTGATCTCTCTGTTGATGGTGAGTAACGTGTCCAGTGTAAAATATTGACTAATTATAGAAGTCACAGTGTCTCAGATAACAGAGCTGGAAATAAGGAACAATAACTACATCTATTATAGAGAGGAATCAATACTTTATTTAGAGTTAACAGATGATGTGTTAGAAAAATACACAAATGCAGACATAAATAAGACACAGACAATATTTTATTTGTAGAAAGTTTGTCAGAAAGGTTCAGAGGTCATCTGGGTGAGATTAGAGATGTTCATCAGGACTGAGATCCTGCAGCAACAATTAAAAAACTTTTACTTTTATGTGAACAAGAACAAGTGATCAGATATGAAGCTCACAGGACAACAAAAACAATCAGTTTCTATAAAAGAAATAAAAATATAAAGTTCCTAACATCAGGTCATTTCCTAAAAGGTTTTTCTGTGTCTCTGAAGGTCTTCAGATATCAGCTCCAGTGGGTTCCACAGTTGTCCTGCCGTGTGATTGGAGTCATCTGTCCATCAAAACTCCTTACGTTGAGTGGCTTATCGATTCTGAGACTGTGTTTGAGCGAAAGGGTAAAGATTCATATCAGGGTGAAGGATATGAGGGTCGTGTGGACGTTCCTGAGGACGAGCTGCTTAAAGGAAATTGTTCCCTGGTGATGAAGAACATCAGATTTAGTGATACAGGAATCTACATCAGCGCCATGTTAATTACAGACACACAGGAATCTGTCTTGGTCCAGAAGGTTAAACTGTCAGTTGTTGGTAAGTGGATTAATCTCAGACGATACTGAGTACGACACATATCAGTACACAAAGTTTAAAATGTCTGGAAAGTTACTGAGTGACTTGAGCAGCATGTTTCCTGTAGATGTCAGTGTTTTTCAGTCCTGGTTGAGAGAGAACTACACAGTTTAATGTCCCCACAGATCATTCTAAAGCTTTTCATGGCTGTGTTAGATTGAGTGAGGAGAACACACACCTCCTGTCCTGTATTTCACTACTGTTTCAGCACACACTCAGTCACTTCCTCTCAATAATCAACACTCAATCCTCATCTAAGAGCCTTGTGATCTGATAAAGTACTGAAATGGTTCTTAACCAATAACTCTGATGTGACATTGATAAAATATCTTCACTTTCCATTTCCATTTGATTAAAACATTATAAATGTAGAATAAATGAAAGTGACCCAGTGTTTGTGATCCTTTCACTCTGAACAGGGTTTCATGGAAAAAGCAGTACATTAGGATGGAAAAAGGAACCTGGTTAGATTTTAATGACATGACAAGGGGGTGTGTCTAAAGTACAGGGCTTTTCTTAATCTGGTGTGAGCTCCAGGTCAAAACATCTCTTATTGTTCCTGGATAAACTTTAATAAAACACTTCATATTATTATAGCAGCACAACACTGATTATTATTTAAGGATCAGTGATGACATCATCTGCATGTATGGCTGAAAAACACTGAACAATATGTGGCGGGAGCGGTGTGGTGTGTTAGGAGGTACGCGTGAGAGCCGTACAGCTTATCACACACAAACCCAAGTTTATCTATTTGGAACCAGTTTGACTACGCCACCTGGGAGGGTTAAACCCAGGAAATAGAAGTAAACCCCAGTGTTTGTTATCAGATCACACAAGTTCGGTTCTCTTAAAATAAGTGTAGGCAAGAAAACATGGGCATCATAAAAAGTACAATGTTTATTAAATACTTACAGTTAAAAACTCCCTTAATATGCTCAATCTAAAAAGCCCTTAATAACGGCCCAAACCAACATTACAAAAACAACATAAAGAAAGATGTCTTCACTGTAAAAAAAAAGGTGCAGTGACGTACAAATACACAAATAACGACGATCAAAGGAAAGAAATAATAAAACAACCACTTTACGCAACTTCCAAACAGACAAAACAAAATATCACAATTAAATCCAGGGCTGGGGTTATCCACCGAGGCGATCACCAGGGTTAGTTATCCAAGCGCACACTTTCACACACACACACACACCTCACCGTGAACTCAGAGCACGCACTCGTACACTTCAAGAATGTCGCACAGCACACGTTGGAATAGCACCACCACCAATAGGTCTTTCACCCGTGGGACCCCCAGCTCCTGAAAGAAATCAAAACCAAAATATAATATATATAATATAAAACAGAAACAGAATGAATGAAAAGCAAATAGAAGTCACGATTCAACGCAACCAAAAACTTTATAAAAAGTTAAGGGAGACCGGACTCAAAAACGGGCGGCCACGTGGTTCTTAGGCCGACCCAAAGAAATACCCGATCGTCCACCCCAAAGTAGACCAGAGCAGGTCAGTTAAAACTATCCCAGAAACCAGATGGTAGCAGCAGAAATCCCTTTAAATGATTGTAGGCCAATATTAGGTCACTCGGCGCGCAGTGGAGGAAAAAGTCAACTGCAGTGCTAATAGCCAGGACGAAACGAGAGGGAGAATCCAAGTGCGGATAAAGGAGCTCACGAGGATCAATTCGCCGCTCAGGATACGCAGCCCTCAAATAACCCGCTGAAAACTACCCACTATACTAGACACCGTACCTGGCCCCAGTGATCGTGGAAGATGATGTACATTAGAGTGCTGCCCAGCAGTACTCCTTCCGGTCCTTCTCACCACACTCTCACCCACAGAAGCAGAGGATAAAGGAAGGTTCACTGCTGGCTGCACATTCGCTCCTGCTTCAGGGACTTCTAACCCTAGGTCCTCATCAGAACCTGGAGGTTCCTACTGAACCGTACCCCGAGGTGACTGCCTACTATTAACCTGTGATGTTTCAGGTACCAGGACAAACAAATCTCCCTCGTCCAACTCCTCTTCCCGAGGCTGCACCGGTTCCGCTACTGGAGTGTCCTGCAATATGGGGGAGGAGTTCCTACCAATCTGAGGTTTCAGCAACGATCGGTGCACATGCTTTAACTTACTTAGATCTGTGGTGGGGACAATTGTATACACCACACCTCCTTCCTTAGGTGCCTTCACAATCCGGTACACCTCTGAGCTCCACAGGTCATGTATTTTGTGTCGACCTCTCACGCTATAATCACGGAGATATACCAACTGACCCTCCTTCAGTGGTGACTCTCGGACCTGCAGATCATGCCTGGCCTTTCGGCGAGCAGCAGCGGCCCCCGACCGCTCACGAGCACCCTCAAAAGCCACCTGCAACCGATCCTGATGTTCCATAACCCAACGATGAACACTACCAGCCAATGGTTCTTCAACTCTACCAAGCAAGAAGTCGACTGGAAGTCTAGGCTCCTGCCCAAACATCAAAAAATATGGGCATTCCCCTGTAGCTTGGTGAGGGGTAGTGTTGTAGGCGAACAGTACCTGAGGAAGACAAGATGGCCAGTCCCTCTTCCTTGACACAGGCAAGGTGCGCAAGAGGTTGTGTAATGTCCTGTTGAAACGCTCGCACTGGCTGTTTCCAGCAGGGTGATATGGAGTAGTGCGTGACTTTTCAGCTCCATATAAGCAACACAACTGATGGATAAGAGCCGACTCAAAGTTACGACCTTGGTCCGAATGGATACGGCCAGGCACCCCAAATTTACAGAACCACTCGTCAACCAGAACCTGTGCCACAGTCTCAGCTTGTTGATCTCTAGTGGGTACAGCCAAGGTGTATTTGGTGAAAATATCAGTCATGACCAACACATTCTCCAGACCTGAACTTGAGGGTTCTAACACAGTAAAGTCCAAGGCCAGAATCTCATTTGGCCGTGCGGCCAGCAGGTGTCCCATGAAACTAACAGGGGCAGGCTGGACGCCCTTGGCACACTGGCACCTCTCACACTCATGGCACCACCGGGCAATGTCAGCAGACATCCCTGGCCAATAACATCATTGCCACACCAGCTGAGAGGTGCGCTCCACCCCCTGGTGCCCATGCAGTTGGTGTAATTGTGTCAACACCTCAGACTTCATGGCCACCGGCAATAACACTTGGAGAACCTCCTCTCCACCATCCGGGCGAAACACCTGACGATAAAGCACCCCCTCCTTCTCCACCAGGCGATCCCACTGCCGAAACAAAAGCGCAGCAGACCTAGAGAATTTCTTACGCTCCTCAGAGCTAGGTGGCGATTTCCGCCTCCAAAACACCAGCAGCTCTCCAATAGCTGGATCGGCCTGCTGCTGAGCAGACATATCACTGATGGAATAACCAGGAAAGGATACGATCTGGTTTACCCCCGTCACCAATCCGCCCTGGTCAACTTGACGCAACGCAGCCGGAACAGCTACCCCTGGGCACAAATCCTGAACCTCCACCACAGATGGATTCTGGCGTGATAAGGCATCAGCATTGCGGTTGCTCTTGCCTGATCTATACTTGAGCTCAAAATCAAAGGAAGCCAACTGGGCAGCCCAACGCTATTCCATGGCACCCAGCTTAGCAGAGGTCAGGTAGCTAAGAGGATTATTATCGGTGTAGACTACACACTTGAGTCCCAGCAGGTACTCCCGGAACTTCTCGGTCATGGCCCACTTGAGCGCAAGAAACTCCAGCTTCATAGAACTGTAGTTTGAAGTATTGCGCTCAGTGGGCTTAAGACCTCGGCTACCATAAGCTATGGGACGCACCTTACCGTGTTGCTCTTGTGAGAGGACTGCCCCTAGTACCCCATGGCTAGCGTCCACCTCCAAAATAAAAGGAAGTGAAAAGTCAGCATAGGCGAGCACAGAGGCTGTGGTAAGTCTACCCTTTAACTCCTCAAAGCTACTCTGACACTCATTAGACCATCCCTCAGCAAACTCACGGGACCCAGACTTTGACCGCTTTGGGGTTGCCAGCTCTGCTACCAACCTGTGGAGATGGGCAGCCAGCCTCGCAAACCCTTCAACAAAACGGCGGTAGTAGCTGGCAAACCCCAAAAATGACCGCAAACCTGCAACACTGGTTGGCTGAGGCCACTGAGAAACTGCCTCAATCTTGCCTGGGTCTGTGGAAACTCCTTCTGAGGAAATCACATGACCCAGGTACTGTACTTCACGTTGGAAAAAGGCACACTTGGACAACTTGGCCTTCAAACCTTTCCTGTGTAACCGGCTTAAGACTACCTCCATCCGAGCTAGATGTTGATGAACTGACGAGGAGAAAACAACAATGTCATCAAGGTACAAGAGGAGAGACTGGCACTGTTGGTGGATGACAAGATGGCGCCTGTGTGTTGGGCCTGCCGTCTGTCGCTCTCGTGTTTGTGTGTTTGGTTGTCTGCTTTGTTCTTAAACTGCTACTCGCTTTTTACCTACGACCACCAAGTACTGCTGGATATCCGAAACTCTGTTGTTAAATCTCTCACCAACCAAAACACCTCTGAGTTGGACTGCTTTTTCAACCATACATACGAGTCCTTTAAACCGCCTTTACCTGAATGTTTTCGCCGGTGGCCCCTCAACATCACCAGGAGAAAGCGAAGAAGGAAACGGGGAAACCGCGGAGGCTACATCGTGAAGCTAAAAGCTCATCTGCGGGCAAACTTTCTTGGGGATCCTTCCTATGAGCCAATGTATGGCGGCTATGCGCTTCGGTGCCCGCTAGATATGTCACACAGGTGCCTTCGCTTTGTCTCACCCTCGCATCCGAGCCCTGAGCATTACCATGCTTGCCGTGCCGGTATCCACCGAATTGGTCTCGGCTCCTGGGGTCGAGGAGTTACACACAACAATCTACGTGAGCTGGAAAAAGCGCCCTATTCACCTGTTACTTTCTCCTCACTGAAGATGGCATTATTAAATGCCCGTTCGCTGGTGAATAAGACTTTTGTATTAAATGACTTCTACTCTTCCCACAACCTGGACTTTATGTTTATCACGGAATCCTGGATAAAGGTTGGTGATTTAACGCCGTTTTCTGACCTGATTCCCGCAGATTGTACATTTTTTAATACGCCTCGTCCGAGCGGACGCGGAGGGGGCATAGTTACCATCTTAAAGAGCTCTCTATCCGAACGCTGTCGTCTGACTCCGACTATGACATTTACCAGCTTTGAAGTTCAGATACTTCATTTAGACTGGAATGGTCCGGTTTGTTTAGGGGTGATCTATCGTCCTCCACATTCGACCACGGACTTTATACAGCATCTCACTGAACTAATCGGCAATATTGCTGTGAGTTATGATCACTTTTTATTGGTGGGCGATTTTAACGTGCATGTTTGCTGTCCGTCTTTGCCCCTTTCACATGACTTTCTGAACTTGCTTGAAACGTTTAACCTATCCCAGTGGATCAGTGACCCCACTCACATCCAGGGACATACGCTTGATCTGGTTCTATCTTATGGACTTGATGTGGCTGATATTGTGCTTTCTGATACTATGATCTCAGATCATAAGCCTATATTATTCTCCTTGTCTCTTCCAGTCATCTCTCACTATTCAAATACATCTGAAAATGTTTCACGTTTTTATTCCCCACAGTTTAGCACTAATTTTAACTCGTATTTTGCCAAATGCTGCTCACAGTTGCTCCTGGAGCAGCCATTACCTGACTTGGATGCTGACCAACATCTTGGAGTCTTAAACTCTGCCTGGCTTGAGATTACAAATGCAACTGCTCCTCTCAAACCTCGCAAGAAAAAATTTAAATCTGAAGTTTGGCAAAATGCTGAGACTCGTCTCCAAAGACAACTTTGCAGAAAGGCAGAACGTAAATGGAAAAAGGACAGGCTGCATGTTTCCCTTCAGATATTTAGAGACTCTCTTACATCTTACCAGTCTATAGCCAAATCTGCGAAAGCCGCTTATTTCTCTTCTTTAATTGAAAGAAACCACTCTAAACCTAAGGTATTGTTTTCTATCATTAAATCTGTGACAAATCCTTCTGTTAAATCTATGCCTGTTGCTTCTGTTTCTGTCTGTGAAGGTTTCTCGAGATTTTTTAGTGACAAAATCACTAAACTAAGGCTAAGCGTTCGGCCCACTATAACCCATATCTCTTCTCCAATCACGTCAGATGTCTCTGCATTTTTTAACGCTTTTGAGCTCATCAACCTCCAGCAACTGAAGGAGGTGATTGACAAGCTCAAACCCTCATTTTGTCCCAGTGACATAATTCACCCAAAATTTTTAAAGCAAATCTTTCACTCAATTGGTCCAGGCCTGCTGTCTTTGATGAACAAGTGCCTGCAAACTGGCTCAGTCCCTGCCAACCTAAAGGTTGCCACTGTTACTCCCTTGCTCAAGAAGCCTTCATTGGACCCCTCTATTCAAAAAAACTTTCGACCTATCTCTGTCTTGCCTTTCGTGTCAAAAATTCTGGAGAAAATTGTGCTAAATCAACTTCAAAGTTTTCTGAATAACAATTGTATCTATGAGGTTTTTTTAATCGGGTTTTAGGTCTGCTCACAGTACTGAATCTGCCCTTTTGAGAGTTTTAAATGACATTTATCTTTCTACTGACTCCGGAGATTCTGTGGTTCTTATTCTTTTAGATTTATCAGCTGCTTTTGATACCATAGACCACTCCCTCTTATTATCGAGGCTTGAGACCTGGGTAGGTCTAAAAGCAAATGTTTTGAGCTGGTTTCAGTCATACCTAACTGACAGAAAATTCATAGTGAAACTGGGTAACTTTTCCTCCGCCCCTGCCGCGCTGTCCTATGGCCTTCCACAAGGCTCTATTTTAGCTCCTTCTCTATTTTCGTTATACATGCTACCCCTGGGCTCTATTCTCCGGAAACATGGTGTATCTTTTCATTTCTATGCTGATGACACCCAAATCTACTTACCAATTAGGAAAACAATCCTTCAGCAATCTCATCTCTTCTAAAATGTTTAGAAGAGGTTAAAATTTTGGCTGGCACAAAATTTCCTGTTTTTAAATGAAGAAAAGACTGAAGTAATAATGTTTAGCCCAAATGAGAACTCTCAGTCCTCAAGCTTCAATCTAGAGAGTTTATCTGTTTTTAGATCTTCACGGGTGCAGAATCTTGGCATCTTTATTGATCAGAACTTAAAATTTGACAAACACATCTCGTCCGTTATCGGGTCTAGCTTTTACCAACTGCGGATTCTCTCCAAAATTAAACACTTTCTTACCCCTAAGACCTTAGAAATGGCTGTTCATGCATTTATAACCTCTCGCTTAGATTACTGTAACTCTTTATATTGCGGTATATCTAAAACTCAGATTACGCGTCTCCAGCTCGTTCAAAATGCTGCTGCCAGATTTCTCTCCAGTTGTCGCAAACATGAACACATCACTCCCATTCTCAAATCTCTACACTGGCTTCCGATTTCTCAGAGAATAGATTTTAAGATTTTACTCTTTGTCTATAAGTCTCTCCATAATACTGCTCCTCTCTACTTATCTGAACTTCTTCATCCCTATTTTCCTATTAGAAGTCTCCGTTCATCTGACCAGGCTTTGTTGGTTGTCCCTCGTGTACGGCTCAAGTGTAGAGGAGAGCGTGCCTTTTCTGTGGCCGGTCCTAAATTATGGAACTCCCTGCCACTAGAGATTAGGATGGCACCCACCATTTCTAGTTTTAAGTCCATGCTAAAGACCCACTTATTTTCTCTAGCCTTTTCATGATTGCCCAGGGTTTTATGTCTGTTATATCTTATGGTCTTAAACTGGCTATTTTATTTTATTTTATTTTTTTTATAATTCTTATTTTAGTTTCTTGTACTATCTTATTGTGTATTTTTTAAGTGTATCTGAAATATCAAACGCACTGTGAAGCACTTTGGTCAGCCGTGTGGCTGTTTGTAAATGTGCTATATAAATAAACTTGAACTTGAACTTGAACTTGGTCCCCAAACAATCGTTCCATTAGTCTCTGGAAGGTGCTGGGGGCATTGCAAAGCCCAAACGGCATCCTGTTCCATTCAAAGAGCCCAAACGGAGTACAAAACGCTGTCTTAGATCTATCTGCCTCACTAACAGGGACCTGATTGTACCCACTGGCAAAGTCCATGGTGGAAAACCAACGTGCCCCTGCCAGTGAGTCCAATGTCTCCTCGATACGAGGTAGAGGGAAGGCATCCTTCTTGGTCTTAGCATTTAAATGCCGGTAGTCTACACACATGCGTAGACTACCGTCCTTTTTCTTGACCAAAACAATAGGTGAAGCATAAGGGCTGCAGCTCTCTCTAATTACCTGGGCCTCAAGAAGTTGGTTGATGTGAGCCTTCACTACCTCATACTCGGGAGGAATACGCCTATACCGCTGGCGCACAGGGACTTCATCTAATAAGGGGATGTCATGGGAAATGAGATTAGTGCAGCCCAAATCCCCATCATGTATGGAAAACACAGACGAATACTGATCTAGTAGTGCCCTCACCTTGCCTTGCTCTTCCACTGACAACACAGACAAGTCAATTGCCCCGATCTGCTCGGGTACAGAAGGGGAAGCCTGCACAACTTGTGTCCTCACCCTAGCTGAGACCTCCTGAACTTCAGTGACCTCTGGGGGTAAGCTAACCACATAGACATGGCTGACAGTGCCTACAACTGTGCTAGCATACATCACTACATCCATTGTACCCACATTAACCACAGGCACATAAGCTGTGCCATGGTGCACAGGCACCAAAGCAGGAGATGCCAACAAACCTGCTGGAAGGCCAGAATCTGGGGGCTCAAACAATACAGTGCCACTTGAGTACTGTGCAGAACAGATTACAGCAACCATTTTCATGGTACCCCCTGGGATACGACACGCCCGGCGTCCACGCACCTTGACTCGGCCCCCTGATCTGAAACTGGCTGGACGTCGATGTGATGGCAATGCAGTAAGGCCTGGAAAATAGAAATAGGGGCCCGTGACACAACAGGTAAGTCAAAAAGACTTGTGCCATGCTGGCCAAAAAGCTCCCGGTAGCAGCGACTCAGGATGTTCATTCCCAGAACACCAGGAACCTGGGCACACAAAACACCTGGAGGATCTCGGACCACCAGCACCCCGCACCCTAAGACCACACGCCCACAAAGCTGTACATCCAACTCTAAATAGCCGATATAAGGAATTGAGAGGCCATTCGCAGCCCGGAGCTGTAACCAATGGCATGATCTAAGCTGTTCCTGACCCCACGACCCGAAATTGGTCGAGAAACACATCTCTGTAATGGTAGACACCATAGAACCAGTGTCCACCAGGCAAGGTACCATAACCCCACCCATACACACGTCAAGTTGTGGACACGTCGACATAAAACATAACATAAAATTTGCATCATTTAGAACACCCGAGCCTGTCTTTTCCCCGACCAAACTGTGGCCCTGCAGCTCAGCGGGAACTATTTTTCCGACAGTTGCCTGGATTGTGGCTGCCCACTTCTCATTACCGTGGAGCCTGTGCGTAATGGTGGGAAGCGAGAAGGTCTCCGTTCCCCATCACAATCCCTAGCAAAGTGACCAGGCTGCTGACACCTTCTACAAATAATCTGATTAGGTCGGGATTTGACGAGGGACACTTTGAGTAAGTTGGTTCAATTGTTGTTGTTGCTTTTTCAGCATTTCTCGCAACTCACCCAATTCAGAATGCGCCGAGATACTACTTCCCCCGGTGTGCTGATGTCCCTGTACCCCATACTGAATACCATGAGCAGAAGGAACTGATTGGCTTCGACCGCGTGCCCCCCCAGGCATTCCCTCACGTTCCCAGCGAATAGCTTCGCTGCGAACGTCCAACAACGTAGCAGTGGGTTGGCGACGGACCAACTGTTTCAGTTCACGTCGAAGCGCACCATCGCTCACATGTTCCACAAATTGATCTCGTAATAAAATATCCGCATTAGGCATACCATGGGGTGATTGACGTTTCACCCTTTCCAGAAGATTCCAGAAGATTCAACAGGGCCAGAGAGAACTCCAACAAGGTCTCCCCATCCTGTTGCTTTCTGGAAAAAAATGACTCTTGAAGAGCTACATACGAACTTGTGCAACCGTACAATTCGTGTAACGCCTGAATAATTTTGTTTGGATCCTCCCTCTCGTCTCTTGGCCGATATCGAATTTCCTCCCTTGCCTCTCCCTCCAAATGATCAATCAAAAAGAATGCTTGATCACTTGAGGAGAGATGGGGAAGCCGAATGCAGGCCTGAGTCTCCTCCACCCATTCCTCAATCATAACACCGGACCTACCGTTAAATTTTGGGCACTTACGATCGCGAGGAACAAAAACAAAACGATCTGTTGCAGACACAACCGCACCAGTGAGTGGTGGGTCTACAACAGCAGAGATAGGAGCATTAGATGGGCCAGATTGTGCAAGTGGCACTTGTTCCTGTCGCAATCTTTCATTATCTGCCCTTAATTGGGCTACCAATTCTCTCAGCTCACGTAGTTCATCATCCATAATTGCAAACTGCGCAATCACTTACCACTACTGATGAAAATACAAAACTCAGGAGCTACTCTTCACACCCACAAACTAATAATAGAAAAAAAATAAGACTGCTGCTGCCCAGCTTCTGCAAAATAAATTAAAATACCAATATGCAAAACACAAATACACAAACGATACCCACGTCTTCTGGACTACACAAGAGATCCTGCCGACTACGCCAGAATGTGGCGGGAGCGGTGTGGTGTGTTAGGAGGTACGCGTGAGAGCCGTACAGCTTATCACACACAAACCCAAGTTTATCTATTTGGAACCAGTTTGACTACGCCACCTGGGAGGGTTAAACCCAGGAAATAGAAGTAAACCCCAGTGTTTGTTATCAGATCACACAAGTTTGGTTCTCTTAAAATAAGTGTAGGCAAGAAAACATGGGCATCATAAAAAGTACAATGTTTATTAAATACTTACAGTTAAAAACTCCCTTAATATGCTCAATCTAAAAAGCCCTTAATAACGGCCCAAACCAACATTACAAAAACAACAAAAAGAAAGATGTCTTCACTGTAATAAAAGGTGCAGTGACGTACAAATACACAAATAACGACGATCAAAGGAAAGAAATAATAAAACAACCACTTTACGCAACTTCTAAACAGACAAAACAAAATATCACAATTAAATCCAGGGCTGGGGTTATCCACCGAGGCGATCACCAGGGTTAGTTATCCACACACGTTGGAATAGCACCACCACCAATAGGTCTTTCACCCGTGGGACCCCCAGCTCCTGAAAGAAATCAAAACCAAAATATAATATATATAATATAAAACAGAAACAGAATGAATGAAAAGCAAATAGAAGTCACAATTCAACGCAACCAAAAACTTTATAAAAAGTTAAGGGAGACCGGACTCAAAAAGGGGCGGCCACGTGGTTCTTAGGCCGACCCAAAGAAATACCCGATCGTCCACCCCAAAGAAGACCAGAGCAGGTCAGTTAAAACTATCCCAGAAACCAGATGGTAGCAGCAGAAATCCCTTTAAATGATTGTAGGCCAATATTAGGTCACTCGGCGCGCAGTGGAGGAAAAAGTCAACTGCAGTGCTAATAGCCAGGACGAAACGAGAGGGAGAATCCAAGTGCGGATAAAGGAGCTCAAGAGGATCAATTCGCCGCTCAGGATACGCAGCCCTCAAATAACCCGCTGAAAGGTGGGCAGTAAAGAGATCCGAACAGCATCCGACAGGGACACACAGTGATGAAAAGACAGGCTGAAATCGCTAGAGTAAACGAAAACGGGGAGGATACGGACGTGACGCATCCCAGGCTCAAAACCAACCCGCTCTAAATAGTGCCTGCTCGACACTGATTGGTGGTCATGAGTGTCAATCACCACTCGTACCTCGTTCATACGGTCACAAATATCAGTAAATGTAGTCTGATGTTTGATAGATTTTCTTCGAGGACACGTTTTCCTCAGCGCTGTACTGATATCTCTGTGTGGTTTAATGTGTGTTTTAGAGGGCAGTGTTCATGAGAGAGGACCTTTATCAGAGGATTCAGACTCACACCAGACTGGAGGGAACAACTGGATTATTTTGTATGTTGGGATCGGAATCTTCATCATCATCTGTGTGTCTGTGTATTACAGCAGGATGAAAGGTAAAACTGGTTAAAATTGTAAGTTTAATGTCTGAAAGAATCAGTTAGAATTTTTGTGGTAATTGTTTTTAACATGTGTCTAAATTTATTGTCTAATATTATAATTTTTAATATTTATCTTATGTTTCTGAAAACGGAAAATCATCATCTATCATCAGGTCGCCGACGTGCCAGAAACTCCACTGAACAGGTACAAAAACATTCAAATAAAAAAAAAGATAAATTAAATTGTAACCACTTTTTTGTTGTTAAACAGAAAAATACAATTGGGTTTTGGTTGTAGTTCAGGTGGGGAGTTTACAGAAACATGGCAACCCTCCCTGAATACTTTGTGTTACTGTTATTTTAAAGGTACATTAGATAAGAACAGAAACTTTGGTCAGAAGAAGCATCAAAGTGTTTTTTAACTTTATACTTCTGGACATTCTGTGGTACTTTATTTAACTTTCTTGAGGCATTTGCTGCTTCATCATCTGAATCTGAATCTCTCTACAGGATGGAAACAGACATCATCACAATGGTAAGTACAACAGAACGTCCGACAGAGTGACGTACACAACAGTCACCACACAACCACAGAGTTAATGACTAACACAAGGTGGCACTTTATTTATTTATTTATTTTCTTTTTTTTATATCTATTTTCTTTAGTGATGAACTTTGGCATTTTTACATGGTATAAAGTTGTTTTTTTTCACCACTTTCTCCTCTCTTTTCCTCTCTCAGACGGTCTGTTCTGATCTCATCATGGATTTCAGATCATCTTAAACTTCATCCCTGCACCACTGAGCTGATGTTCATCTCTGGAGCTTCATCACCATGTCAGGATCTTCTGATTTACTGCAGAACTCTCAGATCACACATCATGGACCATCAGTTACTCTTCTATCTAACCTGACTTGGTCTTGGTCATGTGATGTTACACTAAATAATGAATCAAGAACAGCATTAATTTTTACATTTATATTTTTATTTGTTATTTTATTTTGATGTGTTTTGTTGTGTTTACATTGCAAGTCATGTGTAGGAACTTTATAGCTGACGAGGAACCAGGGTTCAGCTCCTCTCAGTAATATATAATTAATATCATGTACTCTTACTGAAGTTTTGTAACAATATATGGGGTGTTTCTTTTTACTAAATCTTTACTTTTTAAAAATATAATAATAAGAAATAATAGTATGCATGTGTGTGTGTGTGTGTGTGTGTGTGTGTGTGTGTGTGTGTGTGTGTGTGTGTGTTGTGTGTGTGTGTGTGTTGTGTGTGTGTGTGTGTTGTGTGTGTGTGTGTGTACTGCATAGGAGATGCAGTATGTGCTAGTTACTAGCAGGATTATAAGATGAAGCCTTTATTTTTGTCACATCTACATTACAGCACAATGACATTATTTCCTCATTCATTGTGAATTAGACTTGTTTTTCCTTTTCCTTCATACTACATTACCCACAATCCTCTGCATATTGCATCACTATTTTTCAGTGCAGTTACCCATAATTCTCAGCTGAGGTCTATAAATAGACCTAATTTCCTTTCTTTTTTCTTTTGTGCACTTAACCATGTGTGTTTGAATCTTTTCCATAAGATGAGTTATGTAAGTTTTCTATTGTACTGTATTGCGCTTTCTGTCTACGAATGGCTCTCTGCAATTACCGATGTGCCACGCTCCACATTTCTTCGCTCCGGCGAAACCACTCGTTAACGGCCGGCAGTTCGGAGGGCGTGCCGGACCACAGGAACAAGGAGGGTTGAAAGCCCAGGACACACTGGAAAGGGGTCAGGCCGATGGCGGGTTTGACGAGGGAGTTTTGCGCGTACTCTGCCCATATTAAACATCTGCTCCATTCGGCCTGATTGCTCTGGCAGCATGAGTGGAGAAAGCGGATGAGTTCCTGATTCAGCCACTCCGTCTGCCCATTGGTTTGAGGGTGATACCCCGATGTGAGACTAATGCTGATATTTAACTGTTTGAAGAACGCCGACCAGACTCGTGATGTGAACTGGGGACCTCGATCTGACACGATGTCTTCGGGCAGGCCGTAGAAATGAAACACGTAGTTACATAGAGCTGTTTCGAATGCCGTGGGGAGCTTCGGTAGGGGAATTAGACGGCACGCTTTTGAGAATCGGTCGATGATTGTGAGGATAACAGTAAGGATTGTGCAGTTGTTCGACCGGGGGAGATCAGTGATGAAGTCGAGCTGAGTGAAGATATTCGAGATATTCGGAGATATTCAAGATTTATATGGTCGGTTAGGATGATGAACGGGTGCCAGGTGCCTTCCAACCAGTGCCGCCGTTTTTTGAACGCCGCCTTCATACTGTAGCTATTAACTCGCAGTCTCCCATGACGTAGTTGCGCTCCGTCGGAGATAGCTTGCGAGAGAAGTACGTGCACACGATCATCTTATTGGCCAGACACTGCCGTTGAGATAAGATGGCTCCAATCCCCGTGCTAGAGGCCTCCACCTCGACTACGAAAGGACGGTACGGATCAGGGTGGTGGAGGAGGGGAGGCTGAGGTGAAGCTAAGGTGTTGGAAAGTTGTTATAGCTTCAGGTGACCAGGTGAGGCGAGTACTGAACCCACGGATGAAGCGGCGGTAGAAGTTGGAGAATCCCAGAAAGCGATGCAGCTACAAACTACTGTACTGTACACTAGATGGATGCTTTGTGCTTAATGATGTTTTATTAACTTACAGGTGTTTACCTGTTCAGCATGACTATATACAGTAGACACACAGTCTTATTTGTAAGTGTGAACTCGTGAAATGGACATTGTAAGTGTTCTTGAATGAGTGAGATGGATGATGTATTATTATTATTATTATTATTATTATTATTATTATTATTATTATTATTATTATAGGCCAGCTGCTGGGAGCAAACACTGGACCTAAAAACAGATTAAGGATATACTTTGTCTCAAAAGTATAAAGTGTGAACCATTTTAAAAAAAGATCACGGCTTTTCTTGCATTCCTACTTATTACTATCCAATATATATATATATATATATATATATATATATATATATATATATATATATATATATATATATATTTATATGACAAAATATACGACATTAAATGTTACATTGAATCATATAATTGCCAAATGATGAGATAAATTTAAGTTATATATATAGGCTTCACTACAAAACAAATAAATAAATATAGGCTTCACTCCACATTATTGGGCGAAGTCAAATGAAAGTGTTCCCACATTTCAGAACGTGATTTTTTTACTCGCAACATTAAGCTCTCCTAAACTCTATGCAGTAATAGATTCCGTGTAATACTCCAATACAACATCACTAGTTACTGGTGTGGCTAGCGGTGTGGTGGTTCTGATCACTTTCAGTCACTTTCAGTTACCTGGGAGGTAAGAGGCTGTTAGCAGCATGGCTACGGGGTTTTGTTGTGGTCATACAATAGGCTAATGCCACACGTATGCTTTATTGTAGTGCTTCGCAAAGGAAAAAAAGAAAAAGGTTAAAACAAATTCTGTTGCGACAGACTGTCTACCCTCAGGTATGTGAGTTTGTTTTATCCATCTTATGTGGGATGCTAGTTTAAATGCCAGGGGGTGTAGTGCGTTCTTGCGCTACCCGATGTCCATCTTTATCCAGTTTATTACCGAACCTGTATCTGTGATTTGGCGTTGCGGATGGCTGCAGTTCTCCGGTATGCAATAGTATTTTATTTCAGGGTTTTGGGGGGTTTTATATTTTTTTAAATTGCACTTCTTTACTCTGCGTGATATTTTCTATTAGTTGAGGCTGCACATTGTTCCCGGGACAATGCTGCTGTTTTGTTCCGTGCTAAACTTTTGTGTTCTGTGTTAAATTGCTTTGCTCCTCGCTAAATTGCTTTTTGTTGTAATTGTTTATTTTTGGTTTCATATCTGTTTCTTGATTAATATCAACAATGTTATCATTTCTCTCTGACACGTTACTGTGCTTTAAAGCCTACCTTGAGGTAGGAAGCCTTCTGCTGAAGTCAAGAGTGTGGTAACTACTGTAGTTATTCTTTTGTTACTTCATTTAATGGTTCTGTCTTGAAATCAAATTTTTTTATATACTTTCTTAGATTGATTTATTCTTTTCTTCCTGGTTTTGTAAGTCTTCATTCTTTTGTTTTGTTTATTTGTTTTCTTAGTTTGAGCATTGTCAGTTTAACATATATTGTTTTGTTTTTTTTGTTTTTTTTTTCGGTTTTGTGTACTCTCTGCAGGAGCTTTAGGCCAAAAGGCAGAGAGGCCTGAATTTCCTTCATTTTTCAAGTGTGTTTCTGTTTTGATTAAGTACATGCATGGTGTGGATATTTAAATCTACTTCTGTTTCAGCCTGTCTTGTGCCGATCAGCTGCAGCCCTGCACGAGTTTTGATTCCCCTTTTTGTTCATTCTGAAATTTTATTTTACTGGTTGTGTTAAAAACTAATTGTTATTTTTGTACCCACGTCTCCTGCTCATTCATTAATTGGTAGAACGAACTTGTAATCCTTATAGTATTGTGAGGTGATTCGTATTTCCCTGGGTGAAAGTCCCAGGGTGGCGTAGTCTGTTAATTTATAAATTTAGGGTTTGCATATTGTGTTTTTCTTCCATTTACCATTCCGTCACGCTTACAATAAAAAAAGTCAAAATGGTTTCTAAACAATCTCCAGCCTTTGAAATATACCAGCCTGTAATTGTGCATCAACTTTTGTGCCTCTATAGTGAAAATAATTCAAAAAAATTTTTTTTACTAAATATATATATACTACTTTTTTTACTATATATATATATATATATATATATATATATATATATATATATATATATATATATATATATATATATATATATATATACACACATATATATTTCATAAGCAGTCAAAACAGACAAGATCAAGAGGAAAATATAAGGGTTAAATATATCTTTTGGTGATTTTTGTAGTTTTTTTGTAGATTTTTTATCTGTTGTAGTATTTTTGCTGATTAACACAAAAAAACAAAAACAAATATACAATGAGTAGCCACAGAGAACTTCACGTTTATGTACAATGGTACAATGGCCACACCCAAGACTCGTGTGAGCTCATGTTCACAACAGATCGTGTTCTACCTCATGATCATACAGTACAGCAGCAAGGCTGGATACTTGCCATTTCTCTGCAGTATTTCAGAGGCATCTGGTTAAAAGTATCGGCATTAGATTAGCTTTAACTTGTTACAGGAAATGCAACAAAAGTTTTTGCAAATACTGACATGCCATACATTCTGCTAAGTGGTCAGATTTAAATAAATATTTATTGACTACTAAGCATACAGTTTACAACACTGTAAAAACACTGAACTGAAAAGTAAACACAAAAAATCAACATCAGATCAGAATCAGGTTCTTTTGGACTCTCAAAAATACAACATTAATAACAAACTGTACAGTCTTTATAGCATTGTCTATAAACAATGGTATCATGTAAGAGAATGAAAATCCTTTTTGTCCTGAATGAAGACCTTTCTACGGTGGCCGATAAGTGCAAAGCAAATTAACAAACAAATTATATTATATTGTTTTATAAATTAAATTATAAAACTAATTAATAAATCCGAAAACAAATTAACAAATCCGAAAACACAAAGACAAGTCAGCCAACCCGAAACAGGTTGTTATAGTTTGTGAATGGAAACTTACCGATCATCGTAGGAGACACCTTTCATTCACCTGTATATCTTGAATGACAGGTGTCTTTTCCAATGATCGGTAAGTTTCCATTCCTACCTCTTCCGGGTTGTCTGAGTCGTTGCACGAAACACATTAACAAATTCGAAAACACAACGACAATTCAGACAACCCGGAAGAGGTTGTTATAGTTTGTGTTTGGAACACGTACCGATCATTGGACAAGACACTGTCTGCCGCAAGGAAAAGTTGGGATGTGTGTGTAAAAGTGTACAAAATGTATTGTCCTTACTGTGGATTCAAATTTGATGTTTTGCCAAATTTCTGCAGTTCCTGTGGAAAAACTCTTCAGGTTTTACAAGAGACACAGCAGAAATCCATTGAATATAAAGAGTTAGTTTGTGATCAATGATGAATTTTAAACTCGCACATAGGTAAAGGCACAGACTCAACACCCGTATCAACTTTAAGTCAGTTTTTGGAATAATAAAAACTGAAAGCTGGGGAAAGAACCTTCCTTTGGGCAAGAAATGTGGAAGCAGAAAGGAGGAGACGAAAGTCAATGATCATATTTAAGTGGCTGTTTAGTGATGGTTTGTGAATGGCACATTTGTTATAGTGATGTTGTTGGTACTTTTTTCTTTACAGGTTAATATCGGTATAATGTCACTACAGAATGGCTGCATAAAACCACAACGAGGGAAAACAATCCCGTTATTCACGAATTCACTTGTAAATGCAAGTGAAACCCTCATTATGGCTGAATAAAAATGAAAGACTTTAATAAAGACATAGAGGAAGGACCCTATGTACTTCTGTACAGAAGGAAGGACGTTGGAGGTTAGTTTGCCATATTTAAAAGTATTGTTTATGTTTAGGGTAATAACATGGTTTGTTCTGTGTCTAGGAGAACAGGAAGTCAGTTCAGAATCAGACACAGAAGTTATCATAAGAACACAAAATCCTGAGAGATCTAACCTGGCTGACACACTGGTAATGTCAATAAATCCAATTGATTTTCAATTGTTGAAAAATGTCTGTATAAACTGATTATATTTTTTTCCTTCAGCCTTTGCATACAAGCAAAAAGTATGGATAATAAAATGTAAGATGTTTTTAATCTTGTCATGGTTCATGCTCACTATAAAAACAGAACAAATAAATAATTTCAAATCTTAAATGTCTGATTACATCTTCTTCTGTTTTTTGTCTGTAGTGATTGTGCTCCAGGTAGTGAAGTGTAGGTTAATTTTAATAGTGGTTTAAGTACATTAATCTGACTAACATGACATAGGTATGATCTCTGGATACTACTGCCATGCATACCATGTCTAAATATAATATAATATTCTAAATATAATATTTGTTGATAAAGTCTGATTTCTGCTTTAAGACAATACTCTCAGATACAGAGGATGACCAACCAGGTACTTCAGCTCATGTTACAGCAGAAAACCACTGTTAGAGGTTTGTTTGGTTCACTAAATATTTTCTTTATGTACTTAAAAAATAGATTTTGCATGGTTATGTATTTGTTCCTGCTGCCTGCTTATCGGTAGAGAATACATGGACATTTATGCACCTGTGATTACTGAAGAGGATGAGTTTGAAACTACAGCACACTGTGTTGACATCCCAGAACCAATAGAGTAAGCTGCAAAAATATGTTTAATGGAAAATATAAAATACTGATTTACATTGTTTTAAAACTCACTGTTTTCACACTTTAGGGAACAAAGCAGTTTAACAGCTCCTGACATTATTGCAAATCTGGCTCTTGCCATTGATCGAAAAAGTGTCAGCAGATACAACATTATGAGATCCAATGTGTGGGATGGGGCAGTAAGAGGGTTTAAACGTGTCTCATACTCAGAATTCAATGACATGTTTGTGAAGTTCTCTGATGACGCTGGCACACTTGAAGAGGGCCTTGATACAGGTGGACCAAGGCGAGAACTTCTCACTTTGCTGATGAGTTCCCTGCAGTATCGACCCATTTTTGGTGGACCTCCCAGTAGTCGCTACCTGGTTTACAATTCAGTTGGTGTGTACTTTAATATAAAAAGTTGTTTGCTTTAGAAGCAGAAACCGGTTACTGAAAAGTTATGTGTAACAAACTCAATTTTGGTATTTGCTGTGGCTTTACGTTTGACAGCTGTTAGGGAGGATGAATTTTTTTGGCAGGAAAAATGTTCAGTGCCACTTTGAAAGATGTCTCAGATGTGCTGGAAGAGGTATGGAAATAGACATAACTCAGAGGATTAGTAGGAAGGGTACTAAACTATTTATTGAAGAAATTTTAGGATTGTCAGTAGCAAGTGTAAGAACCTTTTTTTAATATTTTTTTTATCATTAAAAGTATTTAATTATTTAACTTAAATATTCAAAAAGGCATAATTTGTTAACCAAATCACTTTTGTTGATTATCTTCTCAGATTCAAAATACAGCTACTTTGGAGTCACTACAAGATGATATTTTTAAAAAAATAGCACCCTGCTCCAGTCTGCTGGGTGTTTTCGATATATATTTATATATATATATATATATATATATATATATATATATATATATATATATATATATATATATATATATATATTACAAGCCTGTTAATAAGACAGCGTAAATTCTGACTGCTTTGACAGATTTAAAGATGGATTTGAGACTCTGAACTTTCTGACAGCACTTCAGAACCATCAAAGTGTTTTGGCTCCTTTCCTTTCCCACACTGAGAAGAAGCTGACAGCAACTGATTTGGAAAACCTTTTGGTCAGACTATCTCCTCGACTGTGAAAGTTTGTAATTTGTGCTTAAAAATAAGTAAAAAGCTTCTTTAATGAAAAATCTGAGTCTTGTTTTTTTGTTTGTTTTTTTAGAACATCAGACTCAAGTGTCATTGAAGAACGTACTTATGTTTGCTACCGCCTGACTTCACTTCCTCCTGCTGGAATTACACCACGTCATTGCATTGTGTTTCTGGCCAGTTCACCCTTCCCAATGGCAAATACTGTACAGTACGTGTGCAAACACCCTCAAGTTACCACACTTGGACACCTACAGTCTTTTTCTTGCTCAAATGGATTTTGGAATCCAGAACTCTCCAGGTTTTGGATGCATTTAAATAGCCATAATTGAAGATGTTGAATTATAATGGCATCAATTTCACATCCTGAGTATCATGGACATAAGACAAAAAATACATGTGAAAACAAATCTAACAAAAAAGAACAAAATAGTCATCAAATAGATTTTAAAACAATATCCCCCACCCCAATTCTGCTGAATTTTGCTTTAGTTAATTATTATCAGTTTTATTTACTCAATTTATATTCATGCTTTAGTTTTTATCGTCATTTCCAAGTCTGTTTTTGAATTATGAAGAGACTCATGCAGGTCATGGGCAAGTTTAAAGTCTCTTGGTCATCTGATTCTAACCTTACAGCTCCTTTGTAGACAGTCAATTAGTTTTAATAACGTGTTGAGAATTTGTAAGTCTTTGTTTTTAATTATGATACACGTTTGTCATGTTTTTTATTAGCACAATATTCATGATGTGAAATTGACACCATAGTGTTTTTCTTAGTTGTTCTTAGGTTGTACTCTGGTTCCTATATGTTTTTTTTTTTTTTTTTTTTTTTTTTTTTAATAAAATTGATGTTCAAAGACCAGTTCTTTCCTTTAATGTGAAATAAAGTTGTAATGCTTCGTCACAGTTCTCTGGCCACTGTAATCGAGTATGTTGCATTGCAAACTCTAGATATTCCTGAATGTTTTTATCGCCACATAACTGAGGTGTCAGCCTTGATTCAGGAAAAGCAGATAACATGATTTCCTCAACTGCAAAGCCACAGTCCCTTGATCCTGACCTGCAAAAAGATAGATTTCTGTGAAAATGTATTTAGCAGATACATTTATAAAATGTAACCATTGTAGTTTTGTATTTTAAACAACCTTTTATAATCAGATTAATTATGAAATGCAGTTTTACAGATATGATTATCTGACCTGTGTGGTAGATGATAGAGTTCATTTGGTATACCTCCAGGACACATTGCAAGTCTGGAGGACCTAATCCTGTGCTTATTCCAGAGTTCTACAAATTCATCCAAGGCCTCTTGCGGAAAATTTTGAAAGCAGAACTGAAGCAGGCACTGATGTTCGATGCTACCAATGAAGTGACCTTCATTCCTGAGATCCCCAAACAGTTCTATCCAGAACTGATCCCTACAACAAACGACCAAATACAAAAATCACATCATACAATAATTTATTCTTATGTAATTTTGTGTGACAATTTAATTTAAATAAATGTCATAATGCATAACTATTACACTAACCACTAAGGCATCAAAACTAAATTTTCAGTCTTGGACAAAAGCTTAAGAATATGAAGTGTTGTGAGCCAGCGGCATGCAAGAGATGTTATCAGACACTGGCATGTACTGGATGGAGTTACAGAACTCTACATACCTGATACTGTTTTTCTTAATACTGGTCCTCAGCAAATAAATAATAATAAATATCAAGGTACACCACGACCAATTATTAACTTATCCATCAATAGACAGACAGACATAGATAATACAAAGAGAAGGAGAAATAGGGAGAGAAAAGCTAAACGTAAGAGGAAGAAACAAAGAAAGATTGATGTAAAAATTCAAAAGGTTGAAGAATTGGTTGAAGAGTTAAACGATCTGAATATGAGTGTTTAAAAGAAGACACCGAGGGATCAGACGCTGTACCTAGACAGCTGGAAGAAGATTCCAAAAGAAAAAAGAAGACTATAATGCATTATGTGTTATTATGTTTTATTTTCAGAATGTTCAAAAAAAATAATGAAATGCTTTTCTTTTACTTATAATCATGTATCCTCATGTAATAGAGTTGATTAGATTAATCTTGTGTATTTTACTGTAAACTTTCTAGTAGTAAACACTTATAAAGCCTACTGTGTATTACTGAGAGTATCTGCACACAAGTGTTTCAAGGCCTGCTGTTAAAAGTAAAGCCTTCTGTGTATTCACAGGGAGTAATCTGCATGTGCAGTGTTTTATAGCTTGCTGTCAAATTCCAGGGCAAGAGAAAGCTTCAGTTCTATATAATCACAGCCTGAGAAGTTGCAGGAAGTATGACCACATATAGAAGTGTTAACCGTGAGGTTAGAAAAGAAAAGACATTAGCAGCGCACACAGAGTCGGCTGGTGAGATATGTTTGGGAAACCGAGAAGTATTTATGAAATAAGATGGTAGCCGTCTAAAAGGCACAAAGCCAACTAAACCTGACAGCCAAATCTATCTGGCCTCAGTAAAAAAGTATAAAAGTCTTGAATCACATTGTGTGTGCATTCTATTGTAAGCAGCCTTAGTGCATGTTATACTTTAGGTGCATCATAGAACAAACGCAAGTTTACAATTGGAGAGTGTTTCTTGGTTTGTTAAAATCTTTGCATTTTAATACCTTTTACTTATTCTAGTACTGTTTGATTATTTGAAGGAAGCTTTTATTTGTAATCTTTTTCTTTTTATTTTACATATATTACACACACCTATTTGTATTACACTACTTTTAATAAAAACAAGGCCTCCCATTGTGAGGATCCTGAAAAGACAAAAAGGTCTAAGTCTGCCTCCTTCATTTAAAGATTCAAACAATAGTTTAAGTAGAAGACCTCGGAGAGGAGCCTTTGTTAGAAGACCGAGGGGACTTCGAAGGACACCTGCGTTCAAGGTAAGACCAACTTTTAATAGTTGATCTTGTGTTTCCAACACAACCCCGTGCCAGTTAAGATACACTCCTTAGTGGGGGCGCGGAAGGTTTCCTACGCAATCCGAAAACATGTGTCGCTAAGGGGCAAATATGTCAGTATAATTACTTCAGAAGTCAACACAAACCTTAATTTTCTAAAGCTGGACCACCAAGATTCAATGTGCTGATTGCTAACTGATGTACTGTCAGGGAGCTCCGTGACTCTTCTGTGTGTGCCCCGCCCACAAGGAGCTGCTCGCTGGCTTACTAAACACTCACACCTGACTCTCGTTACACACTCATCACCCTACCATTATATATACCCCTCTCTCACCCTCAATCCCTGTCCATTATTATCAATGGTACGGCTGTGCATTCCTCGCTTTTCCTGTATGCGTGTTCAGCTTCACGCTTCTCCTAAGCGCTCCCTAGGATATTACACCGTCTGCCTTTCATTTCTCTCAGGACTTTTGTGGCAATAAACTCTGTTTGCTTTCTTGTTTGCTTGTCTTCCGCCTCAGTATCTCCCATAACATGTACCATACATGTGGCTTCTTGAGCCAGCATAGTAGTCTGTATGGTGATGACGGAAGGTGCACTGTACTGCTGCCAATGTGCCATCTTCTGTTCCACAGTCCGTTCGTAGTCTCATAGGAGCAACACCAAGGTGTTGTACACAAATAATGTTGTGTACAATTACAGCAGGATCATTGTTAGTTGGCCCACAATTAAGCCACAGGACACGTCTCAAAAAACCGTCAATGCATCCTGATAAAGTGAAACCAAATGGCTTTAGTTTATCATAACCATCCACATGCCACAGATAGTTTGGTCCCATGGAATGATAAGTACGTCGAACAAATCTACGACGTCTCCTTTGCTCTGTCCCATTTGGGTGGAGTTCTTTTAGCAACCGCATAACATCATCACGTTTAACACGCAACTTGTGTTTCTGTTGAAGTGTCCGGTAACCAAACAACACCAGAGTGTCCGGTAACCAAACAACTGTCTCGGCCACCGTACCTTTCTCTCCTGTTGAACTTAAGATAAACACACATTTATTATTTACTCAGTACATCGTGTCTTTCTTTACACATAGACCTGTATAAAGTGAGATTACTTATTTTTTTTAAAACTTTAGTATTTCTAATTTTTTTGTGGAGTGATTTCGAGGGAGTTACTTGAGCTGTTCACAGGGAGGAGTTTGGCATCACTGAGTAAAAGCCTTTTATACAAACACAAAAAAAAGAAATGTACATAGTTTGTTGGTAAATTTAACACACTGATGAATCTGACCGCTATCTGGGATTAGATTAGATTTCTGATATTTAAAAAAAAACTATAAGGTGGTGTCTATTAAATAACTGAAAGTACAGTCCACAGATTTAGATAAACATAGAGAAGAATTTAAAACTCAACTTTACCTTGGAGATGGAAAAACATTTCTTTTGATTCACTAGGATTAAGTACTAAGTATATAAAGAGTATGAGTTTAGGAGGTTCTGCTGTTCACCGCCGTTAACAAGATCTGCCTGACACCACCTTATAATCTACATAATAGTTTATAAATATCAGAAATCTAATCTGATCGCAGGTAATGGTCAGATTCATCAGTGTGTTAGATTTACCAACAAACTCTGTACATTTCTATTTTTTTGTGTTTGTATAAAAGCTGATGTAACGGAGTTAAAAAGAACATTAATACTAATTATATCCATGGTGTTGAATTAGAGGATAAATTAAGTCAAATGGTGTTTTTGGCGCCCCCTAGTGTTTAATGCATTGCAGACATTTATTAGTTTGTCCTTGCGCGCCTGCCATAGTTCAGCAGAAAATAAGTGAAACTGCGCGGTTAAGCGTGTTTCTCTTTTCTCTGTTTATGGTACTTTTATAAAGGTGATAATAGCGTGTTTAATACGACTTTTAACAATATAAACATTTGTAGTAATTATATGAACAAATGTACAGGAGTTGGATTGATTTATATGTCGGATGGAAACTTTGTTGAGTAATTATTGTGGTGTTAACAAGTTTGTTTATTTTATGTTTTTCTTATTGCAGTGGTTTATGTCTGCAGTGGTTTATTTTCAACCAGTGTTTTACATTTTGATGTATTTCTCAGGTATGTGATTTGCATGTTTATTTTTGTTATTTTGTTAATATGGAATTGTTACAAGTTTGTATGAGTTCAGCAGAAAATGACTGACACTGCTGCGGTGGTTTGCTGTACGTCTGCAGTGTTTTCACCCAGTGTTCTACATTTTGATGTATTTCTCAGATACGATCACAAATGCTGCGGAGAATAAAAATAAAGAACAGACAACCAGAGTCTTGTGTACGTCGTGTATCTAAAGTTCGTGACGGTTGTGTGTCACACAACGGACAGCAATCGTTACACTGACAACGTTTGTTCGAATTATTGTGTACAGTCACGTGTTCGTATGTGAAATTTTGTGGAGGCTTCAATTTTTTTATGTGTAAACTAAAATCTGAAGAAATGGTGTAATGTGATAAAGCAGGGTTTTAGCTCATGATTTGACATAATACTTTATTGTCAAAACATGTCTGAAATTTTTCTTGCATCACATTATATTTTCTATGTTTGCAGCAATCATCTCTTACACAACATCATCCACAAACTCAAATAAAAAAAATTGCGATTTACGATTAAGTGTCTTATTTAGCTCAAGGATCGCCTGATGCACAAAGGAGTATTTTATTTTTTTTTTTACTATTGGGATTCTGTACCTCAGATTTGATGATAATAATTCATACATGATCGGGATCAGAAATTATATTATTAGCCAGTCAACAATCCTTGAGCAGATTTTTTCACTGAGTTCAAATTGTTTTTCATAGACAGGAAGTTCAGTGTGTATGAATATTGCATGAACTAACAATATTACTGAGACTCTTATCAATCTGATGCTGAGTAAAAACACTAAAACTCGTATCCTGATCCCTGTAGCAGTGCTGAGAAAAGAGGAGATTTTCTTCATATTAATATCAAACTCAAACTTTTAATTCCAGAGTCTTTAAGGGCTCTGATCCCTCAGTCCCACTGCTCGCCACAGAGGTGTGTGTTATTACATCAGAATGTGCTGAAAACTAGGAAGCAATTTTAATCTTTCAGCATAATTTTATTCATATTTCTTTAGATTATATTCCCTGGTTTTATGATAGAATTTGCTCATCTTCATATTTCGATTACAAAAATAAAACTTTTTTTTGTTGTTTTCTCTTGCATATTTTACTTAATGGCATAGCAGTGTTAATTTAATTGCTTGTTTAATTTTACTCACCAAAACCTCCTCTGATATTTGTTTCTGAAATTGAGTGCGTGAATCATTAATTCACTAATTAAATGTTAAAATGATAGATTTACTCAATAAATAGTTTCAGATAGATATGCTGCACTACAATACATCACAGTTTTACACAATGTTTACACACTTATTGTAACCTAATTTATATTTAGTTGATGAAATGAAAATAGTTTAGTTGATTAAATTAGTTCCAGTATCTGCCAAGCAAAACAAGCCCTAACCCTAAACCCACTACATTAGCACCACTAAGACCAGTCGCAGAGTCAGTTCACAACAAGATTTCTCTACTTCATATGCACTGTTATGACACTTATTTAAAATACATCAATAAGAGGCCAGCAAACCCAGACCATGTTAAATATGAATACAAACACAAGGCATTGTAAATAAGAGTGATGTATTTTGCACAAAACTACCACGATAACACAGAGCACTTTTCTTGGATTGTTTCAGAAATTCTGCCAACACTCCACAAGAGTTTTCCAGACATCATGTCCCTCCTTTATATTTCCATCTTATGGGTCTGTGCCTGTGTGGGTGAGTGACCAGGTTCTACAACACCAACAAGACAGAAGTGTCCTTCTATTGAATCAAATATCACAACAGTGTTTTGTCAAATGTTACAAATCCTGTAGATTGTAATGTTTCTCCCACAGAAAGCGCAGCTCCAGTCCAATTTACTTACCATAGACTGAGACTCCATGTTCCTCTGGATGAGCTGCGTAAAGGAAACTGTTCCTTGGCATTGAAGAACATCCAAATCGCTGATGACCGTTTCTACAAAACCTTTACAGTGGAACATGTGGACACTAAAGACACTACAAATGTGAAAGTAATTACCAGTGTTAGAGTCTCAGTCTATGGTAAGTAAATTGTTCAGTATAAAATACTGACTTATTATAGAAGTGACACTGTATGACAAAACAAAACTGGAAATTAGGAACCACATCTATTTTAGAGATGCATCAATATATTATTTAAAGTAACTGTAAACAAAAAAATAAGAAGTGCAGAGGTTTTATTTTTTTTAGAAAGCTTGTCAGAAATTCGATTAGAGGTGTGCATCACAACAGATTAATCGGACCAAATAGACAAAGGGACCTTGGTGAGAGGTGACCAATGTGATCTGGTTGAGCGACAGAGATCATGCTTTAAGAAACTCGCAGAAGATCCACCATCACTATGGGGGGTTTACACCTGGTCACTTCATGAGTTTTCTGTGATCCGATAGCTATCCGATTGTAAAAAGACCAGGTCTAAATGCCCTCTGAAAAGGTTTCGAGACGGATATAAATCCGATCGCTCAAACCACTTCAGGAGGTGGTCTGGGACGCGGTTCAGATAAAACTGGACAGGTGTAAATGAATGTGGTTGTTCAATCCACGCGTGTCGTGCATCGCGCCAGAAACAAATATGTTTTCCCACCAGCGCTGGCTCCGATCTTTCACCCAGGCGTCTCGTTGGGTCTTAAAATGCACTGCTGCCGCAAGCGAAAATGCAGCAAACAGTAAATGCTGTTTTTTGTAGCAACCAAATACACCAAATTGTGTTCCATTTCAAATACCCCGGAAATGAGGTAAAATATATTTGCATTTTAGGCGGAGTAGAAAGATCGGATTGATATCTGATTCGCTGAGACGCATTTATGTGGTCTAATGTAACTGAAAAATTTTTAACAAATCAGATCAGAAACAACACATAAAGTGACCAGGTGTAAAAAGGCCCTTTGATGCACCACAGATCACCAGCTCTCGTATTTTCCACTTCTATCTCTGTCACAGCTCACTGCAACAGAGAACAGACATTGATATAATTTAGCACAGACGTATGAACTCAGTAGGAGCCATCCAGCCTGTAGCTGACTCCAACTCCCACCACAGGAAAACTGCTGAAGTGCCAGATAACAACAAATGGTCTATATCAGGGGTCGGCAACCTTAAACACTGCGAGCCATTTGAACCTGTTTCTGACAGAAAAAAAAACACAGGGAGCCACAAAACCCTTTTGACATCTAAAATGAAGATAACACTGTATATCGTTTTTTACCTTTATGGAAAGTATAGAAAAAAACTGTAGTGTGTTGCATTTATGAAATCAATGCATTCTGAATTCTGCCGGCAAACAAAAATTTTTTGGACAGTTTGAACTAACCTTGTTTTTTTTTAAACTAACATACTAAAATAAAGTTAAATTAAATATTTATTTTATTAATCTACAGCAGGGGTGTCAAACTCAGATTCACAGCGGGCCAAAATATAAAACTGAGATAATATATATATAATCTCTCTCTCTCTCTCTTCAATGTAAAAAATAGTACAATTTTGGTGATGGTGATTACATAGGTATGACTTTGAACAAATTAGCATATCATGACGTCACTGACTGGGTCTACAACCCGTGCCTTCGGGCGCATCATTGCAAACATAATTTTGATGCTGGACAGTTTTTCCAGAACTTCGTGCCAAGTTAAAGCGGTGTCGAGCTGTTTTAATGCATTTTTTTGATGTATTATGGTGCCCGAACCCGTTAATATTATTTTATTGCTTTTGTATTAGTTGTTTGAAGAGTAAAAAAAAGGTCGGTCTTCACGCAAATTTAAAACCGGAAAGTCGGTCGGACTTAAATTGAGTCGGTCCTAAATTGACAAGGTCGGTCGGGTTACGGCAAACAAGAATATTTTTAAGGATGACCTCAGTGGTGTTCGTTTCGCAAACTTTGACCATACACTTTTTGACAAACTCTCCTTCATTAAAGGGCAGATTTTGCTGATCTCTGCTGCTACAATAAAACTCGCCTTTACAGCAGCTTCATTTTTTGATTTTGCTTTCATGAACATATTCTGCCGGAAAACCAGACTTTTTTCAGCTCCTCCGCCTTCTGGAGCTTCTGCTTTACGTCCAGGTCCTTATACTTCTCATAATGTTTCGTTTCATAGTGTCTTCTTATGTTATATTCTTTCGTTACAGACACGTTAGCTCCGTTAGCACACGAGACAAACTGGTTGTTAACGACTGTCAACAGAGAATGAGGGGCGCTTGCTGTTCGTGACTACGCGTCAATACAGTGGCAAGGCATTCTGGGATTTGTAGTATTAGCGGAGCATGCGGCTGGCCAGCTGTAATGCACATTTGATATGATCTCGCGGGCCAAATATAATTACACCAGAGCCAGAGTTTGACACCTGTGATCTACAGGGAGCCACAGCAGAAGGATAAAAGAGCCACTTGTGGCTCCGGAGCTGTGGGTTGCCAACCCCTGGTCTATATATTGTCATTCTTCATGCAGTCCAAATATAATATGAAGGCCTGTCCCAGCAGATAGTGTCAGAGGGTGAGGACTGCATATTTCATGGCCAGACGCTCCATCTTTATCATGCTGTACCTGCTCTCTAATATAAAGCACTTGCAGCTAATGTTCAGCATAGCTCAATCCCCACCTTTACCACTGGGGACAACAGGGCCCCTAGCTCCCTGTCTGTCATGTTAGTCTTTAAAAAAAAGGAGCGAGAAGTCAGGGAAATGTAAAAGTGGGCCACCACCGGGGGCAACATTTACCTCCACGAAAGCCTGTTTGCACTGAGGGGCTCCAGTGCTCAGTGCGGTGGCCAGCAGGCTCAGCTTCCCAATCAGGTGCTGAGGGATAATTGTGTTGAATGCTGAACTAAAGTCTCTGAACAGCATTCGTATGTAAGTGCCTTTATTGTTCAGATGGGTGAGGGCTAAATGAAAGGCTGTGGCAATAACATCATCTGTGGAGCATTTTGGACAATGCGCAATCTGTAGAAGGTTCGGTGAGGGTGAAAACTGGGTCTTGATGTGCCTCATGACGAGCTACTCGAAGCACTTCATTACAATGGATGCGAGTGCGAAGGGATGATAGTCATTGACAACAGAGCTGCTTAGGGAAATGTTGAATATATCAGTGAAGACATGAGCTAGCTGTTATGCACATTCCCTGGGGACCCTGACAGGAATGTTGTCTGATCCAGCAGTTTCCCTTGGGTTAACTCTGCATAGAGTTCTCCTCACGTGGGCTGTGGATAGACAGAGTACTTATTCGTCGGGGGGAGGGGTGGCCTTCCTTGCCCCTACGTTGTTCTGCACCTCAACCTTAGCAGAAATCGTTCAGTGCATCTGGGAGTGAGGCATCACTATCACAGGCAGGTGAAGCTGTCTTGTAGTTCGTGATTGCCTGTATGCCCTGCCACATGCGCCGGGGGTCTCCGCTGTCCTGGAAGTGGCTGTGGATTGTCTGGGCATGTGCATGCTTTGCCTCTCTGATGGCTTGGGACAGTTCGGCCCTTGCTGTTCTTAGGACCACCCTGTCCCCTGTTCTGAAGGCTAGGTTTCTAGTCCTCAGAGCACACACGTAAGCAGTCAACCATGGCTTCTGTGTGGTGATGGTCTTGGAGACGGTCATGTCATCAATGCTCTTGGCAATGTAGCTGGTCACTGATGCCATGCACTCCTTGAAGTTAATGGTGTCGCTGTTGGTTGCAGCCTCCCAGAAGATGTTCCAGTCAGTGCAGTCAAAGCAGTCCTGAACAGCAGGGGTAGCTCCTGCTGGCCAAGTTTTATATGATAATAATAATAATAACCTTTATTTTATTTAGTGCCTTTAAAAGTACATCTCAAAGCGCTTTACAACAGCAAATGAAACAACAAAAATACACCAGATAATATAAAGATTAAGTTTTAAGCTGAGATTTAAAAATGCCATGAGATTTTGCTTGCCTTATCTCAGTTGGTAAAGAAAGTTTTGGAGCTAGTGAAGAGAAGGCAAGTTTTCACCTGCTTCAGAACCGGTTTAGCATTAACTGGTCTGACTAGTGATCTATATTCTGGAATTAGCATAACAGAGATTTTTTGACTCTTGACACTTGAGATGTGGTCTGAGTAGCCGAGTTGGGGGCGGGGCTCCGCACAGAAGGGGGCAGGGCTTTGTACTTTGATTGTGTAAACAAGATCCAGCATGTTTTCCCCTCTCGTTGCAAAGTCCACATTCTGAAGGAATTTAAGGAGCATTGACTTGAGATTTGCATGATTAAAAACTTAAAAAGTGATAATAAACAATTCAATTCAATTTATTTGCATATTGCTTTTAACAATTCCCATTACAACAATTCCCTTAAAACAGCTCTATAGAAGTAGTGAAACAGAAGAGAAAAAAATAAAAATAAATATGAAATAATAATAAGAAAAATAAGGATAACAATAAATAAATGAATATATACAATTAATGTTTCAAATGAATTTAAAAAAGTTTAACTTCAAATTTAAAATATTATACATCTATCCCTAATGAGCAAGCTGGAGGTGACCACGGTGAGGAAAAACTCCCTGAGATGATAAGAGGAAGAAACCTTGAGAGGAAGCTGATTCAGAAGGGAACCTTATCCTTATTTGGGAGACACTCTACAGTAAATAATGTCCTTTCTACAACAGTTTATAATAGTGCAACCGAGAGCTCCTGAGGAACTAATGTGTCATCATAAACTCTGAGTTCACCACAGACCTGATTGCTGATAAAGACCAGGGGTCTCATTTATAAAGCGTGCGTACGCATAAAACTGGGCTGGAAACTTGCGTACGCCAGTTTTATCGCAAAGTTTGTGACCTACAAAAAACAATATTTGACGGGAGAATGTGCGCACCTTTAAGCAAACTTTGAGACGTGCGTACGCACATTCTGGAGACAAAGGGAATTGGCGACACAGATGGTGAGGTTGTGAACTGAAGTTAGATTGTAGAAAATATATGTGAGAAGAACGATTATAAGAATTATTAATTCATTCATTCATTTTCTACCGCTTGTCCGAACTTATCAGGCGTCATTGGGCATCAAGGCAGGATACACCCTGGACGGAGTGCCAACCCATCGCAGACTATAAGTATTAATGACATTTAATTTTCACTCCATTTCATACGTTATATCCACATTATCATGAAGATTAAATCCAACAGTGTTATTTGTGCCGATTGTTTTAGGCTATATACATTTAGTAAAATCCAAACATAATTCAAAATGTATTCAAAATAATAATAATAATAATACTCAGTGCTGCCTTACAGTCACATTGTCCACAATGGGAGCACAGGAGGAGATGGTGCGACTACATGTGATACAGAATAGCATGAAATACCCTTTTATTAGAGAACTGCAGAACACAGTGTAAAAACGAAATATTTTCGTTAATGTACATATATCATAAAATGTCAAAGTCTGCAAATACAGTCATGAAGCACAATCGTTACTCATCATCGGTCCTAACTATTACGGTGTTCATTTCAAAACCGTCATGAAGAAGCATGTGTTCACTATAACATAAATTTTCACCAACAAATTAATTGCTAGAAACATATAAATCCTCCGGTGACCCGGGTATGTAATGCTTCATGATGGCACTGCTGGCACTGTTGGAGGATTATGCCAATGGCAGAATAAGGACAGAACGAGTTTTCAGGTACCGATTTAGATTCCCTAGAGCTGTGCTCTTAGATATATGTGCTGAATTGGGTCCAGTATTAGAGAGGGCAACACGCCGGAACCATGCCATCCCAGTCCAAATACAAGTCCTCACCACACTGAGGTTCTTGGCAACCGGCTGTTTACAGCGGGAATTGGCAGACAGGTAAATTATTTATATATAAAAAAAAAAACTATGTTATCCTCAACTTTGTCTCTAAGACTTTTTGTATATGAAATAATTATATTGGAATCTATCATCTCACCCTATAGGTCTGGTATATCACAGCCATCCCTGAGTGCCATAATATCTATTTTGAATGGTATACTTAATATGCCGAAATTAAAATGCAATTTGCAGCAATGTCTGGTTGACTGCACTCATGTTGTTATAAGGGCACCATCTGAAAATGAATTTGCATATGTTTAACAATATTAAAAAGTAGAAACTAACAATTTTGTTTTTAATATAATTATAACAATATTGCTTTCAATATAATTATAACCTGCAGGCAACAGTGGCTACCCCCTGAGACGCTGGCTCCTCACCCCATTTTTAAACCCGCAGAGCTCAGAGGAAACTCATTATAAAAGTTAATAATAAAAGTTATTAATTAAATGAACAAAACCATTGATGATGAACTGATAATATTCCCAGAAATCTATTTTCAATCCGAGTGACCTGTCATGACATGATCATCCACCTGAGGGCGCCTGTAGACCAGTTTGGAGAATAAGTTTGGTCGTCATTCTCGGTGGCCTAGTGATTACTCTGCCCCTGTGTCTTGTTATCTAAGGGTGCTTTCACACCTGCCTTGTTTAGTTCGGTCGAATCTTACCAGAGTTCGATTGCTCATTTGGTGCGGTTCGTTTGCGCACGTGAGAATGCAGCATTCGAACTCTGGTGCGCACCAAAAGCGGACCAAACAAGCGTACCGAGACGTCCTTGAAGAGGTGGTCTCTGTACGCTTTCAAACAAACTCTGGTATGGTTCGTTTGTGATTAGAACACGATCCGAGATCGAATAGACCTGACTGCAAAAAGTATTGCGCATTTTAGGCTAAACCAGCATCGTTGGCAATATTTTTGGAAGATGAGCATGTCACAGTTTCGCAAAAGTAATACTCGCCTCCTCCTGAAGTGTCTTGCAATGCGTCTTTGCCATTTGCAGTGCATTAAAATGATATTTTCAAGCCGCATCCGTGCTTCATTCTGAAAATTAAGACTTTGCATAGAGTGCTGTATACAAGTGATGTAGTAGATTACAACCACCAACATAATTGCAGCATGCAGTCGTCTCTCCATGGTGTACTGTAAGCTGTATTTTCCTCTTTTTGTTTACTTCCGGAGTTTCAATGAAATTTCCTGCACGTTTATTCTGACCAATCAAGAAGCAGTTTAGGAAATACGCTCAAAGACATGCGGCCAATGAGTGATGTGGATGTTAACACATGACTGCATTTTGGTTTGTTTCAACTGGTGCGAAACAGAACGATCAGTGTGGTGTGAAAAGGAACCAAAACTGATAAAAAGCTACAATGGGTCATTTTTTGCTTTTGGTCCGGACCAAATGAACCGAACTATAGGTGTGAAAGCACCCCAAGACTTACAACATGAACTTTTTGCTCAGTTTGTAAAAAGCAGAAATAAAAAAACTATAAAACAAAGACACCAAATGCAACACATCTACTTGAAAATGATGAAGAAAAGTGTTCTTGATAACAATGTCATACGAAATTCTACAGCACAAAATAATCTCAGTATATCCCACGGTTATTTTTATCACCAGTGGCATTTATGATCTAAGCCTGTTTGGAAAACGTTTTCAAGCCTAGATCTACCAGGTGAAGACCTTATGCACAAAGAAAACAGAAACCATCCCAGGTTGGAGCTTCATTGAATAGATTACATTCACAAGGCCACTGAATTCACCATCTTTACAATGTCACCCACTCGTGTCCAACATAAGAAAGACATGAGGGAACGTTCCAGAGTGACCATCTCAGCACCTTCATGGACCCTTTGCGGCGAGAAACAGAACATCTTTTTGAAGGTGGGACATAGTGCATACACATTTCAGTCTTTTGATGGCCACTGAACCTTTCAACATGACCACTAACAAGCACATGTTAAACAATGCCCACTAGGATCCCTGTGTGCTTGCTCTGTATATGGCTCTGGATCTTTGAAGATAAGTTTTGTATTTTGAAAGATTCTGGATGGGCAGAACTTCACACAGAAAACACTGTGACCTTGAGGCCTAGGATTTATATCATGTGGACATTATGAATACAGTATTTTATGATCATCACAGTTCTCTCAGACCTTTTTGCGCACTTGCACTGTAGACTCAGTAACACAATCCTAGAACACAGTTTAAGAATTTTAGTGACATTTGTTAAAATTTAAGAGCAGATTTTATATTTAGACTCTGACCACTCCAGAGATAAAGAATCCCAGTGTTGTTGAGTGGCACTTCACATTTACTGGACTAAAAGCTCAGGAACAAGACTCTAAATTAATCACAGTATTCAGCAGAACTCTCTGAAATACAATGGTGTAAAGTCTTAAATCTGGGCAAAGATAAATAAACCATTTATAAAACTTTGAAAGCACTGGATCCAGTAGATTCCACCAGTGGAAAAGGAAGAACCATAAGGATTGTAAAAGCAAACTCTATAGCCAGAAGAGAAGGGCTTTTGTCATCAAGGGAATTAATAACCAAAAGGATCATCATACTTCAGACATCATCTGCAGAGATTGGAAACGTTCTCAAAACCACTCCATCTGTCAAATTTGCAGCTTTGTCTGGGCAGATATCTGCATCCCGCCAAACAGATCAGCGAAAACTAGAACGTTTCGGGATTAACTCTAAACACCACGTCTGTGGTAACCTAGATACTGCTCATCATTTGGATGATGCTTACACCGAAACATGATCATGGCAGAACCTGCATCCTGATATGAAGAAGAAAAAGCAGAAGAGGATGAAGCCATGTCAAATATACAAGAGTAAGCATGAAGATTGAATAAAGCTCATCAGAATGAAGGCAAGGAACTTGGACTGGGGCAAAGGATTGACTTTCAGAATAAGAAGTTGTTTTAAGTAAAATCTCCGGATTTCTGAGACTGGAATGGACATGTACCATTCCAGGAAGATGGAAGTAAATTCTGGTGCATTAAGCCTTCAGAGGTCCATCCATCTTCTACCGCTTATCCGGGGCCGGGTCGCAGGGGCAGCAGACTAAGCAGGGATGCCCAGACTTCCCTCTCCCCAGACACTTCCTCCAGCTCTTCCGGGGGATTACCGAGGCATTCCCAGGCCAGCCGAGAGACATAGTCCCTCCAGCGTGTCCTAGGTCTTCTCCGGGGCCTCCTCCAGGTTGGACATGCCCAGAACACCTCCCCAGGGAGGGGTCCAGGAGGCATCCGAAACAGATGCCCGAGCCACCTCAGCTGATTCCTCTCAATGTGGAGGAGCAGCGGCTCTACTCTGAGCTCCTCCCGAGTGACAGAGCTCCTCACCCTATCTCTAAGGGTGCGCCCAGCCACCCTACGGAGGAAACTCATTTCGGCCGCCTGTATCCGGGATCTTGTCCTTTCGGTCATGACCCAAAGCTCATGGCCATAGGTGAGGGTAGGAACGTAGATTGACTGGTAAATAGAGAGCTTCGCCTTGTGGCTCAGCTCTTTCTTCACCAGAACAGACCGGTATATCGACCGCATCACTGCAGAAGATACACCGATCCGCCTGTCGATCTCCCGCTCCATCCTTCCCTCACTCATGAACAGGACCCCAAGATACTTAAACTCTTCCACTTGAGGCAGGAGCTCTCCGCCAACCTGCAGAGGACAAGCCATCCTTTTCCAGCTGAGAACCATGGCCACGGACTTGGAGGTGCTGATTCTCATCCCCGCCGCTTCACACTCGGCTGCAAACCGCTCCAGTGCACACTGAAGTTCCTGATAAGCTTTTAGAGGTGAGCAGAAGAAAAGGCATTTGGACAGAAAGTAGTGAAGGGTCTGGATGCCATTCATCTGTTTTACTTTGATATTGGTATATGGCTTCCTCAATCCATCTTTAGCTAATAAAAGTGTGCAAAACAGTTTGGAAAAGGTGAACATAAAGTGAAAGATTTCACACATTACAATCGTAAAGATATTAAACTCATTAAATGCCACTTCAGACAATAGCGACATCAGGAAGGCAGACAATATCAGAGAAGACTTGCAATCATGCTGTTATGCCACAAAACCCTACATAATTCTACAGTGCTTTTGATCTGTATAATTGTTCTGCAAATTCTGGAGTTTGCTCCTAAGAATTTCACTCACCAAGGCACATGTGCTGTGGTGATGTGATAATAAAAGTGACTTGACATGATCTCATGAACTTTCCTGCGTGATGTGGTAGCTCAGTAAGGTGTTAAACGTCTGAATCCCAGCACCACCCAGCTACCACTGCTGTGTCCTTAAGCAAGGTTCTTAACCCAAAACTGCTCTTTTGGATAAAATGAGATAAATGTAAGTTGTTCTGGATGAGGGTTTCTGCAAAATAATGTAAATGAAGCACAAGGAGTTCACCAAAGGTTGGAAGCCATGGCGAGTTGCTTGATTTCTTCACTGAGGATTTTCCCAAACTTCTCATTTTGTGCCTTTCGTCAAACTCACCTCAGTTAAGAAGGTGGTCCTCTGTTACAGGAGGCCAAACAACAATGCAGACCCACACCCTCTTTCCATCCAGACCAAGATGTATGACTTTCTCCTTTCATCTCAAGAAGTTCATACCATAAGATTCTGGACCCTTCAAAGCAATGATTCAAAGACCAACCATGTAGACTTCTGGTTGATCTGCTTCTCTCTTGGGTAAGTGTATAAACCATTTGATCCTCTGTCTGGTCTCTTTTCCTGTTTTCATGTCAGTGTAGGTGACTGCTTGACTCCTCACAGGACAGTAAATGCTGTAAATATCTGATCAATTTGTGTGCCATCACATCACATCCTGGATCCAGAACCTGAAGACACCATCTGAGCCAACTGATATTTTCTATTGAATTCACCTAGAGGGTTTGGTGTCCACCAGAGGGTGACAACTGAATCTCTTGGAGCTACAGAGAGGGAAGATCCCAGAAGTCTTGCCTGCCAGTTTAATCCCATTTATTTTCTGTAGCATGTGTCTGAAACTTTTCTTATATAAAGTTTTTTTTCTGTCCATGTTTGTTCTGAGTTTTTGTGTGATCCCGGCCTTGTTTCGGCATGTATGACTTGTTCCATGTCTGTTGTACTGTATCTGTTGTTACCTGGTTAAGATTCTGTATTTATTTTTGTCTGCCATTACTGTTCATGTCCTAAAAATATCTGATTTACTTAGAATGACTACAGGTTTGTTCAGGAAATTGTTCAAAAGTAACACATCTTAAAAAGTAAAAAGCAAAATAAGCTTTCTTGAAAATGTTCTGAATATACAGTATCTGTATACTTTTGGAAACCCCCTTTGTGGTTTATTGTCTTGTAAACTGCAGGATCGAGTCCGCTCTCATCACTGAAGTTCACTCGGTCTGAAGTGGGTCTGGAAGCTGTGCTGCCGTGTGAATGGGGGTCACACAATAAAGCCATATCTGCAACGCCGTATATCCAGTGGCAGACTTTCAGAAACATGGTGTTCGAGCGAGAGGGTCCTGATCAGTTTCAGGGCGAGGCTTACAAAAATCGTGCTGACGTTCCAGAGGGTGTGCTGGCGAAGGGGAACTGCTCCCTGCATTTGACTGACATCCGCTTTAGTGATGCAGGAATCTATGAGTGCTATCTGGTGGTTGGGAAGACAGATAACAGGAGGAGGATCTTCATCCAGAGTGTGCAGCTCTCTGTTCTCGGTGAGGCCTCATATATGAGTACATTTCATTTATTACTGTAGGATTTCGACTAATAGCAAAAATTGACAGAAAAATGTTAATTTGCTTCTTTGTCAATTTGAAGAACTGCCAAGTCGATATTTTAGACAGACAGAAGTGGAGTAATTCACTGTCTTCTGGTTAAATACACAGTCTAAAAATTTTCATATATTAATTGATAGCCACATGTATATGATTTAATAATACAGTCTACAGTCAAGAAGTAATTCATTACAAGACATCAGGGATTTATGTCATAACCCCATACAAGGGCACGAGAGTTTTATATAAAACATTTTATTAAGGAATTTTCAAAAACAAATATTTTCTTACACAAAATATTTTCACACTGTTAGTTCAGTACAGAGTCGTTTTATTTATTGAACAAACGTACATTATGTACAATATGTTACTTCTCCTTTCTTGGCACAATTCTATTTGATTACAGTAAAAAAAATCTCCTTTCACATGTCATATCGTGTACGATTGTTTACGTGACTAGTAAAATGTGAATGTGAAAAAAAAGATGTGAGCTGGAAAACTTTCACACCAAATAAAAACTGGTGGAATGTTTAGGAATGTGATTTTGCTGGGGTTTAAACAATCATGCAGCATGTATCAGTTATTCACAAGGACATTTTCTCACACAGCACACAACAGTTTCTTTTTAATCCAGTTCTTTTAACAACAGTGAGATCAAGATTATTTTTCCTGACCATGAAGAATGAACCCATTTTCTGTCTCAATGAACAGATCACAAGAGCTCTCAGTCTGTGGAGATGGGGAAAGACCTGACCCTTGACCTGTACACACACCAGGCACAGACTGTGGTGTTCCAGCCCTCCAACAGTACTGAGTGGAGAGAACTGTGGCAAAGACAGCATAGAAAGGAGGATCTCAGGTCTCGGGTGGAGGAGCGAAACGGGAAACTTCTTATCAAGAACGTGAGAGAGAGCGATGAAGGACTGTACAAAGTGATGGACAGCGAAGGACTCGCTCTGAGCACCGTGAAGGTTTCTGTTGAAGGTAAAACACATTTTAGTGAATAGAGCAGACACAACAGTCCCAGAGTCCAAGATTCTAAATAAATTCTGGACTCTGATTGAACAGCAGCTCTGACAGTATGACAGAACGTAACATTTGCCTTATGCTATTTAAAGAGAGATAAAAAGCAGAAGCTGGTAGATCTGTGAATATTTCCAAATTTTAATTGTACTGTATTTATAAATGGCTTAAATACTATGGCCTGTTTTTTTATGTAATATATAATAAGTCGTTTTGTTGAATTGCTAAAAAACTTGCAGTTACACATGAAGTTACAGGCAGTTATACTGTAACTTCAGGATGGTATCAGTTACGCCACCTAACTTTGTGTTAGGATGATGAAAGTTCTGTAAAATATATTGTTCATTTTTATAAATGATAAAGTGAAATATCATTTATTATATTATTTAAATTAAAAGCACAGACTGTATACTGTGTATATACTGTATCATATAATCATTATAAAATCCTTAGATATTATTATTTGTTCTGTTATCTAATTGTTGTTATAAATTCTTCTTCATATGTTTTCAGAACCTTCTGAACCCACGAGACAGAACATGGTGGAAAAACAGTTGTATTTAGGTTTGTGAGAGAACAAAGAGTCTATTAAAGAATTTATAAAGAATCACATTTCTCATGTTTATGATTTTTGTTAATGATACAACATCATTAAAGGTTTATTAAAGGTGACATTAGAGACGTTTGTGTTCAATAGATTCACATAAATATTCACAAATACAAAAATATATACAAAACAAATTTTAAATATTATTTTTAATTTATTAAATTTGTATTGTTACTTCGTCACTAACATTTTTTTCAAGGCCACATTGTAAAGTCCTTGATTGATGATGTAACATTGGGAATAAAATGTAACTGCTATATAGCTGCTGATAGGGTGCAGAATTTTTAATATTATAATAAATGTAGAGTTAAAAGGGAAACAAAATAATATATGCAATAATAATATGCAGGCAAAAATTAGGCTGCTTTCAGTGTTTTACTTTTTTTTTTTTTTAAATGATTGGGATGATGCCAACATCTCTCTCTCTCTCTCTCTCTCTCTCTCTCTCTCTCTCTCTCTCTCTCTCTCTCTCTCTCTCTCTCTCTCTCTCTCTCTCTGTAGAAAGCAGTGTTGGAGTGAACTATCCCTCTCTCCCTCTTCCCTTTCTCCTTGTCATGCACCTGTATCTACTCTGACCCTGAAGTTTATAATGATGATGATGCTGATGATGATGTTGAGGTGATGAGCCTCAGTCGTCTCTCACCAGAGTCCTGCAGTGGCTCAGTAAACTACAGGGTAAACGGCGCTCTCTCAGGGCATCAGGGAGCAAGTGCACTAGAGGAAAGCGCCCTAACCCCTTATGTGCTCCGGAGGTGTCGTGTTGTGAAACCTGTGTTAACAATCGATTTGTTTGATATTCAAATCTTAGCTTCATTTCACGCTAATTTCAGTTAGATTATTAATATTGATAATAAGAACAGAAGCAGAATTTAAATAATTCTGCTTCTGTTCTTATTATCAATATTAATAATCTAAGAGTATTTACATTAAACATCTACAATAAGCATCGCATTAGATAAAAGGTTTCTGTCTAAAACTGTAAGGCTTCTCTTCATATAATTATTATATCTTATTATCTTATATATTATTAAATGTCTTAAATGTATTAATGGAGCTTTCTTATTTATTTATCTGATTAAAAATTCCTTATTTAAATGTTTGTGCTGAATCCTTTCTAATCACAATAAAAAACTCCCAACTATAAAAATCTCATTCTGTCATTTCTCCAGAAATTCTACAGGATTTCTTTTCTAGTAAACTGAGAGAAATGAACAGTGTGTGTTGTGTAGAAATGCTCACAGTAAATTGTTCAACATAAATAATTTTAAAAAATGTATTATAATTATTAGTATTTATTATTTATTTAGATTTTTTTTTCTAATTTCAAGTGATCTTATATCTGTGAGTATTTAATATGAAATGTTTAAACAAATTGCTCTGAAATTTCCCCCAATGCCAAAACCACTGTAGGGATATACAAAGGTCCATTAGTTCCTCAGGAGCTCTCGGCAGAAAGGACATTATTTCCATTTACACTATTTACTGTAGAGTGTCACCCAAATGAGGATGAGGTTCCCTTCTGAGTCTGGTTCCTCTCAAAGTTTCTTCCTCATGTCATCTCAGGGAGTTCTTCCTCACCGCCATCACCTCCGGCTTGCTCATTAGGGATAGAGATAGATATATAATATCTTAAATTAAGTTAATCTATTTAAATTAATTTTAAACTTTAACTGTATATATTCACTTATTTATTTTTTTTATCCATATTTTTTCTTCTTGTTCTTCTTCGTCTTCGTCTTCTTCTTCTTCTTCTTCTTCTTCTTCTTATTATTATTATTATTATTATTATTATTATTATTATTATTATTATTTATTATTGTTATATTTCTTTTTCTTTCTCTTCTGTTTCCATACTTCTGTAAAGCTGCTTTGAGGCAATGGGAAATTGTTAAAAGCACTATAGAAATAAATTGAATTGAATTGAAATTGAAAGGTCAAATCCAAGAGAAGATCTGATAAAGCAAACCAAGGGTCAAGTTACACAAATCCCACAAGCCTTTATGTATTATGTATAAAGGCTTAGAACTAATTCGTTGCTCACAAACACACACAATGTGAAAATTAAATCAGGTCAAGAATTTTTTCAAGAAGTGTATTCAGGGTAGACGAGGGGACAAGTTTCCTGAATTATTATTATTATTATTATTATTATTATTATTATTACTACTACTACAGAAACAGAAACCACTCAGATGCTGCAGCTCCTCCATTATCATTTAAATCCTTATTAAATTGCAGCTCTATAAATGTTTTATAGACAGGTGAAGAGGAGGAGGATTCACACAGGTATATCATTTACTATACAGATATACAGAATCCTCCCCGTCACCTGTCTATAAAACAGTCACCTGAGGATGCACAGTGTAATCATGAACTGTAGGTGTGTGTTATATGTGGAGTGAGATTGTCAGGGACATGGGGATAAAAACAGGCCCAAATGCTGGATAGCTAAAATAAACTGATTTATTAAATATAAATACAAAACAGGGACAAGGACACGTGACACAGCACATAAACAAACCCACGTGGCCAAAGTCCGGGCTGGATCCTGACACCGATACTGAGTTCTTGGAACTTCACTCCCAAATCCAGAAGGTGATTGACATTAATCCGTCACTAAATAATAACTGTAGGTTATAAATGCTTACGACACTGTCAACGGTGGTTTACAGCAGAAGCTCATAATCTTTATACAAATCATACTGAATCACAAGAAATGTTTTTCCATCTCTAAGGTAAAGCTGAGTTGTGAATTCTTCTTTAGTTTGATCTAAATCTGTGGTTTGTACTGTCAGTGGTTCAGTGTTCTATTTTAGATGCCATATGTTGTGGCTCATTTAAGAGCCAAGCGACATTTTAGGAACAGGCTGCCGCTTCATGTATCATGAGTATCATGAGTCTGCAAGACCGATGATTATTTATTTATTATTTCTTTTGCTCATTTTTAAGTTATCTTCTGATTAACAAGTACTGTCTGTGTACCTGTCTGTGTTTTGGCTGATTTCTGTTGAAACTGGGTTAGGGTTAGTGTTACCCTAACCCTAACCCTAACCCTTAGGAGAGCTATCCCTTGACCTTGGACTCAACGCATTACACACCTAATAATCCACCCAATTCCAGTTAATGCTCAGATTCATCAGTGTATTAAAGACAACTCCACACGTTTGTATAAAAGCTTTCCGTCTTTCTACATGAATGATTGTGTGCACGTGTTATACTCAGTCACGTGTTCATATGTGAACTGAAAGGTAGATTACTGTGTATAAAGTTAATCAGCAGAAATGGTGTAATGTAGTGATAGAGCAGGATTTTTAGCTCCTAGCATTGTTTAGTGAAGGCTGATAGGATTTAGTTCTCAGCAGTTAGTTCAGGTTGAGTTTATGATGTAACGAGTCTCTTATTAATCTGATACTCAGTAAAAACACTAAAACTCGTATCCTGATCCCTGTAGCAGTGCTGAGAAAAGAGGAGATCTTATTCATCTTAATATTAAATGTTAAATAAAACATGGTTGTATTCTCTGTATTTATTAGTTTCTGAATCACCTCCGTGGGTCACGGTGGCTTAGCGGTTAGCACGTTTGCCTCACACCTCCAGGGTCGAGGGTTCGATTCCCAACTCCGCCTTGTGTGTGTGGAGTTTGCATGTTCTCCCCGTGCCTCGGGGGTTTCCTCCGGGTACTCCGGTTTCCTCCCCCGGTCCAAAGACATGCATGGTAGGTTGATTGGCATCTCTGGAAAATTGCCCGTAGTGTGTGAGTGTGTGAGTGAATGAGAGTGTGTGTGTGTGTGTGTGCCCTGTGATGGGTTGGCACTCCGTCCAGGGTGTATCCTGCCTTGATGCCCGATGACGCCTGAGATAGGCACAGGCTCCCCGTGACCCGAGAAGTTCGGATAAGCGGTAAAAAATGAGTGAGAGAGTGAGAGAGAATGTTTGACTGCTTTAGAGGATTCAGCACAAACCTCCTTACTTCACAAATTTAATGTTAAAGTGAAGGATTTACTCAATAAATAATTACAGACAGACATTCTACACTACAACACACTGCAGAGTAAAACAATGTTTACTGTTAATTTAAATCTAATAAATGATTAGTGATATTAGTTTTGTGTACTTTCATGACTTAAAAGTCATCGTCAGAGCTTCAGTTAAAGCAGTTTTATTAAGAGCTGTGTGTGAAATCAGTCAGCTGTTCTGTCACTTTTATTTATAACGTGTCTCCGTTTGTTTGTTTCAGAAAATCTGCCAACACTCCACAAGAGTCTTCCAGACATCATGTCCCTCCTTTATATTTCTATCTTATGGGTCTGTGCCTGTGTGGGTGAGTGACCAGGTTCTACAACACCAACAAGACAGAAGTGTCCTTCTATTGAATCAAATATCACAACAATGTTTTGTCAAATGTTACAAATCCTGTAGATTGTAATGTTTCTCCCACAGACAGTGCAGAATCTCTGGTTACTGTATCAGCTCCAGAGGGTTCCACAGTCATCCTGCCGTGTACACTGACCGGACTGTCTGGCCAATCAACACATTTCCGGTGGTGCACTGAATATGTGATAGCGTTTGAGCAAAGCATGTATGGTAGCAGGGTGAGATCAGGATATGAAGGACGTGTGGATGTTCCTGTGGAGGAGCTGCGTAAAGGAAACTGTTCCCTGGTGTTGAAGAACGTCAGAATCACTCATGATCGTTTTTACAAAATGTTTTCGGTGGAACTCAGGTACAATAGGCGACCTAGCATATAGAGAGAAATTAACAGAGTTGATCTCTCAGTCTATGGTGAGTAAAGTGTTCAGTGTAAAATATTGACTAATTATTGAAGTCACAGTGTCTCAGATAACAGAGCTGGAAATAAGGAACAATAACAACATCTATTATAGAGAGGAATCGATACTTTATTTAGAGTTAACAGATGATGTGTTAGAAAAATACACAAATACAGACATAAATAAGACACAGACAATATTTTATTTGTAGAAAGTTTGTCAGAAAGGTTCAGAGGTCATCTGGGTGAGATTAGAGATGTTCATCAGGACTGAGATCCTGCAGCAACATTTTTCACACACGAGCAGGAGGTGTTCATTCATTTATACACGTGGATGTGAGCAAGATGACGATGATGAAGATGCTGTAGTTCCTCCTCTGTCTGTTTCTTAGTCCACAGAGTGTCACATGGTGTCAGATGCTGGTATCAGACCATTGTTCCAGTACATTTAGTGAACACCAGTAACAGTGCTAATGTATCTCTGGTAATGATGGTGTTAAATAATATCGCTTTGTAGATTATTGAACACAGCAGAATAAATATAAGACTTTCTTTACTAAAAAACGTTCATCTAAAACTCAACCCACAGCATTTACACTATTACACTTTACACCAGGGGTCTCGAACTCAAATTTACAGTTGGCCAAAATATAAAACTGTGATAAAGTCACGGGCCAAACTGAATATTTATTGTAAAATTAACTGTAACTGATATGTAATGTTCAAACTTTTTCACATGGAAACAAACTTTAGTTTTGCTTAAACACAACCAGAGCTTGTTATTACAAACACATAAGAAATTACATTTGAAATAAAAGACACATCAGTGATGTTCACTTCTTATTTAGATAAATAAAATAAATTATGACTCTCACTGTATCATTTTAACTTACTTTTTGAAGTGGATCTTTTTTCAAAACCAACAACAAAACAACCAAAAATAATAATTTCATTCAATGAAAATCCAACTTTTCGACTATTAACGGTTCATGACGGAGTAGAAAAAGTGCATAAAGAAAACATTGAAACTCAGTTTGTTAGACTCTGTTTCATTTCATAGTGTTTCGGTTCATAGTGTCTTTATGTTATATACTTTCGTTACAGACACGTTAGCTCCGTTAGCACACGAGACAAACAGGTCTGTCCTTTATATACGTGAACAGATAATCTGCCTCCCTCCTGTCCTGAAAGCTCCTATTGTCCATCTTTCGTTTGGACATTTTTGTGGAGGGTGAATTAACTTGCCCGATGTGACTGTAACATGGTTGTTAACGACTGTCAACAGAGAATGAGGGGCGCTTGCTGTTCGTGACTACGCATCAATACAGCGGCAAGGCATTCTGGGATTTGTAGTATTAGCGGACCATGTGGCTAGTCAGCTGTAATGCACATTTGATATGATCTCCTGGGCCAAATATAATTACACCGAGTTTAAGTTTGACACCCCTGCTTTACAACATTACTATTATATCCTTTATCATGTGGGTGAACATTTAGTTTCTAACAAATAAATAAAAATCTTTTCTAACAGTTTTTTTTTTACCTCATCTCTCTAGTCTTTTGGAACTTAACAGCTCAAGAAGGTTCCACAGCTGTCCTGCCGTGTAAATGGAGCGATCTGCCTGTCCAAACACCTCACGTTCAGTGTTTTATCAATTCTGCGATTGTGTTTGAGCGAAAGGGTAAAGAATCGTTTGAGGTTTGAGATTCATATCAGGGTGAAGGATATGAGGGTCGTGTGGACGTTCCTGAGGACGAGCTGCTTAAAGGAAACTGTTCCTTAGTGTTGAAGAACGTCAGTGTTACTGATGCTGCTGTCTACAGAAACTCTTTGTTAGTGAAAAACAAAGAGGAAACACGCTTGGTTCAGACGGTTACTTTCTACGTTGATGGTAATTGGATTAATTTCAGACGATACTGAGTACGACTCTAGCACATGTTCCCTTGGTGTCTATGGATGAGGAACTTCTCTATTAATCATCATTGTTTTATATTTATTTACAACAGAGCTTGCTCGAGATTGTCCGAAAGGTGATTTTATGTGTTTAGCGCTCTCTAGTGGCTCTTCAATAAAATCTACATATATCACGTGTTTATCAGACATTTAAAACAGCCACCTGTTTATTTCCCAGTTAAGAAGCTTTGTCATGGATTTGTTAATATATAGGTTATATGTTGTTTCACTAAATGTAGTATTTATACATTTTACATAATACTATATTATATTTGTAGTCATAAAGTAAATGTTTTTATCTGTAGAGAAGTGAAGAAGTGAATGTGTCTAAAATTCTTCTTTTAATTTTTCCTCCAAAGCAAAACCCCAAAAAAAGGAAGACGTAACACCAGCTCCGTCAGGTGAGTAAATATTAATACCAATCTAAATTAGTTAGAAATCCTGCCACTGCTGGGCCCTTGAGAAAGACCCTCAACCCTCCCTGCTCCAGGGGCACTGTATCATAGCTGCCCCTGCACTCTGAACCCAACCTCCTTAGTTTGGGTATGTGAAGAAAAGAATTCCACTGTGCTGTAATGTATATGTGGTGATAATAAAGGCTTCTATGCCCCGTTCTATCTTTGATTTTTTTCAGATAAAAAGTTTATCATGTTTTTACCCAGACTTAATATTATTATATAAAATCTTAATAAGAATAAATAATTTGTCTGTTTCCAGGTGAAGCAGGAATAAATTGCCCTCAGCCTCTGATCCTCATCATGTCCTTCATCATGTGTTTGCTTTTCTCACGTTGAGGAAACATCGGTGTGATCACGAGGACAGAAACTCCTGTGAGCCGAGAGATTCGCCTTATAAAGTACAGAGTCCATTTTACAAAGAGAAAAGCAACAAGGATAATTTCAATGTTCTTCATCTGTGAGGAGAACATTTCAGTTTGATGCCCAGAATAAGCTGTGATGCTGAAACACCACAAGATCAGCAGACCAGAAAGATTCAGCATTACTGAGAACACGATACATGATTTATTAATTTTTTATACATTATAATCTTTATTGAAGATAAGATTCATTGTTTGATTTCACTGATTGTCTCTGAGACTCTCAGCCTTCCTTCACTGACCCAAAGACACTCCTTATTTTTACTGCTTTACTGTAAACTAGAGTAAAGTTCATCTGTAACTTTGGAACTGAACCTGAATTATGGTAATATGTGATAAAAGTGATAAAAGTACTCTGATAATGAGTTAGAGTGTTTTAACTTGGGCAGACGCACAGACCAAACAAACCAAAAGAAAAAAAGTTTTCAGTTTTTATCTCCTGATGTTTACGTGTAGATGTAAACCAAATGTGACAAACTGAAGATTCAGGAGACCAGGAATGTTCTGTAGGAATAAAAACAGTCGTCATTTTGTACTGATGTGTACGTGCAAAGTAATCACAGCTAAGATAAGAGAAAAGTGTCAAATCAAGAATGAGGATAAAAACAGAATGACCTAAAAAAACAGACACATTATGAGTGAGTGAATGATCAGGATTAAGCAAAGACCTCTGTGCTAATCAGGCATATACATCTCTACACATAAGGGCAGGACATATTTAAGGACATATGAATATCATATTAAATGTAGGCTTTAGGCCTGACACGAGTCAATGTAATGCTAGTTTTTTCTACCTGAGCTTGTTTCAGAAACACAAATACAGCAACAGTGAATCTTCACATAAGCTAACAGGAGGATGGCAAAGAAAACCTTCAAACACAGTACAATCATTTTCTTTGCACAATGATCCATACAGACTGGTCAGTGCTGCTGTTGTGTCTTGTAGTGTTTTGTTTTGTCTGCACTGTCTTTTGTCTCACACTGTTTACACCAGGTTACACAGATACACTTCATGTGTCTAGGACTAACTTACTCTCAGTCTTTAGCTCTGTGTTGTTCTATGTAGCTCCATGATCCTGTAGATCGTTGTCCTATTTCACTGTGAACTGTGTCAGATATTTATGGATCAAATGACAATAAAAGCTTGTGTCAAATGTAAATAAAAACAATCACTCTCTTGCAAATCATTTAAATGTTATGTTTGATTGAATGTCATAGAGACGACAAATCAAATGTTGACTTTGTTTTGGGGAAAAAAGACTGGATAAATTGTGTAATGCTAAAAAAAACCTTGTGATCTCACAACTAATTAGCAGGTCTATCAAGTGTGACGCATTGAGCGTGACAGTCACTCATTTGGGTCTTTTGTCACGCTCTCACGCCACACATTGTATTTATCACACAGAAAAATTTACCATTTATCAGATATTTAATAAGCCGCAGTGCTGTCTGTATGGAACTGGGCAGGAATTAAGCGAGTCTCCCCTGGAGTTCTTAGTTGAGCCTGACACTTACCAGCCAATCAAAAAAAGAAACTACACAACAGCTAATCAGAAAATAGCGTTATTATATCTGGGTAAGATTTAACGCAACAACCAATGAAAAAAAAACAGATCCTGGAATTGTTCATCATCGTCCTCGTTCACCCACAGAGAAAACCACTGGAGCTGCGAGCATCACTTTGAGCACAGAGTAAGTCATGATCTCCTGTTGTCCTGTTGTAATGACACAAACAATGACATTGTGACTGCTGTTAGAGACGTTTCCCAGATAATCAGCAGGAGTTTGTCATCAGTGTCTGTAACTTAGCCAACAGTTTACAGCATGTTCTCAGACAACACCTGCTCAGAACAAGTAGTCTAGGCCGGTGGTTCTCAAACTGGGGGCCCTGAGAGAAACTGGGAGAAAATATGTCACTCTTGCATATATTAATAACTTGAGAGCCCTGAATTAGGTTAATTGGCAACAGATCAATAACATGATTGAGTATAAAAAGATCATGTCAGAGTCTTTCAGAAGTAAAGATATGGAGGGCCTCTTTGGAAAACTGCATGGGCAAATAGAACATTCCCACTTTGGGGATTTCAGCATCTAATGAACACAATATCATTAAGAAAGTGCACAAAGCCCAAGGCCGAGTATTAGACCGCATGGTGGTGATCTGTGGTCCTTCAGGCAGCACTGTGTTAAAATCAGATATATTCTGTTGTGAAAATCACTGCTTGGGCTCAGGAACACAAAACCAGTAAACCCAGTCTGATGCTGCATCCACAAGTTAAAACAAGTTAAAACTTTACCCTGCAAATGTAGCAGATTACTGCTCTATTTCTCCATCTCATTTTTACTAAAGTTGATTGGCAGTGGCCAAAGTTCATGGGTGGTGCTTATAGTATAGTACAGTAGGAATGGTTGGTGGGAAGGAAAAAATTCCTAACGTTCTATATCTCTTCCAGGTTATTTGGCACTTATGCTTGTGGTGTGGGCATCACGTGGATGGTGGAGTTGGGCCAAGTGTGGAAGCTAAACAGTGAAACTTTTGGCTAAAGAGGCAGACAATTGTACGTTTCCCTCTGTAGAACACTGTTGGTCTGCTTATTTATACTTTGTTTTATAAGCGCTCCTTCCTCATGTGGCTGTGAACATGTGAGCTTAATAGCTCCGAATCAACATTCAAAGTATTTTCCTGGTTAGAAAGTTAGCCTTCTAAATATTTGTTATGAATATCTTTGTATGTCACATTACTTTCACTTTTTCTCCTTTTGTATTTAGTTTTGCAGTTGCTAAATGTAATTGTTCTATGTTCAGTTATTTGTTAAGCCAGACTGAGTGGCTGTCTTTACAATTTTCCCTCCTCGCTCTCTGAAGCTGCGCCTGGGTGTGTAAGTACACGTGCAAAACTGTATTTTAACTAGTGGAACTTGTCTTAGTGATTTAGATTTATTTCCTCTCCTTTTGTTTATTAGAAGCTGAGGATAGACAAGTGGCTGACTTTACAGTGGTGGAGTTTCACCTCATTTATCAAGTAAAGACTTTACTGTTTGTAATTATTTATACAACTAAGATTAATATGTTATTATTATTATTATTATTATTATTATTATTATTATTATTATTATTATTATTATTATTACAGAAACTTTATATTATTTATGAGGTGCTACAGCTCGGTCAGATATCTGTAGAATCCTTAACAGTGCAGTAAATGATTTATTGTACATAATTTATGGACATGGTGTAATTATAGAAATTGTACAGACAGTGCGTTAGAGTGAAAACACAAAAACCCTGTAGAACCTGAGGGACAAAGACAATCTGAAATGTAAATATACTGCACTGTTCATCCAGCTTCTTCAAATGACTTCCTTTCATTAAATACGTTCGTGTGAGTATGAAAAGTTTAAACATAAACCCTAGGCAAGTTTTACTGGTGTTGTGAGATACTCGTTATTCCAGATCTACAGTGGAAATTCACCTCTATTTCTGGTAAAGGACAATTCATCCTTCTTTCCATTACTACAGGAAAAGAGAAAGTAAAAGCTAACTGCAGTCTGTGGTTGTAATACGACACTGTTAACATCGCTGGACAAAAGAACATCAGCAACTGTGGATTAAATCTTAATATTCAAGGAAATAATTATCTTCTATCTGTAAGGTAAAGCTGAGTTTTAAATTCTTCTCTTTGTTTCTCTAAATCTGTGGTCTGTTCTGTCAGTAGTTTAATGTTCTAGACTCTGCTCTGTGTGATAAACACAATCACTGATCCTTTATTCACACTGATGGACCTTTTCTCTAAGAGCAGATACTTTATTTCAGAGACACGATTATTTATTCAGAGGGAGGATTAATGTTAAGGTGATGAACATCCACCTAATAGTTTGCATCAGGATACTAGTATAACAATTATTATATGCTTTACATGTTTCAAAGACAACACAACAATGGGTTAGCATTCATAAAAGGTTCTTAGAAAAAAACGAAAAAAAAAAATCTATTTATTTTATTTATTCCTCACAAATATTACCATAAATTACAAATAGTATCATCTTGTTTTCAGTTCCTATAAAATATGGAGAACGACCTACTTTACCCTCATGCATTTCTTTCATTGTCTGATAAACATAATGTTTCCTGCTATAAACTGTGAACCAACATCCTGGTTTGGTTTATAAGCCTTGAGGCATGCATTAGACTAGTTCACAGATGGCAGCTAAGTGCATAAAATTTTACATAGAAGCTTTAAATTTATTAATTTGGAGACTTTGTGTAGTTCAACAATCAACAGCTTTATTGAAGTGAGCAGCTCGCTCAACCAGAATGTCATCATCACCTGGACTTCCTGCTACATGACATTAGCCTCCATTAACATCATCATGCCATTGTGCCTTGGATTTTTCTGCCTTATGAGTAGCCTACAGTCTCTGCTGTGTAGCTAAGTTGTCTTTGTTTCCACCAAAAGTCACCACAACAGGACAGACAGTCAGTTTGTGTTCCTCTCATGGAAATACATTGGGTGTGTGTTTGTGTGTGTTTATGTGTGTGTGTGTGTGTGTGTGTGTGTGTGTGTGTGTGTGTGTGTGTGTGTGTGTGTGTGTGAAGGGTGTGGGAAGTGTGTGTATGTGTGTGTGAAGGGTGTGTGAAGGTGGTATGTGTGTCTGTGTGTGTGTGTGTTTGTGTGTATGTGTGTGTGTGAAGGGTGTGTGAAGGGTGTGTGTGTGTGTGTGTGTGTGTGTGTGTGTGTGTGTGTGTGTGTGTGTGTGTGTGTGTGTGTGTGTGTGTGTGTGTTTGAAGGGTGTTTGGTTTTGTCCACTATGCTGTTGGCTTTTCAGATGCAGTGTGTGGTGTAAATGTCCATGTTGTAGGTCGACCTCCTCTCTGTATGCTGACTTGTTCATTCTTGCTGATGAGACCCAGACCTTGTTCAGTCACTTGTCATTTCAGGACTGGACTTCTGCAGCTCTCTCTGTCAGGTTTATCTATGAACGCAAGATGTCCTCTACAAATGATCCAAAATGCAGCTGCATGACTTGTTTTTATTCAGCCTAAATTCTCACATATTACCCCACTACTGTGATCCCTCCACTGGCTTCCAGTAGCTGCAAGCATCAGATTTTAAACAATGATGTTTACCTACAAAGCCAAAAACGGACCAGCTCCCTTTACCTCAAAGCCCTCATTACTCCTCACACTGCTCCTCGTACCCTCAGTAACAGGTAACAGGTTTACAGCAAGACTCTTTTCTTTCCTGGCACTGAGGTATTGGAATGAACTTCACCTAGAGCGGGCATCACCAAATGGCGGACCGCGGTCCGGATCCGGACCGAGTGACGTGTCTGCCCGGACCCGTTAAAATTCTAATATTATCATATTAAGCATCTCCTTATTATAATCTAATATTATAAGATTATATAAGCTCTTTGATATTAATAAAAAGATAAATCATACGTTCAGATTGTTTCTGTTCCATACTCCAGAGCAGAAGGTGGCAGTAATGCGCCTAATTACACTGGCAGGACAATTAAGATTCAGCCTGCTGGCAGGACAGTTACATGTCCATTTCTCTCAGTAGGAACGGAAGATGGAAAGGGAGTAAGGAGAGGTGGAAAGGAGAGAGGAAGAAGGGAGCTGCTCAAAGCTCTGCACTTTTCTTTTACTCAGTAAATTCTGTCCTGTTCTATTTTACCTGAAATGTCCTTTTGCCTAAGGTTCCTGTGTTATTAATGTAGTTAATGTTTAAAAAAGCGGCAGCTCAAAAGTCTTCTGTTTCATTTTTTTCTTAAAAATTAAAAGCACTTTTATTTTATTCAAAAGATTCTGAATGTTTTACATGAAATCTAGGCCCTAAGTTCAGGCTGCACAAAGCTGTGTTTGTACTTTTTATTTATTTTATTCAGAAGAAATTCAGTGTCTGTTGTCTGTTACTTGACACGTAGTAAAGACAACTACAGGATTGTTTTCCATTCAAGTGCCATACAAGTTCAGACTGAAAACACTTGAAATTTAACAATAAATGATATAGAAATGTATGTGCGTTATTGATTTTATTAACATGAAGGTGCACTATTTTAAGTGATAATATAAGATTCGGACCTTTGCTGGGAGGAAATTTTAGTAACTGGACCTCTTTGAATTTTAATTGAATACCCCTGGTCTAGATGTCCGAACAGCCGAGTCACTGATTATCTTCAAACATGTACAGGTGTAGTGTAGTGATTACACCTGTAGTGATTTGTAGCTCCTAGCATTGTTTATTGAAGGCTGATTGGATTTAGTTCTCAGCAGCAGTGTGGCAGGATGTCACAATTGCCTCCCAAAAAGGTGTCAAACTATCAAATGTATCAAACATAAGTGAGATTCCACTTTAATTTATGAAATTGAATGAAAACCTTATGAATATATTATGTGTAATTACTGTGTATTTTTACTGAACAAAACCAAATGGTCACCGCAAAAATGGGAATAAATGAATAAAAACTTATTAACTCCATTATAATAGCTGCCCAAAAAACATGTGGTGATCAATAATAGGCTTAATGCTAAATAAATAAAAAAAACATTTATCAGTAACAAAGTAAGACATTATTACATTTTACTTAGTGTAAAGATTTTTAGAAGTCATGCACACACCACTTCCACCAGCAGGGGGCAGAGTGAGCCATGAGTGATGTCACGCTACTACAAACATGGTCATCATTATAACACTGATGTACAATTATTAATGTACATCCAAACCATCTGAATGGACAGATTACAAAAAAGAAAATAAGTTTTCAGGCAAAATAAAGCAGTTATTAAAGAAGTTACACAAACTCTCTCAGTTTTGTAAAGAGCTGTGTGTGAAATCACTCATCTGTTCTGTCACTTTTATTTCTAACGTGTCTCTGTTTGTTTGTTTCAGAAAATCGGCCAACACTCCACAAGAGTCTTCCAGACATCATGTCCCTCCTTTATATTTCCATCTTATGGGTCTGTGCCTGTGTGGGTGAGTGACCAGGTTCTACAACACCAACAAGACAGAAGTGTCCTTCTATTGAATCTAATATCACAACAATGTTTTGTCAAATGTTACAAATCCTGTAGATTGTAATGTTTCTCCCACAGACAGTGCAGAGCCTAATGTTACTGTATCAGCTCAAGTGGGTTCCACAGTCATCCTGCCATGTAAACTGACTGAAGAGTTCAAACCAACATCATTTATTAGGTGGCAGTTCAATAAAGACACTGTGTTTGAGAGAAGGAGTGATGTTACATATTCAGGTTCAGTATATGAAGGACGTGTGGATGTTCCTGTGGACGAGCTGCATAAAGGAAACTGTTCCCTGGTGTTGAAGAACGTCAGATTTACTGATGACCACATCTACAATTCCTTTACAATGGTACATGGGTACACTAACGCTGCGGAAATGAAAAAAATTACCAGAGTTAATCTCTCAGTCTATGGTGAGTAAAGTGTTCAGTGTAAAATATTGACTAATTATAGACGTCACAGTGTCTCAGATAACAGAGCTGGAAATAAGGAACAATAACAACATCTATTATAGAGAGGAATCAATACTTTATTTAGAGTTAACAGATGATGTGTTAGAAAAATACACAAATACAGACATAAATAAGACACAGACAATATTTTATTTGTAGAAAGTTTGTCAGAAAGGTTCAGAGGTCATCTGGGTGAGATTAGAGATGTTCATCAGGACTGAGATCCTGCAGCAACAATTAAAAAACTTTTACTTTCATGTGGACAAGAACAAGTGATCAGATATGAAGCTCACAGGACAACAAAAACAATCAGTTTCTATAAAAGAAATAAAAATATAAAGTTCCTAACATCAGATCATTTCCTAAAAGGTTTTTCTGTGTCTCTGAAGCTCTTCAGAAATCAGCTCCAGTGGGTTCCACAGCTGTCCTGCCGTGTGATTGGAGAAATCTGTCCAACAAAACTCCTTACGTTAAGTGGTTTATCGATTCTGAGACTGTGTTTGAGCGAAAGGGTAAAGATTCATATGAGGGTGAAGGATATGAGGGTCGTGTGGACGTTCCTGAGGACGAGCTGCTTAAAGGAAACTGTTCCCTGGTGATGAAGAACATCAGTGTTAGTGATACAGGAATCTACAGCAGCTCCATGTTAATTACAGACACACAGGAATCTGTCTTGGTCCAGAAGGTTAAACTGTCAGTTGTTGGTAAGTGGATTAATCTCAGACGATACTGAGTACGACACATATCAGTACACAAAGTTTAAAATGTCTGGAAAGTTACTGAGTGACTTGAGCAGCATGTTTCCTGTAGATGTCAGTGTTTTTCAGTCCTGGTTGAGAGAGAACTACACAGTTTAATGTTCCCACAGATCATTCTAAAGCTTTTCATGGCTGTGTTAGACTGAGTGAGGAGAAACATCTCTTATTGTTCCTGGATATACTTTAATAAAACACTTCATATTATTATAGCAGCACAACACTGATTATTATTTAAGGATCAGTGATGACATCATCTGCATGTATGGCTGAAAAACACTGAACAATATCCAGTAAATGTAGTCTGATGTTTGATAGATTTTCTTTGAGGACACGTTTTCCTCAGCGCTGTACTGATATCTCTGTGTGGTTTAATGTGTGTTTTAGAGGACATTGGTAATGAGAGAGGATCTTCATTAGAGGATTCAGACTCACACCAGACTGGATGGAACAACTGGATTATTTTACCTGTTGTGATTGTAATCATCATCATCATCTGTGTGTCTGTGTACTGCTGCTGTGTGAAAGGTAAAACTGGTTAAAATTGTAGATTTAATGTCTGAAAGAATCAGAGAGAATTTTTGTGGTAATTGTGTTTAACATGTGCCTAAATTTATTGTCTAATATTATAATTTTTAAATATTTATCTTATGTTTCTGAAAACGGAAAATCATCATCTATCATCAGGTCTCAGATGTGACAGAAACTCCACTGAACAGGTACGAAAACATTCGAATAATTAAAATAAAAAAAGATAAATTAAATTGTAACCACTTTTTTGTTAAACAGAAGAATAAAATTGGGTTTTGGTTGTAGTTCAGGTGGGGAGTTTACAGAAACATGGCAACCCTCTCTGCCTACTTTGTGTTACTGTTATTTTAAAGGTACATTAGACAAGATCAGAAACTTTGGCCAGAAGAAGCATTTTTTTAACTTTATACTTCTGGTCATTCTGTGGTACTTTTATTTAACTTTCTTGAGTCACTTGCTGCTTCATCATCTGAATCTGAATCTCTCTACAGAATGAAAATGTTCATCGTGACACTGAGCTGCATGACATAAGGGCCAGAACAGACCTGGACAGTGTGACGTACACAGCAGTCGCCACACAACCACAGAGTTAATGACCAACACAAGGTGGCACCAATTATTTATTTCTTTTTTATATCTCTTTTCTTTAGATATTAACTTTGCAATTTTTACGTTGTAAAGTTTTTTTTTCACCACCTTCTCCTCTCCTTTCCTCTCTCAGATGGTCTGCTCTGATCTCATCATGGATTTCAGATCATCTTAAACTTCATCCCTGCACCACTGAGCTGATGTTCATCTCTGGAGCTTCATCACCATGTCAGGATCTTCTGATTTACTGCAGAACTCTCAGATCACACATCATGGACCATCAGTTACTCTTCTATCTAACCTGACTTGGTCTTGGTCATGTGATGTTACACTAAATAATGAACTGAGAACAGCAGGAATTTTTACTTTTATATTTTTATTTGTTGTTTTATTTTGATGTGTTTTGTTGTGTTTACATTGCAACAGTGGATACAGTATGTACAATGGCTGATGTCATGTGTAGGAACTTTATAACTGAGGAGGAATCTGGGTTCAGCTTCTCTGTAATATAAATTAATATAATGTACTGCTACTGAAGTTTTATTACAGGGGAGTTTCTTTTACTAAATCTTTACTTTTTTAAAATTTAATAATAAGAAATAATAGTATGCGTGCATGAGTGTGTGTGTGTGTATGTGTGTGAGTGTGTGTACTGCATAGGAGATATGTGCTAGTGGCTAACAGATTTATAAGATGAAGCATTTATTTTTGTCACATCACCATTACAGCAAAGTATATTTCTTCATATACTTTATTTTGTCCCATAACTTTGTTTGGGTTCAGCCAATACCATGGTATTCTCTAAACAAACTACTTATAGAGTGATGCCTCACTGCCACAGACTACTGAATCATTCTATCAGACCAACACCACTTTGGGGTGTTTTACAGGAGCAGGTCAGGAAACCTCCACAAAAATAAATTGGCCACTGTTCTGATGGAGAAATGGCTCAAAGTCCCTCTGGCCACTGTGCAGGACTTGTATCTGTCATTCATTGTTGTGAATTAGACGTTTTTCCTTTTTCCTTTATACTACATTTCCCACAATCCTCTGCAGACTGCATCACTGTTTTTCAGTGCACTTCATTGCCCATAATTCTCAGCTGAGGTTCCTTTCTTTTTTCTTTTGTGCACTCAACCATGTGTGTTTGAATCTTTTACATTAGATGTAGTATGTAAGTTTTCTATTGTATTGTTTACGTGAATCTGATGGGTTGTATACTTGTCATTAGTAGGTTTACAGATATTATGTGTGCATGATTTCCATCTTTATTATTATTTGTGAGCCTGATTTCTTTGTTGTATTATTGTAGTGACCAGAACACCATCTTTATCATCCTGTGTATCCTAAACATTCCACTTATCCTGTGAAACCTGTGTACTGTGCATCCAGTTTTATTGTCAACAAGAATAAATGAGAGCAAAAGGGATGAAGTTGTTCTGTGTTTTAACAAGACACATCACCAAGTTCTACATGTCCACTGAACCTTGGATACGTTTAACATCTGTTATCCAACATTCACAACAGGAGCTGATGCTGTTTTGGCCTGTATGTGTTTGAAATGTGTTTATTTAACAGTGAAAAATGTATTTAAGAAATACTTGATTGGAGTAAAATTATTCATATTGGTTTTTTTTTAATATATTGATTATATGAAGCCCCATTAAATGTAGAATTTATATGTAGCTACATATAACAGTAAACACAATATTTATTATTTTATCAATAAGAAATATTCTTACATTAAAACTTAATTTTACTTCTTCAATGTAAATTGAACAGTAAACTCTAAAATGTGTTTATTCGTAACATGAATGAAACAGATCCTAGATTATGAAAATAAATCTGCAGCACTAATCTGAGTGTATGATGCATCAGGTCGTGTCTACAACATTATAAATCAGTGGGACAATGTTGGTTCACAAAGCTTGCAGTCATGCATGTCAGGTTCTGGAAGAGTAAAAAGGGGTAACTCACCTGCCCCTCTGACCAACACCTGCTATGGGTCAAACTTTTAAGAATTTTTTGCTGGTCCTCCTGCTAGAACAAAGAGTGTTAAGATTATTAGAGTTAAGAGTATTAATTTACCATCATGTATTCTGCACTGCCTTCAGGTAGCTGAAATGTACATCAGAGTAAAAAGACAAGAACACACCAGCTCCCTCTTACCTCAAAGCTCTTATCAGTCCTCACACTGTACCTCGCTCCCTCAAACCTACCAGCATTGCTCCACTGATCCCACCATCTCTCAGGGTAAAAGGTAGGTACACTCCTAGTAGGTGGAGGTAGGTATTCTTCCCTGTTCTGGCATCGAGGTGGTGGAATTAACTTCCCCTAGATGTCTGAACAGTTGAGTTACTGGCTGTTGCCAAATTACAGGTGAAATCCTCCCTTTTATTTAATTAAAATAAAAAGCTCCTAAAAGAGTTTTATGGTGACGGTTTCCTAAGTCTGTGTCCTAGTGAACCAGTGTTGTTGTTTCATTGATAGAGATTTCAAAGCACTTTTGTCTGTTGCTCTGGATAAGGATGTCTTCTGTGCTGTTAATGTAAAAACACTAACATGGCTGTCTCTGAAAGGGAACAAACCAGAACTCATTATCCAAATCAATAGCTGAAAACAGCAGTGTGAGTTTGGCACACTGTCAAAACACTGCTCAGGTCAGCTAGACATAGTGGAATGCAATCAATATATGTATTAGTTACATGATAATAAACTGTAACTCCAGAGACATTTTTGTGCACTTCCTGCTACAGGAGATGAGGAGCTGCAGGTTTAACTACAACGTCTTGCTTGAAATCAGTTATTATAGGTTGAATTTCCTCAATAGCTTCCTATGAAAATGTAGTTTTTTTCACTGCTGATGTGTAGCGTGATATTAGAGTGAGTGGTCTTCATCCAAGAGCCATGTGAGCTGATAAAATATTGAAATGGCTTCTGTAATAATAATAAAATATTCCTACTGTACCTTTATTTTTATATAAAATTTCTTCACTCATGAGGACTTTAACTAGACAAAAGTCAATCTTATCACCATTAGCTAGCAAGCTGTAAGCTACTCCAGGGAAAGTCTGTGATATACATGCATCTGCTTTGACCTTACACTAGACTAGACTGCTGTCCTTGTTCATATTTATCTATGCAACTAATGTTTCGTCTTAAAATAAAATTGTAAATGAATGTTAAGTATTTAATGCACATCAGTTTAACATGTATGGCATTTGACAGACTCCCTTATCCCGAGTGACTTACATTTTATTTATTTTTTTACAACTGATCAATTGAGGGTTAAGGGCCTTGCTCAGGGGCCCAGCAGTGGTGGATTGGTGGTCCTGGGATTTGAACTGACAACCTATATCGTAACTAAAATGGTGAGAGAGAGCCTGAGAGCTTCCTGGGATATAATGAAAGAGCAAGCCTGAGTGACTTGTGAGAGTGGTGAGGAGATAGCATCCAATCATCCCAGTTCACCAAACACTCTATGCCCAAGAACCCTCCAGATCTGAGACACGCTATTCATAAAAAGCTAAAGTAAACAAATGTGTTTTTAGCCTGGATTTGAACATTGAGACTGTGTTTGAGTCCCAAACACTAATTGGAAGTCTGTTCCATAATTGTGGGGCTCTGTAAGAAAAAGTTCTGCCCCCTGCTACAGACTGTAGTACTTAATGGTACAAACACATACTGTATCCTGCAGCTTGTAATCAATCAGTAGGAGTGTGACGAATCATAAAAAACCTAAAGACCTCTCAGGTACTGTGGTGTGAGACCATTAAGAGCTTTATAGGTTAGTAATAGTACTTTAGAATCAATATGAAACTTTACTGGAAGCCAATGCAGTGAGGATAAGATAGAGGTGATGTGTTCATATCTTCTGGTTCTAGTTAGAACTCAAGCTGCTGTGTTCTGGACTAACTGGAGCTTGTTTGTGCTCCTACTGGAACATCCAGACAGTAAAGCATTACAATAATCCAACCTAGAGGTAACAAATGCATGAAATAGTGTTTCTGACTTGATGAATTTAGTTATTTAATGAAAACTGGTTTGGTGTAAACACACACAATGTTTAATTATTATTAAAATAATGAAATCTTTATTACAGAGACTTTATTGAGATGCAGCTACAGCTCATACAGATATCTGTACAAACGTTATTAAACCTCAGAGCTGCCTGAGAGACACTGACTGGTTTCTGGTACAGTTACAGATCAGCTCTGTGTTTAAATAAATCTTTTGTGTAAGCTTCTGAAACATCTGTAAAGCTCTCTCACTCTCTCCGTCTCCCTCTCTCCCTCCCTCCATCTCTGTCCATCTCCCTCTCTATCTCTACCTCCCTCCATCTCTCTCTCCTTCCCTCTCTATTTCTCCCTCCCTCTCTCTCTCCCTCTTTAGCTCTCACTGCTTATAATATAATAGATAGCTTTGCATTAGCCACCACACATTAATCACATTTAAAAGATGTGATTTAAAAAGATTTAAAAGAACAAAACATTACTCGATATTACTCTGAATTTAGGTCTTTAACAGATTAAAACACAAAATATCTCAATAAACTGAACTTTAGTGTGATAACAACAAAGATTTTACAATTTTATGAAGAGAAAAGCAACAAGGATGATTTCAATATTCTTCAACTGTGAGGAGAACATTTCAGTTTGATGGCCAGAATAAGCTGTGATGCTGATGTAACCCACTCGAATAACTGAGAATAAGTGTTTGTGAATGTTTATTTTTCTTTTTCTATCTAATGTATAGCATGTTTAGTCATGTAAAATACATGTGTATATATGTGTGTATTTTTTTATGGGTGTGAAATGGATTATTAGACAAGTTTATTTGTGTTGTTGACGTCACTTGAGCGCCAGCAGTGGTGAAAGATGTGCGCTGCTTGTTTTTGGTGGCTGTTAAACTTAATCCTAAATCTGTCTAAATAAAAACCTGAACTGTTTCATTGAATTAGGTTTGCAGCATGTGTTCTGTGAGCTGGGACTGTTTCATCGCAGTGTGATTGTTATGGATTCGGGTCGAAAAGGACGCGATACTGTGGAATCCATACTGATGGACTGCGCCCTTTCAGGACTGTAACTACAGTTTGTTTCTTCAATGTTAGGATTACCTCAATTGGGAACTTCGGTACTTCTACATTTGGTTATGGAATGTTTGAGAAATATATGTGTAAATATATATCTTATTTTTTTGTTGTTGTTACTGTGATTGTTGAAGAACATCTGCTATTGTTCGGTGGGTAAATTGTGCTCAATTTAAAAAATGTGAACAGAAAAAAAGTTGAAGAAACTTGCAATACAGTTTAAAAGTAAAAATAAAGAGTTTTAATACATTATTCACTCAGGGTAATTTCTGTGTTGGTGCCTTTATTTAAGCAGTTATACTAAATAAGATTAGATTTCATATGTGCAGACACACCCGGGACTCCAGACATTAAGATAAATTGTTATTTTAAGTGTTTGGTGATCTCAGACCTAGTAGATATTTTCCTCCTTTTCTTTAATGTGACTACAACCTATGGGTTACACTGAAACACCACAAGATCACTCAGCCTTCATTCACTGACCCAAAGACTCTCCTTATTTTTACTGCTTTACTGTAAAGTTCATCTGTAACTTTGGAACTGAACCTGAATTATGATAAGATGTGATAAAAGTGATAAAAGTACTCTGATAATATGATTTAGAGTGTTTTAACTTGGGCAGAGGCACAGACCAAACAGACCAAAAGAAAAACAGATTTCAGTTTTTATTTCCTGATGTTTACGTGTAGATGTAAACGTGACAAACTGAAGATTCAGGAGACCAGGAATGTTCTGTAGGAATAAAAACAGTCGCCATTTTGTACTGATGTGTACGTGCAAAGTAATCACAGCTAAGATAAGAGAAAAGTGTCAAATCAAGAATGAGGATAAAAACAGAATGACCTAAAAAACAGACACATTATGAGTGAGTGAATGATCAGGATTAAGCAAAAACCTCTGTGCTAATCAGGCATCTACATCTCTACACATAAGGGCAGGACATATTTAAGGAGAAGACATATGAATATCATATTAAATGTAGGCTTTAGGCCTGACAGGAGTCAATGTAATACTAGTTTCTGTCAGAGACACGGGGATAAAACAGACCCAAATGCAGGATAGCGTAAAAATATACATTTTTTAATACCTAAATCATGAAACAAAGACACAGACACAACATCAGACGACAACCAAAGACAAGTATTCTGCACTGCCATAGGCAACACAGCACGTTTAAATACTATAAAAAAAATTAACACAGGGGGAACAGGTGTGCAGAGACAGGGAGGAGTAAACAAGGGTGGGGCAGACACGTGACATGAAACAAAAACAAATGCACGTAGCCAAAGTCCGGGCTGAGTCCTGACAGTACCCCCCCCCCTCAAGGTGCGGCTCCCAATGCGCCAATCTGTCTTAATGACGATCCCGACAAGGTCCAGGAGGGGGGAGCAAGGCACACGGTGAGGCAGGTGAGGGGAGCAAGGAACACGGCGAGGCAGGTGGGGGAGCAAGGCACACGGCAAGGCAGGTGGGGGGAGCAAGCCAGAGTGGAGCGAGTGACGTTCACAGCCGAGCAGAACTGCCGAGCGATGTCTATAGCCGAGCAGAAGGGCCGAGCGAAGTCCACAGCAGAGCAGAAGGGCCGAGCACAACCCACTGACATGAGCCCAGAAAACCAGAAAGGGGGTGAGGGTGGGAAAAGTCCTCCACCACGGGGCACAAAAAAAATCATGCGGAGAGGAAGAAGGGTGGCATCCTACATGGAAAACCGTAAGTGAAGCGATACCCCCCACCAGACAGGTGCAGGACGATGTCGCGGAACAACAAGAAAAACAAAACTCAGGCTTGTGACATGCACCGCAACCAAGAAGTGAGGCGGCGCCTCCCACAGAATAAAAAGGCGGACCAATGTCACACACAACAAAAATCCAAGGCAAAAAAAACGGTCTGGGAAAAAAAAACATACTCCCATAGAAAGCTGGTCCAGGCTGATGCTATCCTGCTGGTTCTTGGTGTTGTGGAATCATTCTGTCAGTGACGCGGGTATAAAACAGACCCAAATGCAGGATAGTGTAAAAATAATAAGGTTTTTCTATTTCTCCATCTCATTTTTTTTTACTAAAGTTGATTGGCAGTGGCCAAGTACATGGGTGGTGCTTATAGTATATTATGGTAGGAATGGTTAGCCGGAAGGAACAAATTCCTACCGTACCGTCCTTGTTCTCTCATTTTGCAGTTGCTAAATGTAATTGTTCTATGTATAGTAATGTGTTAAGCCAGACTGAGTGGCAGTCTTTACAATTTTCCCTCCTCGCTCTCATAAGCTGCACCTGGGTGTGTAAGTATACATGCAAATTATTATTATTATTATTATTATTATTATTATTATTATTATTATTATTATTATTATTATTATTATGTGGCCAAAGTCCGGGCTGAATCCTGACAACAATGCAGTAAATGATTTATTGTACATAAACTCTGGACAGGGTGGGCACAGTGGCTTAATGGTTAGCACGTTTGCCTCACACCTCCCGGGTTGGGGGTTCGATTCCCACCTCCGCATTGTGTGTGTGAAGTTTGCATGTTCTCCCCGTGCCTCGTGTGTGATTGTGTGAGTGAACGAGAGTGTGTGTGCCCTGTGATGGGTTGGCACTCCGTCCAGGGTGTATCCTGCCTTGATGCCCGATGACGCCTGAGATAGGCACAGGTTCCCCGTGACCCGAGAAGTTCGCATAAGCGGTACTGAATGAATGAATGAATGAATGAATGAATGAATGAATGAATGAATGAATGAATGAATGAATGAAGTTCTGGACATGGTTTAATTATAGACATTGTACAGATAATGTGTTAGAGTGAAAACACAAAAACCCTATAGAACCTGAGGGACAAATAGAATCTGAAATGTAAATATACTGTTCATCCAGCTTCAAAGAACGTGATGCTGCATGGGTTAAAGCAAAGAAAACAAATAACCATCTGGACTGGGTACATTACAGGAAACTAAGAAATAATTGTACAAAACTGTATAAATTATAAAAGGGAAAGAAAATGTATTTAATAATAATTACTTAATAATTAATAATTATTTCATTGCTGCAGGTTCAGCCCCTGACCCCAGTCATTTAACATACGGTATAAGAAAAGGAAATGTTGAAGCTGAAACATACTGCTCCACTCAGCTTTTTAATTTAATCCTGTTTTACTACCACAAGTGCATAAAGCCTATTTCAAGGTTATCAGTTATGGCAAAAGTTTTTGTGTCTCTTGGAAATGATCAGATTAAACAGTTTTTAACAGAAAATAATATTTTACATGAGTTTTATTCAGGTTTTAGGTCAGCCCATAGTACTGTAACAGCGGCAACATGCCTCACAAATGATATTATTACTTCTTTGGATAATAAAAATCACTGTGCTGCTTAATTTGTTGATCTCTCTTAAGCTTTTGATTCTGTAGATCATTCTATTAAACAGCTGCTTAGGTTTTAGTAAAATGTGTATAAATTGGTTTAAAAATTATTTATCTGAAAAAACGAAGTGTGTCTCGGTCTAAAATTTCACTTCAAAAAAACTAGAAATTAAGAAAGGTGTTCCTCAGAGATCAATTTTAGCACCAACTTTATTTTCAATCTATATAAATGATTTAGGTCATGAGATAACTATAAGCAGCTAAACTGAATTAATATGCTGATGATACAATTATTTATACAGCTGTACATTCCATGAAAAAAGCCATAGAGCTATTACAAGACTCCTTCCAGGTTTGGTTTTAAATTGGTTTTAAATATTAAGAGAACTAAATATATGCTGTTTACTCGCTCTCATAACAAACTTGTGATTAACTATAGAAGGGGACGGTGTAGAAAGAGTAAATAGCTATAAATACCTGGGCATAAGGCTTGATGAAAGGTTGGGTTTTAATATTCATATTGAAAATCTTTCAAAAAAAGCTCAGACCCAAATTGGGGTTTCTTTTTTTCGTTTTAAAGAAATGTCTTCCTTTTGTAGCAAAAAAGAGAATTATTCAAAGTTGTTTACTTTCTGTGCTGGACTACTGTGATGTAATTTATATGCAAGATAATTTATCTTCACTTAAATAAAATTAGATTGTATAAACCATGCTGTTATACGATTTGTGACTAATAATCCTACACGTACCCATCATTGTACTTTGTTTGATTTGGTTGGCTGGTCCTCCTTGTATCAGAGGTTTTACTGGTGAGAGATACACATTGTTCCAGACCTGCAGTGGAAATTTACTCCTATTTGCAGTCTGTGGATGTAATACAACACTGTTAACGTCGCTGGACAAAAGAACCACATTTAGATGTAAACTGTGGTTTAAATCTTAATATTCAAGGAAATAATTATCTTCTATCTGTAAGGTAAAGCTGAGTTTTGAATTCTTCTCTTTATTTATATAAATCTGTGGTCTGTTCTGTCAGTAGTTTAATGTTCTAGACTCTGCTCTGTGTGATAAACACAATCACTGATCCTTTATTCACACTGATGGACCTTTTCTAGAAGAGCAGATCCTTTATTTCAGAGACATGATTACTTATTCAGAGAGAGGATTAATGTTAAGGTGATAAACATCTACCTAATAGTTTGCATCAGGATACTAGTATAACAATTATTATACTGTATGTGTTAGTTGTTTCAAAGACCACACAACAATGGGTTAGCATTCATAAAAGGTTCTTAGAAAAACGAAAAAAAATCTATTTATTTTGTTTATTCCTCACAAATATTACCATAAATTACAAATAGTATCATCTTGATTTCAGTTCCTATAAAATATGGAGAATGACCTACTTTACAGTCATGCATTTATTTCATTTTTTGATAAACATCGTGTTTCCTGCTAAAAACTGTGTACCAACATTTTCCGATGTCGATCCTGGTTTGGTTTATAAACCTCGAGGGGTGCATTAGACAAGTTCACAGATGGCAGCTAAGTGCATAAAATTTTTAAAGCTTTAAATTTACAATCAACGGATTTTTTGAAGTGAGCAGCTCGCTCAACCAAAGTGTCATCATCACCTGGACTTCCTGCTATGTGATATTAGCCTCCATTAACATCATCATGCCATTGTGCCTTGGATTTTTCTGACTTGTGAGTAGCCTACAGTCTCTGCTGTGTAGCTAAGTTGTCTTTGTTTCCACCAAAAGTCACCACAACAGAACAGACAGTGAGTTTGTGTTCCTCTTATGGAAAGACATTGGGAATCATTACCATGGATACTATCTTTTTGTTATTGTCTCGCTTCATGTGCATTAATGTGTATGTGGTGAAGTGTGTTTGTGTGTGTGTGTGTGTGTGTGTGTGTGTGTGTGTGTGTGTGTGTGTGTGTGTGTGTGTGTGTGTGTGTGTGTGTGTCTGCGTGGGTGTGAAATGTGTGTGGCTTTGTCCACGATGCTGTTAGCTTTTCAGATGCAGTGTGTGGTGTAAATGTCCATGTTGTAGGTCGACCTCCTCTCTGTATGCTGACTTGTTCATTCTTGCTGATGAGACCCAGACCTTGTTCAGTCACTTGTCATTTCAGGACTGGACTTCTGCAGATCTCTCTGTCAGGTTTATCTATGAATGCAATTTGTCCTCTACAAATGATCCAAAATGCAGCTGCATGACTTGTTTTTATTCAGCCTAAATTCTCACATATTACCTCACTACTGTGATCCCTCCACTGGCTTCCAGTAGCTGCAAGCATCAGATTTAAAACACTGATGTTTACCTACATAGCCAAAAATGGACCAGCTCGCTCTTACCTCAAAGCCCTCATCACTCCTCACACTGCACCTCGTGCCCTCAGAGCTACCAGCCCTCGACTGGTCCCACCATTTCTCAGGGTAAGAGGGAGGTTTACAGCAAGACTCTTTTCTTTCCTGGCACTGAGGTGGTGGAATGAACTTCACCTAGAGGTCCAAATAGCCGACTCACTGATTATCTTCAAACATGTACAGGTGTAATGTAGTGATAGAGCATGATTTTTAGCTCCTAGCATTGTTTAGTGAAGGCTGATTGGATTTAGTTCTCAGCAGCAGTGTGGCAGGATGTCACAATTGCCTCCCAAAAAAGTGTCAAACTATCAAATTTATCAAACATAAGTGAGATTCCACTTTAATTTATGAAATTGAATGAAAACCTTATGAATATATTATGTGTAATTACTGTGTATTTTTACTGAACAAGCCTTAAACAAAACCAAATGGTCACCGTAAAAATAGGAATAAATGAATAAAAACTTATTAACTCCATTATAATGGCTGCCAAAAAGTATGTGGTGATCAGTAATAGGCTTAATGCTAAATAAAAAAAACATTTATCAGTAACAAAGTAAGACATTATTACATTTTACTTTTTTTTAGATTTTTAGAACTCATGTACACACAGGGTGGCTTGGTGGTTAGCACGTCCGCCTCACACCTCCAGGGTTGGGGGTTCGATTCCCGCCTCCGCATTGTGTGTGTGGAGTTTGCATCTTCTCCCCGTGCCTCGGGGGTTTCCTCCGTGTACTCCAGTTTCCTCCCCCAGTCCAAAGACATGCATGGTAGGTTGATTGGCATCTCTGGAAAATTGTCCGTAGTGTGTGAGTGTGTGAGTGAATGAGAGTGTGTGTGTGTGTGCCCTGTGATGGGTTGGCACTCCGTCCAGGGTGTATCCTGCCTCGATGCCCGATGACGCCTGAGATAGGCACAGGCTCCCCGTGACCCGAGAAGTTCGGATAAGTGGTAGAAAATGAATGAATGAATGAATGTCCACACACAACTTCCACCAGCAGGGGGCAGAGTGAGCCATGAGTGATGTTACGCTACTACAAACATGGTCATCATTATAACACTGATGTACAATTATTAATGTACATCCAAACCATCTGAATGGACAGATTACAGATTATGGTTTGAAAATAAGTTTTCAGGCAAAATAAAGCAGTTATTAAAGAAGTTACACAAACTCTCTCAGTTTTGTTAAGAGCTGTGTGTGAAATCACTCATCTGTTCTGTCACTTTTATTTATAACGTGTCTCTGTTTGTTTGTTTCAGAAAATCTGCCAACACTCCACAAGAGTCTTCCAGACATCATGTCCCTCCTTTATATTTCCATCTTATGGGTCTGTGCCTGTGTGGGTGAGTGACCAGGTTCTACAACACCAACAAGACAGAAGTGTCCTTCTATTGAATCAAACATCACAACAATGTTTTGTCAAATGTTACAAATCCTGTAGATTGTAATGTTTCTCCCACAGACAGTGCAGAATCTCTGGTTACTGTATCAGCTGCAGAGGGTTCCACAGTCATCCTGCCGTGTAAACTGACTGAAGAGTTCAAACTAACATCATTTATTAAGTGGCAGATCAATAATGACACTGTGTTTGAGAGAAACATTGATGGTACATATTCAGGACCAGGATATGAAGGACGTGTGGATGTTCCTGTGGATGAGCTGCGTAAAGGAAACTGTTCCCTGGTGATGAAGAACGTCAGATTTACTGATGACCAAATCTACAATTCCTTTACAATAGTACATGTGGACACTAACACTGAGGAAATGAAAGAAATTACTAGAGTTGATTTCTCAGTCTATGGTGAGTAAACTGTTCAGTGTAAAATATTGACTAATTATAGAAGTCACAGTGTCTCAGATAACAGAGCTGGAAATAAGGAACAATAACAACATCTATTATAGAGAGGAATCAATACTTTATTTAGAGTTAACAGATGATGTGTTAGAAAAATACACAAATACAGACATAAATAAGCCACAGACAATATTTTATTTGTAGGAAGTTTGTCAGAAAGGTTCAGAGGTCATCTGGGTGAGATTAGAGATGTTCATCAGGACTGAGATCCTGCAGCAACAATTAAAAAACATTTACTTTCATGTGGACAAGAACAAGTGATCAGATATGAATATAAAGTTCCTAACATCAGGTCATTTCCTAAAAGGTTTTTCTGTGTCTCTGAAGCTCTTCAGATATCAGCTCCAGTGGGTTCCACAGTCATCCTGCCATGTAAACTGACTGAGGAGTTCAAACTAACATCAGTTATTAAGTGGCAGATCAATAATGAGATGGTGTTTAAGAGAAACAGTGATTGTACATGTACAGGTAAAGAGTATGAGTGTCGTGTGTACGTACCTGAGGACGAGCTGCGTAAAGGAAACTGTTCTTTGGTGTTGAAGGACATCAGATTTACTGATGGCCAAACCTTTACAGTGGAACATGCGGACACTAACACTGGGGAAGCAAAAGAAATTACCAGAGTTAATCTCTCAGTCTATGGTGAGTAAAGTGTTCAGTGTAAAATATTGACTAATTATAGAAGTCACAGTGTCTCAGATAACAGAGCTGGAAATAAGGAACAATAACAACATCTATTATAGAGAGGAATCAATACTTTATTTAGAGTTAACAGATGGTGTGTTAGAAAAATACACAAATACAGACATAAATAAGACACAGACAATATTTTATTTGTAGGAAGTTTGTCAGAAAGGTTCAGAGGTCATCTGGGTGAGATTAGAGATGTTCATCAGGACTGAGATCCTGCAGCAACAATTAAAAAACTTTTACTTTCATGTGGACAAGAACAAGTGATCAAATATGAAGCTCAAAGGACAACAAAAACATTTAGTTTCTATAAAAGAAATAAAAATATAAAGTTCCTAACATCAGGTCATTTCCTAAAAGGTTTTTCTGTGTCTCTGAAGCTCTTCAGATATCAGCTCCAGTGGGTTCCACAGTTGTCCTGCCGTGTGATTGGAGTCATCTGTCCATCAAAACTATTGACGTTGGTTGGTTTATCGATTCTGAGACTGTGTTTGAGCGAAAGGGTAAAGATTCATATCAGGGTGAAGGATATGAGGGTCGTGTGGACGTTCCTGAGGACGAGCTGCTTAAAGGAAACTGTTCCCTGGTGATGAAGAACATCAGTGTTAGTGATACAGGAATCTACAGCAGCTCCATGTTAATTACAGACACACAGGAACCTGTCTTGGTCCAGAAGGTTAAACTGTCAGTTGTTGGTAAGTGGATTAATCTCAGACGATACTGAGTACGACACATATCAGTACACAAAGTTTAAAATGTCTGGAAAGTTACTGAGTGACTTGAGCAGCATGTTTCCTGTAGATGTCAGTGTTTTTCAGTCCTGGCTGAGAGAGAACTACACAGTTTAATGTTCCCACAGATCATTCTAAAGCTTTTCATGGCTGTGTTAGACTGAGTGAGGAGAACACACACCTCCTGTCCTGTATTTCACTACTGTTTCAGCACACACTCATCTATTATAGAGAGGAATCAATACTTTATTTAGAGTTAACAGATGATGTGTTAGAAAAATACACAAATACAGACATAAATAAGACACAGACAATAATTTATTTGTAGGAAGTTTGTCAGAAAGGTTCAGAGGTCATCTGGGTGAGATTAGAGATGTTCATCAGGACTGAGATCCTGCAGCAACAATTAAAAAACATTTACTTTCATGTGGACAAGAACAAGTGATCAGATATGAATATAAAGTTCCTAACATCAGGTCATTTCCTAAAAGGTTTTTCTGTGTCTCTGACGCTCTTCAGATATCAGCTCCAGTGGGTTCCACAGTCATCCTGCCATGTAAACTGACTGAGGAGTTCAAACTAACATCAGTTATTAAGTGGCAGATCAATAATGACATGGTGTTTAAGAGAAACAGTGATTGTACATATACAGGTAAAGAATATGAGTGTCGTGTGTACGTACCTGAGGACGAGCTGCGTAAAGGAAACTGTTCTTTGGTGTTGAAGGACATCAGATTTACTGATGGCCAAACCTTTACAGTGGAACATGCGGACACTAACACTGGGGAAGCAAAAGAAATTACCAGAGTTAATCTCTCAGTCTATGGTGAGTAAAGTGTTCAGTGTAAAATATTGACTAATTATAGAAGTCACAGTGTCTCAGATAACAGAGCTGGAAATAAGGAACAATAACAACATCTATTATAGAGAGGAATCGATACTTTATTTAGAGTTAACAGATGATGTGTTAGAAAAATTCACAAATACAGACATAAATAAGACACAGACAATATTTTATTTGTAGTAAGTTTGTCAGAAAGGTTCAGAGGTCATCTGGGTGAGATTAGAGATGTTCATCAGGACTGAGATCCTGCAGCAACAATTAAAAAACTTTTACTTTCATGTGTACAAGAACAAGTGATCAGATATGAAGCTCACAGGACAACAAAAACATTTAGTTTCTATAAAAGAAATAAAAATATAAAGTTCCTAACATAAGATCATTTCCTAAAAGGGTTTTTCTGTGTCTCTGAAGCTCTTCAGATATCAGCTCCAGTGGGTTCCACAGTTGTCCTGCCGTGTGATTGGAGTCAAATGTGCATCAAAACTCCTTACGTTGAGTGGTTTATCGATTCTGAGACTGTGTTTGAGCGAAAGGGTAAAGATTCACATCAGGGTGAAGGATATGAGGGTCGTGTGGACGTTCCTGAGGACGAGCTGCTTAAAGGAAACTGTTCCCTGGTGATGAAGAACATCAGAGTTAGTGATACAGGAATCTACAGAGGCTCCATGTTAATTACAGACACACCACAGAAATCTGTCTTGGTCCAGAAGGTTAAACTGTCAGTTGTTGGTAAGTGGATTAATCTCAGACGATACTGAGTACGACACATATCAGTACACAAAGTTTAAAATGTCTGGAAAGTTACTGAGTGAGTTGAGCCGCATGTTTCCTGTAGATGTCAGTGTTTTTCAGTCCTGGTTGAGAGAGAACTACACAGTTTAATGATCCCACAGATCATTCTAAAGCTTTTCATGGCTGTGTTAGACTGAGTGAGGAGAACACACACCTCCTGTCCTGTATTTCACTACTGTTTCAGCACACACTCAGTCACTTCCTCTCAATAATCAACACTCAATCCTCATCTAAGAGCCTTGTGATCTGATAAAGTACTGAAATGGTTCTTAACCAATAACTCTGATCTGACATTGATAAAATATCTTCACTTTCCATTTCCAGTTGATTAAAACATTATAAATGTAGAATAAATGAAAGTGATCCAGTGTTTGTGATCCTTTCACTCTGAACAGGGTTTCATGGAAAAAGCAGTACATTAGGATGGAAAAAGGAACCTGGTTAGATTTTAATGACATGACAAGGGGGTGTGTCTAAAGTACAGGGCTTTTCTTAATCTGGTGTGAGCTCCAGTTCAAAACATCTCTTATTGTTCCTGGATAAACTTTAATAAAACACTTCATATTATTATAGCAGCACAACACTGATTATTATTTAAGGATCAGTGATGACATCATCTGCATGTATGGCTGAAAAACACTGAACAATATCAGTAAATGTAGTCTGATGTTTGATAGATTTTCTTTGAGGACACGTTTTCCTCAGCGCTGTACTGATATCTCTGTGTGGTTTAATGTGTGTTTTAGAGGACAGTGTTAATGAGAGAGGATCTTCATCAAAGTGTTCAGACTCACACCAGACTGGAGGGAACAACTGGATTATTTAATATGTTGTGATTGTAATCATCATCATCATCATCATCTGTGTGCCTGTGTACTACAGCAGGGTGAAAAGTAAAACTGGTTAAAATTGTAGGTTTAATGTCTGAAAGAATCAGAGAGATTTTTTTGTGGTAATTGTGTCTAACACGTGTCTAAATGTATTGTCTAATATTATAATTGAAATATTTATCTTATGTTTCTGAAAACGAAAAATCATCACTTATCATCAGGTCTCAGTCACACCACCAACAGGTATGAAAACATTCAAATAAAATAAATATAATACAATTTTAACCACTTTTTTCTTGTTATAAAAAAAAAAAAAAACACCATTGGATTTTGGGTGTAGTTCAGGTGAGGAGTTTACAGAAACTTGGCAACCCTCCCTGCCTACTTTGGGTCACTGTCATTTTAAATGTGCATTTTTTTAACTTTATACTTCTGGTCATTGTGTGGTACTTTTATTTAAATTTCTTGAGGCACTTGCTGCTTCATCATCTAAATCTGAATCTCTATACAGGAAGAAAACGTTCATCATGACACTGAGCTGTACAACCTAAGGGCCAGAAAATCCTCTAAGAAAAACACAGAATTAGTTGTGGACAGTGTGACGTACAGAGCAGTCGACACACAAATACAGGGTAAATGACAACACAAGGTGACACTGGGCTCCAATGTAAAGTACAGCTTGTATAACAGTATAAATTTGCTGTCCCCTCAAAATAACTCAGCACACAACCATTGTTGTGAGAATGGTGGGTAGAATGGATAACTTCCTGCTTATTAGATTTTTCCTGTCTGCTTCTCTATGTCTTCTACAGTATATTGGTTCTGTTTTTAGTGAAGGTGAGAGTAATGTCTAAAGGTGTTGTTTTATTGGGAGATTATTCTTTGATATATATCCAGAGTTTTTAAGTGAAGGTCTCTAAAGGTGTTCTTTAATTGGGAGTCTATTCTTTGGTATATTTCTGTGTATTTGTTTTGTGACAGTGTGTAGAATTGTTGCCTGATTGGGGGTCTATTCTTTTTTCTTTTAATAAATGTGTAATGGTTTACTGAAGTTGTGTAACATTGTTGTTTTATTTCACCTGATTCTAACCTCACTGTCTTCGAGCACGTTGCAGATTCCTTACATTTACCCAGATACACTCCTTAATTTTACTCCTTCAGTGTAAATTAAACAGTAAAATCCAGAAAATGTGTTCATCTGTAACCATGAAACAGGTGCTGGATTATGAAAGCGTAGTGTCTGAGGCATCAGGGTGTGTCTATAACATTATGAATCATTGGTGCGAAGCCGAGGCACAAACCCAGCAGTCATGCGTGTCAGAGTCTGTTAAAAGTAACTCAGGGTAATTCACCTGCCCCTCTCTGCCCCACACCTGCTATAAAGGGTTTATAATATTTTAAAGGTTTTAAATACCTGGATACTTACAATGTTCACAGGAAAAGAGCTGAACATTACTAAACAGTACAGCATGATTAATAGTAAGCATTATAAGGTTTAATGTTTTCCACAGATCATTATAAAACCCATATTTTTCTCAGGTCTGTCCTTCGATACTGTTTTCAGCTCACATTCATGCACTTCCACTTTTGACTGTTGATGTGTTTATTATGAGTGATGTTCATTCAGTCTACATCTAAGAGCCATGAGAACTGATAAAGTGTTAAGTCTTCACCCTATAACTGAGAAATATTTGATATTCTCTTTGCCTGATTAGAAGAGCCAACCAGGAAAGCCTTGCTCACTGACTGACTCGGGTCTCACTAGCCAAATTTAAATTCTGAGCAAGTGCTGCCAACACACTAGTGCCACCATTAGGATAATTTTGGGGTCTAAATTTAGATTCAGACATCCCTGGATTCTACAGACAAGTTCATGACAAATCAATTTCTGCCATTTTCGACTTTGATACTCCTTCTACAAATGTTGTCGAATCATCACCAAATGTGGCAAGTCTTCTTCAAGTGAAGCCTCATAAAGGAAATTTATCAAAGGAATTTGAATACTCCAAACACTTTGCCCATTATGGGCCAACTCTCCTGACAGTGAATACATCACACAGGGAGGGAGGCTGTAAAATACTTAAACATGAACTGAATTTGAACTATTTAAAGTGCAAAATTTGTAGACATAGCAAAGGAATTTGTATATTCAAAAAACGCTTTTCTATAGTGCTGCCAAGTGAAAAAATAGTGAGTGAGCCTGATCTCAGCAACGACTTTGCACACTGATACCAAACTTCTTAGACGTGTTCAGTATCATGAACTGAGGCTAAGCAGTAAATTTGTTGACAGCACCACCTAGAGGACAACAGTTTTACTTACAAGCTCAAATGCGTACATCTTATTGCAACTGTACAGAAACAGAAACCCAGCAATACATATATGTATAAAAAATGGTACTTGAAAATGGTCTTTAGGACCTGGTCATGAACGTGTCCAAGATATTTCTTGACTGATCCTCCAATAATAGAACTCTAATAACTTTCACTTTTTTCCTATCATTTAAAGATTTTTTTGCAAAATTTATTTTTTCTTCTAATTCTCTGAATTATGCTGAAGTGAATGTACACAAACATCTGAAAATCAAGCGTACTTCCTAACCAACCTGGACAATATATCATTTAGAATACTCCAAATGATTTGCCTGTCAAATCTAATCAGCCAACTAACTGCACACTGAAGACGGCAAACAAAGTATAGACACAAAACTTCAGAAGTATCTTCAGGATCATATTATAAAATACATAAAATAATGATCCAAAACGTTGCAAAGTTTAGTCATGAATCAGTTAAACTGCAAGTAAATCCTTATGAAGTAGAAATATGAAATATTAAGAATAAAAATATGTAGAAATATGTAATATTAAGATGACTATACAGTTTGTTGTTGTTCTTTTGGCTGCTCCCTGCTTATGGTTGTCATATTGGATCATCTGGTTCACCTATTTGATTTGGCTCATGTTTTATGCATGATGCACTTAAACACATTATAATTATTATGTGGATCCTGAACCCTTTATTTGTCCTCAGCGTCATTCTAACACTGGACATCTCATTTTAACTAAATGCTATTTACTGCATAAATTATATTTACAGCAATAAGCGGTGTAACAGAAAAGGTGTTACCGGTTTCTTTTACTGTGTTATTTTGTTCCTTTTATGTTTGTTAATTTCTTAGGGGTAGCTGCAAGCAGGGTTGTAGTACCTATGGGAGCAGCTTGGGGGCACTAGTGCCGGGAGGTAACAGCATATAAACTGAGCTACCATAGAAGCAAATTTGTTTGGTAGAGGGAAGCCTCATGGTTTCCAATCAAGCTACCTTTGTTGTTAAAGTCCTAATTGAGAACTCTGAGTTTCTGCTCAATTAAAAAACTATTGATTACTTTTCTTGTCTTGGGTCACAATTGTCTCTTTCACTATGGATCAGGGGATTAAAAACATTGCATCTCACTCAAATAACCGTTTGGATTCCAAGCTCATCTCGTCCCACGAACATTATCACTTATCAGAAAGACTGAATATGGACTCATTGACTTGGAGGGAAAAGGAAGAGGGGGCCAACGCTTGCTTTTGGGTTTGTTCATTGTCTGGGGGCGCGGGTGTGTGGGCACTTGCAATGGTTAATACAAAGCACAAGCTTTTTCTTGCAGTAACTTATAAAAAATGGGTCAATATTGCATAACTTAACCCTCCTGCAGACCTTGTCTGAATTCATTTACATTTACATTTACATTTACAGCATTTGGCAGACGCCCTTATCCAGAGCGACGTACATAAGTGCTTAAATCTCTAACATTGAATACATTAATGCTGGTTCACTAGGTTACATACTTAAGATACCATGAGTTTAAAACATTTGTTCAAAGTTACAATGAAAAAGTGTCAAAGGTTTTTTTTTTTTTTTTTTTTTTAATGCAAAAGGAAAGAAGTGCTAGTTGAAGTGTTTCCTGAATAAGTAGGTCTTCAACCACCTCTTGAAAATAGCCAGTGACTCAGCTGTCCGGACCTCTAGGGGAAGTTCATTCCACCACCTTGGTGCCAGAACAGAGAAGAGTCTTGTAGTATACTTGCCTCTTACCCTGAGAGATGGTGGAACCAGTCGAGCAGTGCTGGTAGATCGGAGGTTGCGGGGTGCAGTGCGAGGAATGATGAGGGCTTTGAGGTAAGAGGGAGCTGGTCCATTTTTGGCTTTGTAGGCCAGCATCAGTGTTTTGAATCGGATGCGTGCAGCTACCGGAAGCCAGTGGAGGGATCGCAGCAGCGGGGTGGTATTCGAGAACTTTGGCAGGTTGAAAACAAGCCGGGCAGCTGCATTTTGGATCATTTGCAGAGGACGGATTGTGTTCATAGGTAGACCTGCCAGCAGTGCATTGCAGTGATCCAGTCTAGAAATGACAAGAGACTGAACAAGTACCTGGGCAGTCTGTGTGGACAAAAATGGCCGAATCCTTCAAATGTTGTAGAGAAGAAACCGACATGAGCGAGTCACATTTGCAACATGAGAGGAAAAGGACAGTTGATTGTCCATGGTTACCCCAAGGTTGCGAGCTGTGGCTGAAAGGGAGATCAGATCGTTGTGCAAGGATATAGAAAGATCATGACCTGGGGATGAATCACCTGGGATGAACAGCAGTTCAGTTTTGCTAGGATTGAGCTTTAACTGATGAGCAGTCATCCATGATGGGATCTTGGAGGTTGTTCTTTCCCCACTTTTTTTTCCTATGCAAATAAAGAGCACCGAGTCAACTTGACCTTGTCTGTTTTGATTGCTTATCTATTTGCTTGCCTTTTTTTTCACCTTTTTTGTCTAACTTGTTTAAAACATATTAACATATATTTTGCAAAAAATGTTGTAATATTTGGTATAATAAACCTTATTGATATGCAAAATGCCTCATTTTCTAGTGAATGTGAAGTAAAATAAAAAAAAATCAAAATTGTTTAAATGTACATTAATAAAATGTACATTAAAATTAATAATAAACATATTATACAATCTTAAAAAAATAATTGCATAATTCCTACATACACAGCTCGCCAGAACTACCCAGAACAACTACCCAGTGTTCGGCTTTGCTGTCGCTCCTTTTTTGTTTTTGTTTTCACGTATATTTGCAGTATCAGCCCTGTCAGCTAACTATTGTGTGTCGGCTGCTATTAAGTATGATCGGCACACATTGTTTCATATCAGAGACCTTATTATAGAGGAATATGGAAATTGGACCTGGTACAAACCGATTTTTTCGCCTGTCTTTGAGTGCTTGTTGACATCGCCTGAGTGTTTACTGCTGTCTAAGGGACGTGGCCGGAGGAAAAAGCGAGGCTCCAGAGCGGTGTTCAGACGAGGTTGAGGAAATACCGGGCATCTACATTTACCCTGAGTGGGTCCGGACTGGAACAGGTAGAGCGGTGCCTGCGGCAGGTTCCAATTAGCGCGTCGGGATATGGTGTAGCCGTAGTCACGCCACCTCTCTACGATGCACACTACAGGTTTTTAGTTTGGGCCTGTGTGTGGATCAAATATCTATTAACGATATTCACGTGAGTGATCACAGTTGTATTTTCTTTAATCTTACTTTTTATTTGGAGTCAAATCCATCTAAGGTGAGCACTCAATGACGTATTATAAATCAAGTTGCTGTTGATAAGTTTTGTTTTTTATTTGATCCTAGTTCTTTTAATGAGTGTACTGATGCTGAGTCATTAGTTCAGTCATTTACTAATCATTGTGTGTCTGTGTTAAATAATGTGGCACCGCTTAAAAACAGTCTTATTTCCCCACAAAAACACCGTAAATGGCTGAATGAAAGCAACTTTAGTCTCAGGAGAAATTGTCGTAAAGTGGAGCGTTTATGGGAAACCTCTAATCTTGAAGTACACAGATTACATTTTAAGGAGCTGATCACAGCTCTTAATGCTATGATTAAACAGGCCAGATCTGATTATTTCACAAATCTTATTGTTGCAAATAAGAAAAATCCTAAAGTCCTGTTTGACACCATTAAAATATTGTTTCACTCCCAGCTCCACAAGTATCTGTATACTCATCAGCTGACTCTAACAGATTTTTACATTTCTTTGTCAGTAAAGTGCAGGACAATAGGGACAGTATTTCTCCTTCCTCGGACACCTATAATAGAAGTTCTCCTCTCCACTCTTGGGACTGTATTTCCCCTGTCTACAGGACATTGAGGTTTTATTAAAAAAGATGAAACCTTCTTCTAGCCCTGCTGACATTGTCCCAACGACTCTACTGTTAAACGCTACTGATACGCTTGCTCCCTGTCTGGTAAATATGATAAACTTGTCTCTTTCTACTGGCATGGTTCCCTCCTTTTTTAAACAAGCTGTAGTGAACCAGACTTTAAAAAAGCCAAACCTGGATCCTCCTGACCCTGTAAACTACCGGCCCATATCTAAATTGCAGTTCATCTCCAAAATTTTAGAAAAAGTGGTAGCTAATCAAATTTCCACTTATCTGCATTACCATCAAATCTTGGACAACTTTCAATCAGGTTTCCGCAAAGTGCACTCAACTGAGACAGCTCTTCTTAAAGTGTCAAGTGACATTTTGATGGCAGCACATGCGAGCCAGTACACAGTGTTGGTTCTACTGGATCCAACTTCAGCGTTTGATACAGTTGACCATAAAATTTTGTTAAATTGTTTGCAAAATGTTATTGGTTTATCTGGGTCTGTACTTCAGTGGTTTTCTTATCTTACTGAGAGAACTTTTTCTGTTGTGATTAATCAGATCATGTATGACACTGTGCCTCTCTCATGTGGAGTACCACAGGGATCAGTATTAGGTCCTTTGCTGTTTTTACTGTATATGACACCTCTTGCTCAGAAAATTCAGTGTTTTAAGCATGTGTCCTATCACTTATATGCTGATGATATTCAGTTATACTGTTCATTCAGGGAGTCTGAGTTTCACTTGCTGTCTAGCCTGTTGGAGTGTCTGTCTTGTATTAAGGAGTGGTTGGGCAGTAACTACCTTCAACTAAATCCGAAAAAGACAGAAACTTTGATCATTGCCCCAGATAAGAAAATTCCACAGATCAGACAACATCTTGGTTCTTTGGGCTCTTCTGTTCAGTCAAGCCTCAGGAACCTCGGTGTTGTATTTGATAAATCCATGTCTTTAGATCAACATTCAAGACAGCTGTTTTTATCACTTACGGAATGTTTCTAAAATGAGGAAAATGTTGTCCATTGCAGATCTAGAGATGATTATACATGCTTTTATCTCTTCACGTTTGGACTATTGTTATTCACTTTTTACTTGTCTTAGCAAACATGTTTTAAATCGTCTTCAGATTGTTCAGAATTCAGCAGCGAGGCTTTTAACTGGAACCAGCAGAAGATCTCACATCACATCAGTTTTATACTCTCTTCACTGGTTACGAATCAAATATAGAATTGATTTTAAAATTCTAAATTATATTGCGCTTTTAGAGCCCTTCATGGGAATGCTCCTGGGTACATTTTTGACCTGTTGACCCCTTATGGCTCTTCAAGAGCATTGAGGTCATAAGGTCAAAATCTGCCTGTGGTCCCTAAAACCCATTTTAAAACTCGGGGGGATCTTTCTTTTCAGTCTGTAGCCCCCAGACTGTGGAACGCGTTGCCCCTGTCTCCGTGTGTGGCTGATTCTGCTGATTCCTTTAAAAAGCAACTGAAGACACTCTTATTTAGACAAGCTTTTAGCTGTTTGGGCTTTTATGGTTTCATCTCTGTTGTGGTGTGTTTTATTATTTTAAAATGGAAGTTTTATCATCTCTATAAATTTCTCTTTTTACTTTGTAAGATTGTTTTATTGTACTTTTAAGTTTTATTGTTATATTTTGTAAAGCACTTTGTGATTCTATCTGTGAAAGGTGATATATAAATAAACTTACTTTACTTACTAGTACAGGCGCAGATGCCCATAGTGCCTGATCCGCACACTCTCCTGTCATCCACAATTACTATGGTCCACCCGACACCCCTTGGGCCACCCCTGTATACTATGGGCCACCACTGTATACGACCCATGCGCTGCATGCCCTCTTGACTAGCCCAGCATTCGGATTTACCCATGCACAAAAAACTGGGTATGATGTAATCCTTTCAGCATCTGTATTAACAATCCAGAGGTGTTGTACGGTAAATCCGGCAGACAGAATGATGACCCCTTTAGAAGGAGAGCCACATGACTGTCATGCCTTCTCCAGTGCTCATTTAAAAGCACGACAAGATCTCGAAAATCAGCCACTGCCACATTCAGCCCTAAAGTATTTTGTCGAGGGATCGTGTTTATGGGAACGGAAGGGAATGTAGCCGGTTATGCGATCGTGGCCCCTAGCCGTGACCTCTTGTCCTTTAAAACCGTCCAAGCCATGCCTGTGAGTCAGCCCTGTTCAGCCCATTTGGCAGGGCTAAAAGCATTGACAGCAGCATGTATATTGGCCAGTGGACAAAGGTGCACAATTTACTCAGCATATGCCTACGGAGTATGTCACTTATACGGACCAATCTGGGCTCAGCACGGGTTTCATAGGGTGGATGGCTCACCGGTCACGCATGGTCAGGCCATTTCAGAACTACTACATGCCATCACACTTCCAGCTAAACTAGCTATTGTGAAGTGCGCCACACACAAAACAGATGGCAAATTCATGTCTAAGGGTAATGCAGAAGCTGATGAAGCTGCTAAAAAGGTGGCATCACAGAGGATAGATATCCTAGCAGTTACTGTCCCACACAACACTCCTCCACCAGAGACCAACCTAGCATCCTTAGCTGCCTCACAGAATGCAGCATCAGTCCATGAGACTACACGTTGGGAGGAACTGGGAGCTCGCAGGCACAGGCAAACTGGCCGTGGCGAGGGCCACATGGACACTTTGTAGCCCCCATATCACTTTTGACTACCCTAATCAATACTGCACATGGTTTGGACCATTGCGCAAGGGGGGAGGTAGTGAAAAGGCTTAAAAGAACATGGTGGTCACCATTTTTAGGCCCAACGATTGATCACGTATTAACTAGCTGTGAGACATGTGCCACACATAATATCAGAAAAAACTTCACCGCTCCAATAGGACACATCCCACAGCCAGATGGTCCATTCCAACATTTAGTGATTGATTTCATTGACATGATTGAAAGGAAAGAAAGGAAAAGATACATTTTGGTGGTAGTAGACAAGTTTAGTAGGTGGGTGGAAGCCCAATCAACAGAACATGCTGATGCTGAAACGGTAGTGAAATTTCTTTACAGAGAAGTGATACCCCGATTTGGAATTCCTGATAAGATCAGTTCAGATAATGGTGCTCATTAATTGAACAAAGTCACCAGCAAAGTGACACAGGCCTTGTGGATAAAGCACAGGTTTGGATGTGTATACTATCCACAGTCGCAGGGGATGGTGGAAAGGGCTAATGGGATGTTAAAAGCAAAATTGGCTAAAATCTGCGCAGAGACCAAATTGACATGGTTACAAGCACTACCAATGGCGTTGATGAGCATGTGCATGCAGACAAATCGCATCACACATTTAACACCACACGAAATGCTTACGGGTTGACTCATGCCGGTAACATACTTGAGAAGCCCCTACGAAGGGCCCCCACTCGAACAATTAAAAGAAGAACTTGCCAGTTATGTAAAACATCTAACCCAAGTACACAGAACTTTGTTCCAACAGGTAAAAGGGGTGACAGAAGCAAGAGCGAACGAACTACGAAAAGGAATCAGGACCAGGGGAATGGGTGTACATCAGAGCCTTCAAAAGGAAGTGGAACGACATAAGAAGGACAGGACCATACAAGGTAACACAACACAACAGCCATAAAGGTAGAAGGTAAGGCTGGATGGTACCACCTCAATCATTGCACATGTGCACGAGACCCAACTGCATCCTCTGCCCCAGAATTACCCACCAGGCAGTTACGAGATCCAGCACCTGAGACACCTGAGACACAGGAAAACAAAGACTCAGCAGTGGAGGACACACCACCGGAGGAAAGACAACCCAACAAGACACAGGAAGGAAGGGCACCACCTTCAGAGGGGCAACCTGATCCGTGTCCCACACCACTAGAGGTGCTACCAGGAACATCAGTAGAAGGAGTCCTGGGAGACGACAGGCTGGGGCAGCCCAAGGAAGAAACCTCCCAGACAGCGATCAGCCCACATCAGGAGAATCGCTGGAGGGTAGGAGTAGAACAGGTACTAGAGGAACTAAGACGAGAGGTGGAACAGATTCCTGAACCAAGCCCGGGAAGCAAGAATGCAGGAACTGGCCGACAGTCCAATATCACCCGAGGTTGAGACATCGTCCACCATTAACAGGGCAGAGTGGGAACAGATACTTGCTGGGTAAGACAGCATAGATCAAGGGTAGAAAATCTAGTGCCTGAAGATATAAGGGATGGGCCAGCATCTAGTACAAGAGCAAGAACCCAACAACAGGAACGCAGCAACAGATAGGAACCCAAGAGCAGCTGAAGAGCAGCTGAAGAGACACTAGAAGAATAAGCCTGACATCTGAAATAGTAATAACAATAGCAATAGCAGCCATACTCATAATAACAGCAGGACTATTGAGGACAATAAAATGAACGAAGGTCCAGATGGACTGTACCCAAATATGGAAGATAAAAACTGAAGGCACGAAAGGCAGTAAGGTGAAATTATATACCCACAACACGACCAGCAGGAGCCGGAAAGAGAAGAACCCAGAAGGTATACGACAAGCACGGGTGCAATGTGAAACAAAGCAAACAATACTGGAACACATAGAAGAAGCCAACCAAGGAACAGAAAATCTGTATCTGAAATGGCTAATGTTTACTGCCAAGGAAACTGTGAACACAGATTGTGTAATATGTGCTCAAAGGAACTTACCTGCTAGGGTGGTCCCAATTCCAGGAAATTTAGCTACGTGCCAGATGCATAGCTGCAAACCGTATGCATCTGGCACGTAACAAGGCATGCACATAACAAGGATGTGTCCCATTCTGTCTGAATCGTTTCTTCGATCCAACCATTCCATCGGTGAAAAGACCAATAAATAAGCCTGGAGAAAGGCCAATGAGATATGGCTACAAACATTTGTATGAAGAAAGCTGAGAGAGCATAGCCTCCTTGGTAACAAGACCAGAAGTTCCCAAGCCACCTGGAAACATACAAATAGCACACGACCTACGGTTCCCCCATTGCTACAGGGAATATGGACATAAAATGCTGGGAAAAGTACAGAACTGTGAAGAAGTGTGGGAAGCCAACAAAAAAGTACAAGTAACAACTGTGGGGGAAAACGACGAAATAGCAAGGCATATTTGGACAATCTCAGATCTAGTGAAGAAGGGAACACTGCCAATAGCAGATGTATTCTGGTATTGCGGACAGGGGAAGTCCTTACGGCAGAGACTCCCAGAGCAGTGGGGAGGAATCTATGCCTCAGTAATTCTGATTGGGGCCTTGAGGTTTCTTCCCATAGGACAAATAGAGAATCCTGTGCCGACTCCTGTGCCGAGAAGACGGAAAGGATTCAGCTATGCCGATGATAAATCTGGCTATATTGACTGGGGGGAATTCCGGTAGGCATCCCGGATGAATACAGAGCACAGGGACAATCCACTGTGGACAACCTTGTAGTGTTTTTTTCCATGGTTACAGATAAAGAAGAATGCGGAATGGATCAACTACATATGGTATAATCAACAGCGATTTGTAAATGCCACTATCCTAGCTTTTCAAGAAATCGAGCGCCAATTACATGCAGTATCTGTAATGGCATTGCAAAATAGGGTTGCCATCGATACAATGAGAGCACCTGATGATGGAGTGTGTAGCCTGATCGGAGATGAATGTTGTTCAGTAATTCCGATGCATACAGAGGAGGGAGGTAACCTCACCATTGCTCTCAAAGCATTGGAAGATCTGCACATTGAGCATGTACGAAACACCCACAAACCAGATGTAACCGGAGGAACTTGGTGGTACTGGTTGTTCTCAGGAAGCTGGAGAGCTACTCTAACATGAATGGGGACGGTGTTAGCAACATTCTTGTTAATATTAATGCTGATTACATGCTGTGTGATACCTTTGATTCATAAAATGATTTCCAATGCCACACAATCTATATTTGGACAGAATCTGCAGATTGTGGAAAACAATAAACCAGAGTACATAGAAATGAACACCCTCAGGGTATATGACATCCCTAGAAAATCACTGGTTTGCCCAGACAATATAAGATTCCTGTAAATAAAATGTAAATATGATATGTTAAGCATACAATGATTAAAATGAAACAAAAACAAATAAAAGAAAGTGTAGAAAAATTACATAAATCAAAAATAATAAAAATAAAATATATGAACAAAAAAGATAGAAAAAACACAGTTAGAAATCGAGTAGTACACATTGTGTAGAAATACTTATAATCTAGAAACAAGAATGGTGTTATGTTGTGTTTCTCCCCATGTTCTCTGTATCCTATACTGTAATTAACAGGGAAAGAGTGGAGAGAAAATGATGGATATGGGAAAGGTAAGGACATCCTGACGGATGAACTTGGTTAGTGGAGACTGACCCACTGGGACAACCCAATTCCCTGACAGGCAGACTACATCACCATGGACAGAAAGTGGGTAGCTGCATGGGAGAAACAGGTGTATGGGCCCTTGAACAAGGAAGGTGTCCAGATCTGGGTAACATACACAAAAAATATCATCTGATGCGAGACATATCATGTGGGGATGTGGTAGCCTAGTGGTTAAGGTGTTGGGCTACCAATCAAACGGTTGTAAGTTTGGTTCCTATGTCCACCAGGTTCCCACTGCTGGGCCCCTGAGCAAGGCCCTTAACCCTTAATTGCTCAGTTGTATAAAAATGAGATAAAATGTAAGTCGCTCTGGATAAGGGTGTCTGCTAAATGCTGTAAATGTAAATATCATATGGACTCAAGGTGGGAGGACTAGAATGGCTTTCCGTGAACACACCCATGTCGAAGATCATCATGATTTGTGCAGGGACTGATAGACTGCGGGCTAACCTACCTGTGAAGGTAGTACAGCTCTTGGAGGCTTTGCCATGCACAAGGACAGGAACGCAAACTAGGGAACGGGGTGAAGTGCTGGTAACCTCTCCCCTATTCCCCACCAAGCCTCTCTACGTGGTGCAAAGCCACAAGGGGCTTTCTCAGGGGCAACAGAGGACAACAGTGCGAACCTACGCATAAAGAGTGATAGATAACCATCACTATAATATATATAAGGTGTAGAGCATGTCAGTAATCTGTAATGAATGTAACATATCAGTAATCTATAATCAATATAACATGTAATGCATGTAACATGCCAGGATGTATATATTTGTTAGAGTCCAGGTGATGTATACACTGTCGAGCACAACACGCTGGCTGGATATTTCCCTGTCGATTGATATGAGAGGGATTTTTTCACTCACCTCTGGACCAAGGCTTTAAAAAATGAATGATGAATGTATACTGTGCTAGCATAAAATGAGACATACTTCCCTTCGCCACACACTACTAAGTCCATTGGTTTTTGCGGCTTTGCAGCCACAAAAGGGGGGAATTATGTGGGAATTTTTTAAAAAACAAATGCAAATTATACAAGGATGGGGGAAAGGTAAGAGGGGGAGAAAAAGCATACCTCAGAAGTTAAGAGGTATATGGTCATTAAGCCATTAAGCCATTAAGCCATTAGAAGTGAGCAGGTCCTAGGTGCAGGCCATTAACGGTAGAAAATAATTAATTACCCCCATAGGCTAAGAACACACAGAAACCAACACACACAGTAAGGCAGAAAAGGATGCGTGCGCACACAAGTTTAAGGCCCAAAACTGAGCATAAAGCTTTTAATAAGAAGAGACAAAATCAATAAAGAAAGAAGAGTCACTTCTTAATATAAAATGGTTTGACAGCATAACAAGGAGGATAATGAGTCTTTTTGTTAACGCACAATGAGGCTTGAGTAGCTTGTGGATGAGGCTGAAGGAGTTTGGGTAGACTTAGTGGCAACTGTAACAGTCTGCGTTGAGACATCGACCCCCCTAACAGCAGATGTGTCACTGGGCCGACCATGACTCTCCGTATCCTGGATATAATGCGTAATGACTTCAGTGAGAAGATCAGCAGTAGGCGACGGTGTAGAAAGGTCAGTTTCATCCAAAAGGTGTGCAAACCATGCGGAAATTGAAGCTAAAATACCACAAATAGAGCCTTAGCAAGCATAAACATTCTCTGGCCACTGGGTTAATAAGTAAACCAATGGCTACTGCACACCATATCCAAAAAGACAGAGCAGTAGAAGAGCAGGTTTGAGTCATATAGAAGAGAAAATGTTGGTAGGCAAGAATACAAGAAGATCCATACATACCCATGAACAGGTGCGTTGTGTTGAGTTGTGTTAAAGAAAACCTCAGAAAAGAGAATAGGTCTAAAAGGAACATAAACCCAACTTATAAGCTCTATGGCCTGATGATGTAGGCCCAAGTACTATGGAAACGGGGCCCTTCAGTTGGAAGATATTGGGAATTTAGATGGCCTAATGCATAGGCAAATATTGACCCAGTAAATGGGCAAAAAACGTTCCACTTTGGAGATAATGGTAAGTTCCTAAGCGGGCGAAAAATGTGTACGTGAGCAGTATTATGATTGGATAACGAGGAGGGTATGGCGAAAAGGGAGGCATGTCAGAGCTGTATTTAAGCTTGCTGAAATCAGCAGTGCTTCGGTGCAAGTATCGTCTACTGGACAAACTTGTATCCCTGGTACCAGCTGGTTGATTGTTGTCTATACGACTGTCAATAAATCTACCTCAACTGAATCCAGTCTTTGTGAGTTTGGCTGATCATTTCTTATTTAAATTCTAACTTGGAATTATTGTTTAAACTTATAGTCAGATTGCAGGAGCTAGCCTGGGCCAATGTAGGTTGTAGGTGATTTTTCTCCTACATTGTCTCCAGTGATAAAGGGGGGGCACGGATGCACGCAACTCTTAAAATGCTTGGATTGCAACATATTTTGTCTATCTGCACTAGTCAGACAGGACAAACAATCGACACACATACACGGAGCGCTTCCTGAATACAAAAATGCTGGAGTAATGTGACATAGGTGCCCTCATATGGACTTACTGGCGTGTAATCACTCGGTCACGTCTCCTACCAGAGCCATTAAATTGGTGTGTGTACACAGAGCTTCAGACACAGAAGCCTTACAGAAGCATTCCCATAGTGTCAGCCCTGACGCAGCATCAAGTTCCCTCAAAAAGGAACTGAATTGAACTGAATTAGAAAATTGTAAGTGAAAAGAAGATTGTACAATAGAATGTTTCTAAAATTCATCTTTTTCATTTTACTCACCAGTAAAAATAGAGATGATAAAAGGTGAGTGAATATCAAACCAGATGTAGCTACATAATTAAACAATTATAATTCATTACATTTGCTGTAAATTATTTATAGCTTTTAAATATTTACTACAAAACAGTTCAATTAGATTTTTTGAAAATGTTTGTTTTAATATTTACATTTTAAACATTTCTAAAAATGTTTAAGAGAAAAAAAATTGTCTACAGATGAAGCTGGAATAAAAACAGTCACCAATGTGTACTGATGTGTACATGCAAAGTACTCACAGCTAAGATAAGAGAAAAGTGTAAAATCAAGAATGAGGATAAAAACAGTATGACCTAAAACAGACACATTATGAGTGAGTGAATGATCAAGATTAAGCAAAAAACTCTGTGCTGTTCAGGCATCTACATCTCTACACATAAGGGCAGGACATACTTACGGAGAGGACATACGGATATTATATTAAATGTAGGCTTTAGGCTTGACAGGAGTCAATGTAACACTAGATTTACTAAACCTGTGCAAATTTGCATAAATTCCCTGGACTTCACACCTACTAGCACCCCTATAGCTCCATTGTTCTCCTGCTTTTGTTGTGCAAACACCCCCATCACGTGTGAGGCCTGGCTCATTTGCATTTGTTCACTCAGAGTATCTCAGATCCAAGGCAGGCCAAAACTGTGTGTGTGACACCTTCACGGCCTATATATACAATATAGTCTGTTTTATTTATAAAACATTGTGTGCTAAGGTTTGTCATTGCCATAGTACATCTGATATTTATATAACCCTTGTGCAGACATGGGGTCTATTAGACTCATCTGGAAAGTTTAATGTGTCATAACTTGGGTTTCCTTCCACATATTTGCCTGAAATTTACCAGGATTGTTCCAAATTATGAACTTTGCAAGTAAAATTAATTTTGTCTGTTTTCGTTGAACTATGTGTTCGAAAAATAAATACTTTCCTCCTCAAGTCCTCCCGAGTCAATTTGATCCAGCCACGTTTAGTGGGGTAATAGGTCACACTTTTGCCCTTTTCAGCGCAATGTACATACATACAGACACAAAGATGCAAACATAAAATGCCTACTAAAACACACACCCAAAACACACACTCACACACCACACACACATACACACACACACACACACACACACACACACACACACACACACACACACACATACACACACATACACACACAATTAGCTGAGTGAAGATATGGTCCATGGCTTTTGACATGTTCGTACACATACAGAATAAAATGGTCATTTCACTTTCATTGGCCATCAATGAATTATAACACCAAAAACGAATTTTGAGATTGAACAAGAACCCAACATGCCTCCACGGAAGATGCGCCGTGGTACTGGGAAGCCCTGTCTGAGCCAGACGGCAAAAGACGACACTGTGTGGGTAGAGGAGGACATTGGAATTCCCAGTGCAGTAGCAAATCGCTAGCAATTTGTGTGTTAAATGGGAACCTTCAGTAATTCCTGCCATATTTATACAAAAGAAACACATTCACAATATATGGATACACAAGTCTGTTTTATTTTATAGTGTTTCAAACTTTACAGTATTTGCAGACCCAGTGTCCATCGTCCCTGCATTTGGCACAGGTGAATTTCTGACATGTTGCACAAGTAAACCTGCTGTTATTCCTGCTGCAGCTCTCTTGCACCTGGCACTGCGTTGTCTGTATAGTCCCTGGCACAGCAGCTGCAGAAGCTTCATCAGCCTGCCTCTGTGCCAATATTTCCTGCTGCATGAATCGGCAACGAAATTCCATAGCTAGAAGACTGAGAAATAATCTTCTTTTGCCTGTCCACCCTGTACATGCCTTGTACAAAATGTAGGCATTCACCACCGCCAGGTCCAGCATATTGTAAAAAAAACGCTACTAGCCACCTGCGTGTTGCTGCTTTTACAGAATATATCCGCGCCATTTGGTCCAGCACGTCTACACCACACTGTAAAAGCACAGAGAGAGAGAGTCATGAGTATATGTGCTTTTTTCTATAGGAATGTATAGTACACATCAGAAATCATTGTAGCACTGGTGTAAAATTATACACACATTCACATACCTTCATGTGGTTATAGTCTGTTATCATGTTGGGTTTCCTCTTTCTGCCGTCACCGATCGTCACGTCTTGGTTCATGGAACTTAGAACACACACCGTCTTGTTTTTTTTGGTGCATAAATTGTCAAGGAGACACTGCCACTTCTCAGCACTGAAGACGAGAATACCTCTTGCTGTGCAGTGTCTTTTGCAAGTTGAGGAAGTTCACGCCGGACTTTATTCACCGTGCCAAGTAGTGTTGTTTTGCGCTGCAGCAGTCTATGCGACAGTGACAGTGAAGTAAAGAAATTGACCGACGTGACATTTCTGCCATCATCCAAAAATGGCTCCATCAGGTTCATGACCACGCTCTCTGCCAGCCTCTCTCTTCCGACGACTGGGGTCCTTTCCCAAGTAAGGAGATGCATTGCAGACATATTTGGTCTCCAAACCCATGGCCATCCAGAACTTGATCCCAAATTTGTCCTGCCTGGTTGCAATACTGTGTGAATGGACAACGAACCTTGGTAGGGAACAGCTGTTCATCTATGGTCATGTGTTTTCCTGGAGTGAAACTCTCAGCACAGTTCTTGTTGAAGCATGTCCAGATGTCGGAGACCGCAGCAAATTGTCTGTTAGAAGGTGTTGCATAATTGAAATGAATCTATCTCTTGGCATTGTCTCTTTGAAAGCCAGGAGATTGTTTTGAAACCATTTTGATCATATGTAATGTCAGTAAATAATAAAACCTGTTTTTTTCCAGGTCAAATTGACTTGAATGCTTATAAATCAAAAATTCTACAATGATCACCATTCTGTGTGATCAGCTTACATTTGTGAACATTTTTCACCTTTTATGTCTATTTTGCCTACCAGATGCCATCTGATCACCCAAAAACGGGCCACACACACCCACACACACACACACACACACACACACACACACACACACACACACACACACAAACACACAACTCCAAAACATGGCATAATTTATTGTGAATAAAACTTCCTTTACACCTCTTATGATTTTTATTATATTTAATTTATAAACAATAAACCTCATGATATTATGCCATGATTTTAAGTAAAATAAGCCGACATTATTGAATATTATTTTGGATAACCACTGGCTGGTGTATGTCAAACATCCCCAGGTCAAAGCTGACTGAAGCAACTAAATTCATAAATAAGAGAGAGAAAACAAATATTATTTGAATATGAAAACAAAACGCAACATGTGTGTGTGTGTGTGTGTGTGTGTGTGTGTGTGTGTGTGTGTGTGTGTAGCATCATTTCGGTAGATCATATTTTGCCCTCTGCTAAGCAAAGGCATATCAAAAGTGTGAAATATTTACAAATGTGTAGCTTTTTTTTTCTGGAGGCCTAATGAAATGCAATGCCCAATGTGTGTATGTGTGTGTGTGTGTGTGTGTGTGTGTGTGTGTATGTGTGTGTGTGTGTGTGTGTGGTGTGTGTGTGAGTGTGTGTTTTGGGTGCGTGTGTTAGTGGACATTTCATGTTTGCATCTTTGTGTTTGTATGTATGTTCATTGCGCTGAAAAGGGCAAAAGTGTGACCTATTACACCACTACATGTGGCCAGGTCAAATTGACTCGGGAGGACTTGAGGAGGAAAGTATTAATTTTTCTAACACATAGTTCAACGAAAATAAACAAAATTAATTTTGCACAATCCTGGTAAATGTCAGGCAAATATGTGTAAGGAAACCCAAGTTATGACACATTAAACTTTCCAGATGAGTCTAATAGACCCCATGTCTGCACAAGGGTTATATAAATATCAGATATACTATGGCAATGACAAACCTTAGCACACAATGTTTTATAAATAAAACAGACTATTTTGTATATATAGGCTGTGAAGGTTTTCATGTCACACACACAGTTTTGGCCTGCCTTGGATCTGAGCTACTCTGAATGAACAAATGCAAATGAGCCAGGCCTCACAGGTGATGGGGGTGTTTGCACAACAAAGGCAGGGCTGAAGAACTGTGAAAATCTCAACAGGGGGGAATCACACCTCGGGACCCGCACCAGAAAATAAAAAAGTCAGTAAATCTAGTGGTAATGCTAGTTTTTTCTACCTGAGCTTGTTTCAGAAACACAAATACAGCAACAGTGAATCATGACATAAGCTAACAGGAGGACAGCAAAGAAAACCTTCAAACACAGTACAATACCTACAATACAATACGTAACCTTAATCTTAAGGGAATAGAAAACGAGGAAATCTCTGTCATGTATAAAAATGTATTTCTGTGTTATATGTTATGTCATCTTCACCTCTTCTGATTTAATGTTCTTGATTTGAGTCTATCCTGTTCTTTTAGTGCTCTTGACAGGATGAAGAAGACAAGATAGGTTGACCTGCTTGTGAGATTACTTGCAGGACATTCAGTTTCTCTTTTGCTCATGTACAGGCTTTCTGACCTTCAATGCTTGGATAAGAGTTTTGAGGAAGCAGCATTCTAGCATTCCCTTATCTATGTTGACAAAACTTAGCCACCACCTTATCTCATACACTATAGCTTACTGTATTTCATTGCGTATATATATTCTGTTCTGTCGCTCAGTTCTTTGAGCAGCTGTTTGGAATAAACCAGATTTGATTTCACTCGTGTGGTTTGTTCTCTCAGTGCTCCGGAGCTGCTATTGTTTTGCAGACGTAAAGAGACGCGGACAAGTGCGAGGAGGAATCTTTCTTACAGTTTGGTGACCCCGACGTGATACTCTCGATCAGGTAAGACATGTTTGATTGACTACCTGGTCGGCAGTATTACTAGGAAGAAGTTATCCCATTTTGACGGGATATTTATCCTTGGCTTCGTTTGAGAAGGCCAAGAAGGTTATCCTTGGTTTCGTTTGAGAAAGCCAAGAAGGTTATCCTTAGTTTTGGTAAAGAGACGCGGACAAGTGCGAGGAGGAATCTTTCTTACACACTCTATTGCAAATCATTTAAATGTTTTGTTTGATTGAAAGTCATAAAGACGACAAATCAAATGTTGGAGTTGTTGACATTTAAAAAAGTGTGGGGAAAAAAGATTGGATAAAATCTACTGCTAAAATAAAGACTTGTGATCTCAGAACTATTTAGGTTAATTGGCAACAGATTAATAACATGATTGAGTATAAAAAGATCATGTCAGAGTCTTTCAGAAGTAAAGATGTGGTGGGACTCTGTGGAAAACTGCATGAGCAAATAGTTCATTCCCACTTTGGGGATTTCAGCATCTAATGAACACAATATCATTCAGAAAGCGCACAAAGCCCAAGGCCAAGTATGAGACCGCATGGTGGTGATCTGTGGTCCTTCAGGCAGCACTGTGTTAAAATCAGATATATATTCTAGTGAAAATCACTGCATGGGCTCAGAAACACAAAACCAGTAAACCCAATCTGATGCTGCATCCACAAGTTAAAACAAGTTAAAACTTTACCCTGCAAATGTAGCAGATTACTGCTCTATTTATCCATCTCATTTTTTACTAAAGTTGATTGGCAGTGGCCAAAGTTCATGGGTGGTGCTTATAGTATAGTACGGTAGGAATGGTTACCCGGAAGGAACAAATTCCTACTGTACTATATATCCCTTTCAGGTGGCATGGAAATCACGTGGATGGTGGAGTTGCCCCAGGCATCAAAGCTAAACAGTGAAACTTTTGGCTAAAGAGGTAGACAATTGTACGTTTCCCTCTGTAGAACACTGTTGGTCTGCTTATTTATACTTTGTTTTCTTAGCGGTCTTTCCTCGTGTGGCTGTGAACACGTGAGCATAATAGCTCTGAATCAACATTCAAAGTATCTCCCTGGTTAGAAAGTAAGCCTTCTAAATATTTGTTATGAATATCTTTGTATGTCACATTACTTTCACTTTTTCTCCTTTTGTATTTAGTTTTGCAGTTGCTAAATATAATTGTTCTATGTTCAGTTATTTGTTAAGCCAGACTGAGTGGCGGTCTTTTAACAATTTTCCCTCCTCGCTCGCTGAAGCTGCACCTGGGTGTGTAAGTACACATGCAAAACTGTATTTTAACTAGTGGAACTTGTCTTAGTGATTTAGATTTATTTCCTCTCCTTTGTTGATTAGAAGCTGAGGATAAACAAGTGGCTGACTTTACAGTGGTGGAGTTTCCCTCATTTATCAAGTAAAGTCTACTGTTTGTAATTATCTACACATCTAAGATTATTATTATTATTATTATTATTATTATTATTATTATTATTATTATTATTATTATTATTACAGAAAATTTATATTACTTATGAGGTGCTACAGCTCGGTCAGAAATCTGTAGAATCCTTAACAGTGCAGTAAATTATTTATTGTACATAAGTTCTGGACATGGTGTAATTATAGACATTGTACAGACAGTGTGTTAGAGTGAAAACACAAAAACCCTGTAGAACCTGAGGGACAAAGACAATCTGAAATGTAAATATACTGCACTGTTTATCCAGCTTCTTCAAATGACTTCCTTTCATTAAATACGTTTGTGTGAGTATGAAAAGTTTAAACATAAACCCTAGGCAGGTTTTACTTGTGGTGTGAGATACTCGTTATTCCAGATCTGCAGTGGAAATTCACCTCTATTTCTGGTAAAGGACAATTCATCCTTCTTTCCATTACTACAGGAAAAGAGAAAGTAAAAGCTAGCTGCAGTCAGTGGTTGTAATACGACACTGTTAACGTCGCTGGACAAAAGAACCTCATAAACTGTGGTTTAAATCTTAATATTCAAGGAAATAATTATCTTCTATCTGTAAGGTAAAGCTGAGTTTGAATTCTTCTCTTTGTTTCTCTAAATCTGTGGTCTGTTCTGTCAGTAGTTTAATGTTCTAGACTCTGCTCTGTGTGATAAACACAATCACTGATCCTTTATTCAAACTGATAGACCTTTTATCTAAGAGCAGATACTTTATTTCAGAGACACGATTACTTATTCAGAGGGGGGATTAATGTTAACGTGATAAACATCCACCTAATAGTTTGCATCAGGATACTAGTATAACAATTATTATATGCTTTACTTGTTTCAAAGACAACACAACAATGGGTTAGCATTCATAAAAGGTTCTTAGAAAAACGAAAAAAAGAAATCTATTTGTTTTGTTTATTCCTCACAAATATTACCATAAATCACAAATAGTATCATCTTGATATCAGTTCCTATAAAATATGGAGAATATCTACTTTACCCTCATGCATTTCTTTCATTGTCTGATAAACATAATGTTTCCTGCTATAAACTGCATACCAACATCCTGCATTAGACTAGTTCACAGATGGCAGCTAAGTGTATAAAATTTTACCTAGAAGCTTTAAATTTATTAATTTGGAGACTTTGTGTAGTTCAACAATCAACAGCTTTTTTGAACTCAGCAGCTCGTTCAACCAAAATGTCAACATCACCTGGACTTCCTGCTACATGACATTAGCATCTATTAACATCATCATGCCATTGTGCCTTGGATTTTTCTGACTTGTGAGTAGCCTACAGTCTCTGTTGTGTAGCTAAGTTGTCTTTGTTTCCACCAAAAGTCACCACAACAGGACAGACAGTCAGTTTGTGTTCCTCTTATGGAAAGACATTGGGAATCATTATCATGGATACTATCTTTTTGTTGTTGTCTCACTTCATGTGCATTAATGTGTATGTGGTGAAGTGTGTGTGTGTGCTTGTGTGTCTCTGTTTGTGTGTGTTTATGTGTGTGTGTGTGTGTGTGTGTGTGTGTGTGTGAAGGGTGTGTGAAGGGTGTGTGAAGGGTGTGTGTTTGGTGTGTGTGTGTGTGTGTGTGTGTGTGTGTGTGTGTGTGTGTGTGTGTGTGTGAGTGAGTGAGTGTGTGTGTGTGTGTGTGTGTGTGTGTGTGTGTGTGTGTGTGTGAAGGGTGTGTGTGTATTTGTGTGTGCGTGTGTGTGTTTGTGTGTGTGTGTGTGTGTGTGTGTGTGTGTGAAGGGTGTGTGTGTATTTGTGTGTGCGTGTGTGTGTTTATGTGTGTGTGAGTGTGTGTGTGAAGGGTGTGTGGTTTCATCCACTATGCTGTTGGCTTTGCGGATGCAGTGTGTGGTGTAAATGTCCATGTTGTAGGTCGACCTTCTCTCTGTATGCTGACTTGTTCATTCTTGCTGATGAGATCCAGACCTTGTTCAGTCACTTGTCATTTCAGGACTGGACTTCTGCAGCTCTCTCTGTCAGGTTTATCTATGAACGCAAGTTGTCCTCTACAAATAATCCAAAATGCAGCGGCATGACTTGTTTTCATTCGGCCTAAATTCTCACATATTACCTCAGTGCTGTGAACCCTCCACTGGCTTCCAGTAGCTGCAAGCATCAGATTTAAAACAATGATGTTTACCTACAAAGCCAAAAACGGACCAGCTCCCTTTTACCTCAAAGCCCTCATTACTCCTCACACTGCTCCTCGTACCCTCAGTAACAGGTAACAGGTTTACAGCAAGACTCTTTTCTTTCCTGGCACTGAGGTGGTGGAATGAACTTCACCTAGAGCAGGCATCACCAAATGTCTGCCCGGACCCATTAAAATTCTAATATTATCATATTAAGCATCTCCTTATTATAATCTAATATTATAAGATTATATAAGCTCTTTGATATTAATAAAAAGATAAATCTTTCGTTCATGTGCAGTTAATCTAGTTATTACGACCGGAGCGTCATCAAAAGCCAAACCAAAAACAGATTGTTTCTGTTCCATACTCCAGAGCAGAAGGTGGCAGTAATGCACCTAATTAAGCTGGCAGGACAATTAAGATTCAAACTGCTGGCAGGACAGTTACATGTCCATGTCTCTCAGTAGGAACGGAAGATGGAAAGGGAGTAAGGAGAGGTGGAAAGGAGAGAGGAAAAAGGGAGCTGCTCAAAACTCTGCACTTTTCTTTTATTCAGTAAATTCTGTCCTGTTCTATTTTACCTGAAATGTCCTTTAGCCTAAAGGTTCCTGTGTTATTAATGTAGTTAATGTTTAAAAAAGGGGGGCAGCTCAAAAGTCTTCTGTTTAATTTTTTTCTTAAAGATTAAAAGCACTTTTATTTTATTCAAAAGATTCTGAATGTTTTACATTACTTGAAATCTAGGCCCTAAGTTCAGGCTGCACAAAGCTGTGTTTGTACTTTTTATTTATTTTATTCAGAAGAAATTCAGTGTCTGTTGTGTTACTTGACACGTAGTAAAGACAACTACAGGATTGTTTTCCATTCAAGTGCCAGACAAGTTCAGACTGAAAACACTTGAAATTTAACAATAAATTATATAGAAATGTATGTGTGTTATTGATTTTATTAACATGAGGGTGCACTATTTTAAGTGACAATATAAGATTCTGACCTTTGCTGGGAGGAAATTTTAGTAACTGGACCTCTTTGAATTTTAATTGAATACCCCTGGTCTAGATGTCCGAACAGCCGAGTCACTGATTATCTTCAAACATGTACAGGTGTAATGTAGTGATAGAGCATGATTTTTAGCTCCTAGCATTGTTTAGTGAAGGCTGATTGGATTTAGTTCTCAGCAGCAGTGTGGCAGGATGTCACAATTGCCTCCCAAAAAAGTGTCAAACTATCAAATTTATCAAACATAAGTGAGATTCCACTTTAATTTATGAAATTGAATGAAAACTTTTTGAATATATTATGTGTAGTTACTGTGTATTTTTACTGAACAAGCCTTAAACAAAACAAAATGGTCACTGTAAAAATAGGAATAAATGAATAAAAAGTTATTAACTCCATTATAATAGCTGTCAAAAAGTATGTGGTGATCAGTAATAGGCTTAATGCTAAATAAAAAAAAAACATTTATCAGTAACAAAGTAAGACATTATTACATTTTAGTTAGTGTAAAGATTTTTAGAAGTCATGCACACCACTTACACCAGCAGGGGGCAGAGTGAACCATGACTGATGTCACACTACTACAAACATGGTCATCATTATAACACTGATGTACAATTATTAATGTACATCCAAACCATCTGAATGGACAGATTACAAAAAATGAAACTAAGTTTTCATGCAAAATAAAGCAGTTATTAAAGAAGTTACACAAACTCTCTCCTTCAGCAGTTTTATTAAGAGCTGTGTGTGAAATCAGTCAGTTGTTCTGTCTTTTTTATTTATAACGTGTCTCTGTTTGTTTGTTTCAGAAAATCTGCCAACACTCCACAAGAGTCTTCCAGACATCATGTCCCTCCTTTATATTTCCATCTTATGGGTCTGTGCCTGTGTGGGTGAGTGACCAGGTTCTACAACACCAACAAGACAGAAGTGTCCTTCTATTGAATCTAATATCACAACAATGTTTTGTCAAATGTTACAAATCCTGTAGACTGTAATGTTTCTCCCACAGACAGTGCAGAGCCTGATGTTACTGTATCAGCTCAAGTGGGTTCCACAGTCATCCTGCCGTGTAAACTGACTGAAGAGTTAAAACCAACATCAGTTATTAAGTGGCAGTTCAATAAAGACATTGTGTTTGAGAGAAGGAGTGATGTTACATATTCAGGTTCAGGATATAAAGGACGTGTGGATGTTCCTGTGGACGAGCTGCGTAAAGGAAACTGTTCCCTGGTGTTGAAGAACGTCAGATTTACTGATGACCACATCTACAATTCCTTTACAATGGTACATGGGTACACTAACACTGAGGAAATGAAAAAAATTACCAGAGTTAATCTCTCAGTCGATGGTGAGTAAACTGTTCAGTGTAAAATATTGACTAATTATAGACGTCACAGTGTCTCAGATAACAGAGCTGGAAATAAGGAACAATAACAACATCTATTATAGAGAGGAATCAATACTTTATTTAGAGTTAACAGATGATGTGTTAGAAAAATACACAAATACAGACATAAATAAGACACAGACAATATTTTATTTGTAGAAAGTTTGTCAGAAAGGTTCAGAGGTCATCTGGGTGAGATTAGAGATGTTCATCAGGACTGAGATCCTGCAGCAACAATTAAAAACCTTTTACTTTCATGTGGACAAGAACAAGTGATCAGATATGAAGCTCACAGGACAACAAAAACAATCAGTTTCTATAAAAGAAATAAAAATATAAAGTTCCTAACATCAGATCATTTCCTAAAACGTTTTTCTGTGTCTCTGAAGCTCTTCAGATATCAGCTCCAGTGGGTTCCACAGTTGTCCTGCCGTGTGATTGGAGTCATCTGTCCATCAAGACACCTGACGTTGTGTGGAATATCGATACTGAGACTGTGTTTGAGCGAAAGGGTAAAGAGATAAATCAGGGTGAAGGATATAAGGGTCGTGTGGACGTTCCTGAGGATGAGCTGCTTAAAGGAAACTGTTCCCTGGTGATGAAGAACATCAGTGTTAATGATACAGGAATCTACAGCAGCTCCATGTTAATTACAGACACACAGGAATCTGTCTTGGTCCAGAAGGTTAATCTGTCAGTTGTTGGTAAGTGGATTAATCTCAGACGATACTGAGTACGACACATATCAGTACACAAAGTTTAAAATGTCTGGAAAGTTACTGAGTGACTTGAGCAGCATGTTTCCTGTAGATGTCAGTGTTTTTCAGTCCTGGTTGAGAGAGAACTACACAGTTTAATGTTCCCACAGATCATTCTAAAGCTTTTCATGGCTGTGTTAGACTGAGTGAGGAGAAACATCTCTTATTGTTCCTGGATATACTTTAATAAAACACTTCATATTATTATAGCAGCACAACACTGATTATTATTTAAGGATCAGTGATGACATCATCTGCATGTATGGCTGAAAAACACTGAACAATATCCAGTAAATGTAGTCTGATGTTTGATAGATTTTCTTTGAGGACACGTTTTCCTCAGCGCTGTACTGATATCTCTGTGTGGTTTAATGTGTGTTTTAGAGGACATTGGTAATGAGAGAGGATCTTCATTAGAGGATTCAGACTCACACCAGACTGGATGGAACAACTGGATTATTTTACCTGTTGTGATTGTAATCATCATCATCATCTGTGTGTCTGTGTACTGCTGCTGTGTGAAAGGTAAAACTGGTTAAAATTGTAGATTTAATGTCTGAAAGAATCAGAGAGAATTTTTGTGGTAATTGTGTTTAACATGTGCCTAAATTTATTGTCTAATATTATAATTTTTAAATATTTATCTTATGTTTCTGAAAACGGAAAATCATCATCTATCATCAGGTCTCAGATGTGACAGAAACTCCACTGAACAGGTACGAAAACATTCGAATAATTAAAATAAAAAAAGATAAATTAAATTGTAACCACTTTTTTGTTAAACAGAAGAATAAAATTGGGTTTTGGTTGTAGTTCAGGTGGGGAGTTTACAGAAACATGGCAACCCTCTCTGCCTACTTTGTGTTACTGTTATTTTAAAGGTACATTAGACAAGATCAGAAACTTTGGCCAGAAGAAGCATTTTTTTAACTTTATACTTCTGGTCATTCTGTGGTACTTTTATTTAACTTTCTTGAGTCACTTGCTGCTTCATCATCTGAATCTGAATCTCTCTACAGAATGAAAATGTTCATCGTGACACTGAGCTGCATGACATAAGGGCCAGAACAGATCTGGACAGTGTGACGTACACACCAGTCGCCACACAGCCACAGAGTTAATGACCAACACAAGGTGGCACCAATTATTTATTTCTTTTTTATATCTCTTTTCTTTAGATATTAACTTTGCAATTTTTACGTTGTAAAGTTTTTTTTTCACCACCTTCTCCTCTCCTTTCCTCTCTCAGATGGTCTGCTCTGATCTCATCATGGATTTCAGATCATCTTAAACTTCATCCCTGCACCACTGAGCTGATGTTCATCTCTGGAGCTTCATCACCATGTCAGGATCTTCTGATTTACTGCAGAACTCTCAGATCACACATCATGGACCATCAGTTACTCTTCTATCTAACCTGACTTGGTCTTGGTCATGTGATGTTACACTAAATAATGAACTGAGAACAGCAGGAATTTTTACTTTTATATTTTTATTTGTTGTTTTATTTTGATGTGTTTTGTTGTGTTTACATTGCAACAGTGGATACAGTATGTACAATGGCTGATGTCATGTGTAGGAACTTTATAACTGAGGAGGAATCTGGGTTCAGCTTCTCTGTAATATAAATTAATATAATGTACTGCTACTGAAGTTTTATTACAGGGGAGTTTCTTTTTACTAAATCTTTACTTTTTTAAAATTTAATAATAAGAAATAATAGTATGCGTGCATGAGTGTGTGTGTGTGTATGTGTGTGAGTGTGTGTACTGCATAGGAGATATGTGCTAGTGGCTAACAGATTTATAAGATGAAGCATTTATTTTTGTCACATCACCATTACAGCAAAGTATATTTCTTCATATACTTTATTTTGTCCCATAACTTTGTTTGGGTTCAGCCAATACCATGGTATTCTCTAAACAAACTACTTATAGAGTGATGCCTCACTGCCACAGACTACTGAATCATTCTATCAGACCAACACCACTTTGGGGTGTTTTACAGGAGCAGGTCAGGAAACCTCCACAAAAATAAATTGGCCACTGTTCTGATGGAGAAATGGCTCAAAGTCCCTCTGGCCACTGTGCAGGACTTGTATCTGTCATTCATTGTTGTGAATTAGACGTTTTTTCCTTTTTCCTTTATACTACATTTCCCACAATCCTCTGCAGACTGCATCACTGTTTTTCAGTGCACTTCATTGCCCATAATTCTCAGCTGAGGTTCCTTTCTTTTTTCTTTTGTGCACTCAACCATGTGTGTTTGAATCTTTTACATTAGATGTAGTATGTAAGTTTTCTATTGTATTGTTTACGTGAATCTGATGGGTTGTATACTTGTCATTAGTAGGTTTACAGATATTATGTGTGCATGATTTCCATCTTTATTATTATTTGTGAGCCTGATTTCTTTGTTGTATTATTGTAGTGACCAGAACACCATCTTTATCATCCTGTGTATCCTAAACATTCCACTTATCCTGTGAAACCTGTGTACTGTGCATCCAGTTTTATTGTCAACAAGAATAAATGAGAGCAAAAGGGATGAAGTTGTTCTGTGTTTTAACAAGACACATCACCAAGTTCTACATGTCCACTGAACCTTGGATACGTTTAACATCTGTTATCCAACATTCACAACAGGAACTGATGCTGTTTTGGCCTGTATGTGTTTGAAATGTGTTTATTTAACAGTGAAAAATGTATTTAAGAAATACTTGATTGGAGTAAAATTATTCATATTGGTTTTTTTTTAATATATTGATTATATGAAGCCCCATTAAATGTAGAATTTATATGTAGCTACATATAACAGTAAACACAATATTTATTATTTTATCAATAAGAAATATTCTTACATTAAAACTTAATTTTACTTCTTCAATGTAAATTGAACAGTAAACTCTAAAATGTGTTTATTCGTAAGATGAATGAAACAGATCCTAGATTATGAAAATAAATCAGCAGCACTAATCTGAGTGTATGATGCATCAGGTCGTGTCTACAACATTATAAATCAGTGGGACGATGTTGGTTCACAAAGCTTGCAGTCATGCATGTCAGGTTCTGGAAGAGTAAAAAGGGGTAACTCACCTGCCCCTCTGACCAACACCTGCTATGGGTCAAACTTTTAAGTATGTTTTGCTGGTCCTCCTGCTAGAACAAAGAGTGTTAAGATTATTAGAGTTAAGAGTATTAATTTACCATCATGTATTCTGCACTGCCTTCAGGTAGCTGAAATGTACATCAGAGTAAAAAGCCAAGAACACACCAGCTCCCTCTTACCTCAAAGCTCTTATCAGTCCTCACACTGTACCTCGCTCCCTCAAACCTACCAGCACTGCTCCACTGGTTCCACCATCTCTCAGGGTAAGAGGTAGGTACACTCCTAGTAGGTGGAGGTAGGTATTCTTCCCTGTTCTGGCATCGAGGTGGTGGAATTAACTTCCCCTAGATGTCTGAACAGTTGAGTTACTGGCTGTTGCCAAATTACAGGTGAAATCCTCCCTTTTATTTAATTAAAATAAAAAGCTCCTAAAAGAGTTTTATGGTGACGGTTTCCTAAGTCTGTGTCCTAGTGAACCAGTGTTGTTGTTTCATTGATAGAGATTTCAAAGCACTTTTGTCTGTTGCTCTGGATAAGGATGTCTTCTGTGCTGTTAATGTAAAAACACTAACCACGGCTGTCTCTGAAAGGGAACAAACCAGAACTCATTATCCAAATCAATAGCTGAAAACAGCAGTGTGAGTTTGGCACACTGTCAAAACACTGCTCAGGTCAGCTAGACATAGTGGAATGCAATCAATATATGTATTAGTTACATGATAATAAACTGTAACTCCAGAGACATTTTTGTGCACTTCCTGCTACAGGAGATGAGGAGCTGCAGGTTTAACTACAACATCTTGCTTGAAATCAGTTATTATAGGTTGAATTTCCTCAATAGCTTCCTATGAAAATGTAGTTTTTTTCACTGCTGATGTGTAGCATGATGTTAGAGTGAGTGAGTCTTCATCCAAGAGCCATGTGAGCTGATAACGTATTGAAATGGCTTCTGTAACAATAATAAAATATTCCTACTGTACCTTTATTTCTATATAAAATTTGTTCACTCATGAGGACTTTAACTAGACAAAAGTCAATCTTATCACCATTAGCTAGCAAGCTGTAAGCTACTCCAGGGAAAGTCTGTGATATACATGCATCTGCTTTGACCTTACACTAGACTAGACTGCTGTCCTTGTTCATATTTATCTATGCAACTAATGTTTCTTCTTAAAATAAAATTGTAAATGAATGTTAAATATTTAATGCACATCAGTTTAACATGTATGGCATTTGACAGACTCCCTTATCACGAGTGACTTACATTTTATTTATTTTTTTACAACTGATCAATTGAGGGTTAAGGGGCTCAGGGGCCCAGCAGTGGTGGCTTGGTGGTCCTGGGATTTGAACTCACAACCTATATTATAACTAAAAAGGTGAGAGAGAGCCTGAGAGCTTCCTGGGATATAAAGCATCCAATGAAATAGCAAGCCTGAGTGACTTGTGAGAGTGGTCAGGAGATAGCATCCAATCATCCCAGTTCACCAAACACTCTATGGCCAAGAACCCTCCAGATCTGATACACGCTATTCATAAAAAGCTAAAGTAAACAAATGTGTTTTTAGCCTGGATTTGAACATTGAGACTGTGTTTGAGTCCCAAACACTAATTGGAAGTCTGTTCCATAATTGTGGGGCTCTGTAAGAAAAAGTTTTGCCCCCTGCTACAGACTGTAGTACTTAATGGTACAAACACATACTGTATACTGCAGCTTGTAATCAATCAGTAGGAGTGTGACGAATCATAAAAAACCTAAAGACCTCTCAGGTACTGTGGTGTGAGACCATTAAGAGCTTTATAGGTTAGTAATAGTACTTTATAATCAATATGAAACTTTACTGGAAGCCAATGCAATGAGGATAAGATAGAGGTGATGTGTTCATATCTTCTGGTTCTAGTTAGAACTCTAGCTGCTGTGTTCTGGACTAACTGGAGCTTGTTTGTGCTCCTACTGGAACATCCAGACAGTAAAGCATTACAATAATCCAACCTAGAGGTAACAAATGCATGAAATAGTGTTTCTGACTTGAAGAATTTAGTTATTTAATGAAAACTGGTTTGGTGTAAACACACACAATGTTTAATTATTATTAAAATAATGAAATCTTTATTACAGAGACTTTATTGAGATGCAGCTACGGTCATACAGATATCTGTACAAACGTTATTAAACCTCAGAGCTGCCTGAGAGACACTGACTGGTTTCTGGTACAGTTACAGATCAGCTCTGTGTTTAAATAAATCTTTTGTGTAAGCTTCTGAAACATTTGTAAAGCTATCTCCCCTCTCTCCGTCTCCCTCTCTCCCTCCCTCCATCTCTGTCCATCTCCCTCTCTATCTCTACCTCCCTCCATCTCTCTCTCCCTCCCTCTCTATTTCTCCCTCCCTCTCTCTCTCCCTCTTTAGCTCTCACTGCTTATAATATAATAGATAGCTTTGCATTAGCCACCACCTATTAATCACATTTAAAAGATGTGATTTAAAAAGATTTAAAAGAACAAAACATTACTCGATATTACTCTGAATTTAGGTCTTTAACAGATTAAAACACAAAATATCTCAATAAACTGAACTATAGTGTGATAACAACAAAGATTTTACAATTTTATGAAGAGAAAAGCAACAAGGATGATTTCAATGTTCTTCAACTGTGAGGAGAACATTTCAGTTTGATGGCCAGAATAAGCTGTGATGCTGATGTAACCCACTCGAATAACTGAGAATAAGTGTTTGTGAATGTTTATTTTTCTTTTTCTATCTAATGTATAGCATGTTTAGTCATGTAAAATACATGTGTATATATGTGTGTATTTTTTTTTATGGGTGTGAAATGGATTATTAGACAAGTTTATTTGTGTTGTTGACGTCACTTGAGCGCCAGCAGTGGTGAAAGATGTGCGCTGCTTGTTTTTGGTGGCTGTTCAACTTAATCCTAAATCTGTCTAAATAAAAACCTGAACTGTTTCATTGAATTAGGTTTGCAGCATGTGTTCTGTGAGCTGGGACTGTTTCATCACAGTGTGATTGTTATGGATTCGGGTCGATAAAGACGCGATACTGTGGAATCCATACTGATGGACTGCGCCCTCACAGGACTGTAACTACAGTTTGTTTCTTCAACGTTAGGATTACCTCAATTGGGAACTTCGGTACTTCTACATTTGGTTATGGAATGTTTGAATCTTTTTTTGTTGTTGTTGTTACTGTGATTGTTGAAGAACATCTGCTATTGTTCGGGGTAAATTGTGCTCAATTTAAAAAATGTGAACAGAAAAAAAGTTGAAGAAACTTGCAATACAGTTTAAAAGTAAAAATAAAGAGTTTTAATACATTATTCACTCAGGGTAATTTCTGTGTTGGTGCCTTTATTTAAGCAGTTATACTAAATAAGATTAGATTTCATATGTGCAGACACACCCGGGACTCCAGACATTAAGATAAATTGTTATTTTAAGTGTTTGGTGATCTCAGACCTAGTAGATATTTTCCTCCTTTTCTTTAATGTGACTACAACCTATGGGTTACACTGAAACACCACAAGATCACTCAGCCTTCATTCACTGACCCAAAGACTCTCCTTATTTTTACTGCTTTACTGTAAACTAGAGTAAAGTTCATCTGTAACATTGAAACTGAACCTGAATTATGATAATATGTGATAAAAGTGATAAAAGTACTCTGATAATATGATTTAGAGTGTTTTAACTTGGGCAGACTCACAGACCAAACAGACCAAAAGAAAAACAGATTTCAGTTTTTATTTCCTGATGTTTACATGTAGATGTAAACCAAATGTGACAAACTGAAGATTCAGGAGACCAGGAATGTTCTGTAGGAATAAAAACAGTCGCCATTTTGTACTGATGTGTACGTGCAAAGTAATCACAGCTAAGATAAGAGAAAAGTGTCAAATCAAGAATGAGGATAAAAACAGAATGACCTAAAAAACAGACACATTATGAGTGAGTGAATGATCAGGATTAAGCAAAAACCTCTGTGCTAATCAGGCATCTACATCTCTACACATAAGGAAAGGACATATTTAAGGAGAAGACATATGAATATCATATTAAATTTAGGCTTTAGGCCTGACAGGAGTCAATGTAATACTAGTTTCTGTCAGTGACGTGGGGATAAAACAGACCCAAATGCAGGATAGCGTAAAAATATACATGTTTTAATACCTAAATCATGAAACAAAGACACAGACACAAAATCAGACGACAACCAAAGACAAGCATTCTGCACTGCCATAGGCAACACAGCACGTTTAAATACTATAAAAAATTAACACAGGGGGAACAGGTGTGCAGAGAAAGGGAGGAGTAAACAAGGGTGGGGCAGACACGTGACATGAAACAAAAACAAATGCACGTAGCCAAAGTCCGGGCTGAGTCCTGACAGTACCCCCCCCCCCCCCCCCCCTCAAGGTGCGGCTCCCAATGCGCCAATCTGTCTTAATGACGATCCCGACAAGGTCCAGGAGGGGGGAGCAAGGCACACGGTGAGGCAGGTGGGGGGAGCAAGGAACACGGCGAGGCAGGTGGGGGAGCAAGGCACACGGCAAGGCAGGTGGGGGGAGCAAGCCAGAGTGGAGCGAGTGACGTTCACAGCCGAGCAGAAGGGCCGAGCGATTATAGCCGAGCAGAACGGCCGAGCGAAGTCCACAGCAGAGCAGAAGGGCCGAGCACAACCCACTGACTTGAGTCCAGAAAACCAGAAAGGGGGTGAGGGTGGGAAAAGTCCTCCACCACGGGGCACAAAAAAAAATCATGCGGAGAGGAAGAGGGGTGGCATCCTCCATGGAAAACCGTAAGTGAAGCGATACCCCCCACCAGACAGGTGCAGGACGATGTCGCGGAACAACAAGAAAAACAAAACTCAGGCTTGTGATATGCACCGCAACCAAGAAGTGAGGCGGCGCCTCCCACGGAATAAAAAGGCGGACCAATGTCACACACAACAAAAATCCAAGGCAAAAAAAACGGTCTGGGAAAAAAAAACATACTCCCATAGAAAGCTGGTCCAGGCTGATGCTATCCTGCTGGGTCTTGGTGTTGTGGAATCATTCTGTCAGTGACGCGGGTATAAAAGAGACCCAAATGCAGGATAGTGTAAAAATAATAAGGTTTTTCTATTTCTCCATCTCATTTTTTTTACTAAAGTTGATTGGCAGTGGCCAAGTACATGGGTGGTGCTTATAGTATATTATGGTAGGAATGGTTAGCCGGAAGGAACAAATTCCTACCGTACCGTCCTTGTTCTCTCATTTTGCAGTTGCTAAATGTAATTGTTCTATGTATAGTAATGTGTTAAGCCAGACTGAGTGGCAGTCTTTACAATTTTCCCTCCTCGCTCTCAGAAGCTGCACCTGGTTGTGTAAGTATACATGCAAATTATTATTATTATTATTATTATTATTATTATTATTATTATTATTATTATTATTATTATTATTATGTGGCCAAAGTCCGGGCTGAATCCTGACAACAATGCAGTAAATGATTTATTGTACATAAGTTCTGGACAGGGTGGGCACAGTGGCTTAATGGTTAGCACGTTTGCCTCACACCTCCCGGGTTGGGGGTTCGATTCCCACCTCCGCATTGTGTGTGTGAAGTTTGCATGTTCTCCCCGTGCCTCGTGTGTGATTGTGTGAGTGAACGAGAGTGTGTGTGCCCTGTGATGGGTTGGCACTCCGTCCAGGGTGTATCCTGCCTTGATGTCCGATGACGCCTGAGATAGGCACAGGTTCCCCGTGACCCGAGAAGTTCGCATAAGCGGTACTGAATGAATGAATGAATGAATGAATGAAGTTCTGGACATGGTTTAATTATAGACATTGTACAGACAATGTGTTAGAGTGAAAACACAAAAACCCTATAGAACCTGAGGGACAAATAGAATCTGATATGTAAATATACGGTTCATCCAGCTTCAAAGAACGTGATGCTGCATGGGTTAAAGCAAAGAAAACAAATAACCATCTGGACTGGGTACATTACAGGACACTAAGAAATAATTGTACAAAACTGTAGGGAAAGAAAATGTATTTAATAATAATTACTTAATAATTAATAATTATTTCATTGCTGCAGGTTCAGCCCCTGACCCCAGTCATTTAACATACGGTATAAGAAAAGGGAATGTTGAAGCTGAAACATACTGCTCCACTCAGCTTTTTAATTTAATCCTGTTTTACTAGCACAAGTTCATAAAGCCTATTTCAAGGTTATCAGTTATGGCAAAAGTTTTTGTGTCTCTTGGAAATGATCAGATTAAACAGTTTTTAACAGAAAATAATATTTTACATGAGTTTTATTCAGGTTTTAGGTCAGCCCATAGTACTGTAACAGCGCCAACATGCCTCACAAATGATATTATTACTTCTTTGGATAATAAAAATCACTGTGCTGCTTAATTTGTTGATCTCTCTTAAGCTTTTGATTCTGTAGATCATTCTATTAAACAGCTGCTTAGGTTTTAGTAAAATGTGTATAAATTGGTTTAAAAATTATTTATCTGAAAAAACTAAGTGTGTCTCGATCTAAAATTTCACTTCAAAAAAACTATAAATTAAGAAAGGTGTTCCTCAGAGATCAATTTTAGCACCAACTTTATTTTCAATCTATATAAATGATTTAGATCATGAGATCTATATAAATAATTTAGGTCATGAGATAACTATAAGCAGCTAAACTGCGTTAATATGCTGATGATATAATTATTTATACGGCTGTACAGTCCATGAAAAAAGCCATAGAGCTATTACAAGATTCCTTCCAGATATTGTAATCTTCGGTGTTAAATTTGAAATTGGTTTTAAATATTAAGAGAAATAAATATATGCTGTTTACTCGCTCTCATAACAAACTTGTGATTCCACCCATTTTAACTTTAGAAGGGGACGGTGTAGAAAGAGTAAATGCCTATAAATACCTGGGCATAAGGCTTGATGAAAGGTTGGGTTTTAATATTCTTATTGAAAATCTTATTGAAAAAAGCTCAGACCCAAATTGGGGTTTCTTTTTTTCGTTTTAAAGAAATGTCTTCCTTTTGAAGCAAAAAAAGAGAATTATTCAAAGTTGTTTACTTTCTGCGCTGGACTACGGTGATTTATATGCATGCTAATTTATCTTCACTTAAATAAAAGTAGATTGTATAAACCATGCTGTTATACGATTTGTGACTAATAATCCTACACGTACCCATCATTGTACTTTGTTTGATTTGGTTGGCTGGTCCTCCTTGTATCAGAGGTTTTACTGGTGAGAGATACACATTGTTCCAGACCTGCAGTGGAAATTTACTCCTATTTGCAGTCTGTGGTTGTAATACGACACTGTTAACATCGCTGGACAAAAGAACCGCATAAACTGTGGTTTAAATCTTATTATTCAAGGAAATAATTATCTTCTATCTGTAAGGTAAAGCTGAGTTTTTAATTCTTCTCTTTGTTTCTCTAAATCTGTGGTCTGTTCTGTCAGTTTAATGTTCTAGACTCTGTTCTGTGTGATAAACACAATCACTGATCCTTTATTCACACTGATGGACCTTTTCTCTAAGAGCAGATCCTTTATTTCAGAGACACGATTACTTATTCAGATGGAGGATTAATGTTAAGGTGATGAACATCCACCTAATAGTTTGCATCAGGATACTAGTATAACAATTATTATACTGTATGTGTTACTTGTTTCTAAGACAACACAACAATGGGTTAGCATTCATAAAAGGTTCTTAGAAAAAGGTTCTATTTATTTTGTTTACTCCTCACAAATATTACCATAAAATACAAATAGTATCATCTTGATTTCAGTTCCTATAAAATATGGAGAACGACCTACTTTACCCTCATGCATTTATTTCATTGTCTGATAAACATCGTGTTTCCTGCTAAAAACTGTGTACCTACATTTTGTGATGTTGATCCTGGTTTGGTTTATAAGTCTCAAGGGGCGCATTAGACTAGTTCACAGATGGCAGCTAAGTGCATAAAATTTTACCTAGAAGCTTTAAATTTATTAATTTGGAGACTTTGTCATGCCATTGTGCCTTGGATTTTTCTGCCTTGTGAGTAACCTACAGTCTCTGCTGTGTAGCTAAGTTGTCTTTGTTTCCACCAAAAGTCACCAATAATAATAATAATAATAATAATAATAATAATAATAATAATACATTTTATTTAAAGGCGCCTTTCTGAACACTCAAGGTCACCGTACAAAAGAAGAAGAAGAAGAAGAAAAGAAAAAAAAATAGTTACATAGAAATAAAAAATTGGACCAACATTACAAATCATGGTGTAGAAGAAGCTAAACTAAACAGATGAGTTTTAAGCTGAGATTTAAATGATGAAAGAGAATCAATATTACGGCTTTCAGATGGAAGTGACTCCCAGAGCTGAGGTGCAGAGTAACTGAAAGCTCTGTTCCCCATCGTTACAAGACGGACAGAGGGAACAATGAAATGAGTGGAAGAAGAAGACCTAAGAGTGCGAGTTGGTTTTGGAGTATGAAGAAGATCGAGAAGATATGAAGGTGCAAGATTGTGGATAGCTTTAAATGTTAGAAGAAGAATTTTATACTTGATACGAAAATGAATGGGAAGCCAGTGTAGCTGTTCCAGAACAGGTGTAATATGATGGATAGAGCGAGTACGAGTGATATTGCGGGCAGAAGAATTTTGAACGAGTTGCAGCTTATGAAGGGTTTTGTGAGGAAGCCCAATAAGAAGAGAATTACAGTAGTCAAGCCGGGAGGTTACTAGACTGTGAATAAGAGTGGTGGTAGATTGAGTGGTGAGAAAGGAACGAAGCCTATTGATATTTCGAAGGTGAAAGTTTGCAGCCCGAGTAACATTATTTACATGTGAGGTAAAAGAAAGGGTACTTATCAAAGATGACACCAAGATTCTTAACCTGAGATGAGGGAGCTATGAGAGATCCATCAATGGGAATAAGAAAATTTGTTAAGCACAGTTTTTGTGCCTATAATGAGAAATTCAGTTTTATTACTATTTAGTTTTAGAAAGTTAGCTGAAAACCATGATTTTATGTCAAAGAGGCAATCAGAAAATGCAGATGGAGGGAGTTTGGAATGTAGTTTTGTGGAAAGGTAGAGCTGGGTGTCATCAGCATAGCAATGAAACTTAACCTGATGTTTATGAAAAATATGTCCAAGGGGTAAAAGGTAAGTAATAAATAACAAAGGGCCAAGGACAGAGCCCTGGGGAACACCAGAGGTAACGGAAACTACAGAAGAGGTGAATGATTTTAGTTGAACAAACTGTGTGCGATCAGAGAGATATGAATGAAACCATTTCAGAGGCGTGTTGGTGATGCCAATAGTGGAAAGCCTGTCTAAAAGAATATCGTGGGAAATTGTATCAAAAGCTGCACTCAGATCAAGGAGAAGGAGGATGGATAGTAAACCAGAATCAGCTGCTATAAGCAAATCATTTGTGACTTTTAATAGAGCTGTTTCAGTGCTATGTAATGGGCAAAAACCAGATTGGAATTGTTCATATAGATTATTGCCAGACAAATGGATATGAAGTTGAGCAGTAAAAACTTTTTCCAAAATTTTAGAAATAAAACCAAGACAGGACAGACAGTGAGTTTGTGTTCCTTTCATGGAAAGACATTGGAAATCATTACCATGGATACTATCTTTTGGTTGTTGTCTCGCTTCATGTGCATTAATGTGTATGTGGTGAAAAGTGTGTGTGTGTGTGTGTGTGTGTGTGTGTGTGTGTGTGTGTGTGTGTGTGTGTGTGTGTGTGTGTGTGTGTGTGGCTTTGTCCAATATGCTGTTGGCTTTGCGAATGCATTGTGCGGTGTAAATGTTTATGTTGTAGGTCGACCTCCTCTCTGTATGCTGACTTCTTCATTCTTGCTGATGAGACCCAGACCTTGTTCAGTCACTTGTCATTTCAAAACTAGACTTCTGCAGCTCTCTCTGTCAGGTTTATCTATGAATGCAATTTGTCCTCTACAAATGATTCTGACTTGAGAATTACTTGTTTTCATTCTCATGACTTGTGAACCCTCCACTGGCTTCCAGTAGCTGCGAGCATCAGATTTTAAACAATGATGTTTACCTACAAAGCCAAAAATGGACCAGCTCCCTTTTACCTCAAAGCCCTCATCACTCCTCACACTGCACCTTGCACCCTCAGATCTACCAGCACTTGACTGGTCCCACCATCTCTCAGGGTAAGAGGGAGGTATACAGCAAGACTCTTTTCTTTCCTGGCACTGAGGTGGTGGATTAAACTTCACCTAGATGTCCGAACAGCCGAGTCACTGATTATCTTCAAACATGTACGGGTGTAATGTAGTGATAGAGCAGGATTTGTAGCTCCTAGCATTGTTTAATGAAGGCTGATTGGATTTAGTTCTCAGCAGCAGTGTGGCAGGATGTCACAATTGCCTCCCAAAAAGGTGTCAAACTATCAAATTTATCAAACATAAGTGAGATTCCACTTTAATTTATGAAATTGAATGAAAACCTTATGAATATATTATGTGTAATTACTGTGTATTTTTACTGAACTGTGTATTTTTACTAAACAAAACCAAATGGTCACCGCAAAAATGGGAATAAATGAATAAAAAGTTATTAACTCCATTATAATAGCTGTCAGAAAATGTGGTGATTAATAGGCTTAATGCTAAATGAATAAAAAACATTTATCAGTAACAAAGTAAGACATTATTACATTTTACTTAGTGTAAAGATTTTTAGAATTCATGTACACACACCACTTCCACCAGCAGGGGGCAGAGTGAGCCATGACTGATGTCACACTACTACAAACATGGACATCATTATAACACTGATGTACAATTATTACTGTACATCCAAACCAACTGAATGGACAGATTACAAAAAAATGACGGTTTGAAAATAAGTTTTCAGTCAAAATAAAGCAGTTATTAAAGAAGTTACACAATTTCTCTCCCTCAGCAGTTTTATTAAGAGCTGTGTGTGAAATCAGTCAGCTGTTCTGTCACTTTTATTTATAACGTGTCTCTGTTTGTTTGTTTCAGAAAATCTGCCAACACTCCACAAGAGTCTTCCAGACATCATGTCCTTCCTTTATATTTCCATCTTATGGGTCTGTGCCTGTGTGGGTGAGTGACCAGGTTCTACAACACCAACAAGACAGAAGTGTCCTTCTATTGAATCAAATATCACAACAATGTTTTGTCAAATGTTACAAATCCTGTAGATTGTAATGTTTCTCCCACAGACAGTGCAGAATCTCTGGTTACTGTATCAGCTCAAGTGGGTTCCACAGTCATCCTGCCGTGTAAAGTGCCTGAGGAGTTCAAACCAACATCATTTATTAAGTGGCAGCTCATTCATAACGTTGTGTTTGAGAAAAGCAGTGATGGTACATGTCAGGGTGAAGGATATGAAGGACGTTTGGATGTTCCTGAGGACGAGCTGCGTAAAGGAAACTGTTCCCTGGTGTTGAAGAATGTCAGATTTACTGATGACAAAATCTACCATTCCTTTACAATGGTACATGTGGACACTAACACTGAGGAAATGAAAGAAATTAACAGTGTTAGACTCTCAGTCTATGGTGAGTAAAGTGTTCAGTGTAAAATATTGACTAATTATAGAAGTCACAGTGTCTCAGATAACAGAGCTGGAAATAAGGAACAATAACAACATCTATTATAGAGAGGAATCAATACTTTATTTAGAGTTAACAGATGATGTGTTAGAAAAATACACAAATACAGACATAAATAAGACACAGACAATATTTTATTTGTAGAAAGTTTGTCAGAAAGGTTCAGAGGTCATCTGGGTGAGATTAGAGATGTTCATCGGGACTGAGATCCTGCAGCAACAATTAAAAAAACTTTTACTTTCATATGGACAAGAACAAGTGATCAGATATGAAGCTCACAGGACAACAAAAACAATCAGTTTCTATAAAAGACATAAAAATATAAAGTTCCTAACATCAGATCATTTCCTAAAAGGTTTTTCTGTGTCTCTGAAGCTCTTCAGAAATCAGCTCCCGTGGGTTCCACAGTTGTCCTGCCGTGTGATTGGAGTCATCTGTCCATCAATACACCTCATGTTCAGTGGAGTATCGATACTAAGACTGTGTTTGAGCGAAAGGGTAAAGATTCATATCAGGGTGAAAGATATGAGGGTCGTGTGGACGTTCCTGAGGACGAGCTTCTTAAAGGAAACTGTTCCCTGGTGATGAAGAACATCAGATTTAATGATACAGGAATCTACAGCAGCTCCATTATTAAAGACACACAGACACACCAATCTGTCTTGGTCCAGAAGGTTAAACTGTCAGTTGTTGGTAAGTGGATTAATCTCAGACGATACTGAACATGACACATATCAGTACACAAAGTTTAAAATGTCTGGAAAGTTACTGAGTGACTTGAGCAGCATGTTTCCTGTAGATGTCAGTGTTTTTCAGTCCTGGTTGAGAGAGAACTACACAGTTTAATGTTCCCACAGATCATTCTAAAGCTTTTCATGGCTGTGTTAGACTGAGTGAGGAGAACACACACCTCCTGTCCTGTATTTCACTACTGTTTCAGCACACACTCAGTCACTTCCTCTCAATAATCAACACTCAATCCTCATCTAAGAGCCTTGTGATCTGATAAAGTACTGAAATGGTTCTTAACCAATAACTCTGATCTGACATTGATAAAATATCTTCACTTTCCATTTCCAGTTGATTAAAACATTATAAATGTAGAATAAATGAAAGTGACCCAGTGTTTGTGATCCTTTCTCTCTGAACAGTGTTTCATGGAAAAAGCAGTACATTAGGATGGAAAAAGGAACCTGGATAGATTTTAATGACATGACAAGGGGGTGTGTCTAAAGTACAGGGCTTTTCTTAATCTGGTGTGAGCTCCAGTTCAAAACATCTCTTATTGTTCCTGGATAAACTTTAATAAAACACTTCATATTATTATAGCAGCACAACACTGATTATTATCTAAGGATCAGTGATGACATCATCTGCATGTATGGCTGAAAAACACTGAACAATATCAGTAAATGTAGTCTGATGTTTGATCGATTTTCTTCGAGGACACGTTTTCCTCAGCACTGTACTGATATCTCTGTGTGGTTTAATGTGTGTTTTAGAGGACATGGTTAATAAGAGAATACCTCCAGACTCACACCAGACTGGAGGGAACAACTGGATTATTTTATATGTTGGGATCGGAATCTTCATCATCATCATCATCATCATCATCATCTGTGTGTCTCTGTACTACAGCAGTGTGAAAAGTAAAACTGGTTAAAATTGTAGGTTTAATGTCTGAAAGAATCAGAGAGATTTTTTTGTGGTAATTGTGTTTAACACATGTCTAAATTTATTGTCTAATATAATAATTCAAATATTTATCTTATGTTTCTGAAAACGAAAAATCATCACTTATCATCAGGTCTCAGTCACACCACCAACAGGTATGAAAACATTCAAATAAAATAAATATAATACAATTTTAACCACTTTTTTTCTTGTTATAAAAAAACACCATTGCATTTTGGGTGTAGTTCAGGTGAGGAGTTTACAGAAACATGGCAACCCTCCCTGCCTAATTTGGTTCACTGTCATGATGAGTGATAAGATCAGAAACTTTGGGCAGAAGACCCTTTTTTTTTTTTTTTTTTTAACTTTATACTTCTGGTCATTCTGTGGTACTTTTATTTCAGTTTCTTGAGGCACTTGCTGCTTCATCATCTGAACCTGAATCTCTCTACAGAATGAAAATGTAAAAAAAGTAGTGTACAGCTTGTATAACAGTGTAAATTTGCTGTCCCCTCAAAATAACTCAACACACAACCATTGTTGTAAGAATGGTGGGTAGAATGGATAACTTCCTGCTTATAAGATTTTTCCTGTCTGTTTCTTTGTCTTCTACAGTATATTGGTTGTGTTTTTAGTGAAGGTGAGAGTAATGTCTAAAGGTGTTGTTTTATTGGGAGATTATTCTTTGATATATATCCAGAGTTTTTAAGTGAAGGTCTCTAAAGGTGTTCTTTAATTGGGAGTCTATTCTTTGGTATATTTCTGTGTATTTGTTTTGTGACAGTGTGTAGAATTGTTGCCTGATTGGGGGTCTATTCTTTTTTCTTTTAATAAATGTGTAATGGTTTACTGAAGTTGTGTAACGTTGTTTTATTTCAACTGATTCTAACCTCACTGTCTTCGAGCACATGGTAGATTCCTTACATTTACCCAGATACACTCCTTAATTTTACTCCTTCAGTGTAAATTAAACAGTAAAATCCAGAAAATGTGTTCATCTGTAACCATGAAACAGGTGCTGGATTATGAAAGCGTAGTGTCTGAGGCATCAGGGTGTGTCTATAACATTATGAATCATTGGTGCGAAGCCGAGGCACAAAGACAGCAGTCATGCGTGTCAGAGTCTGTTAAAAGTAACTCAGGGTAATTCACCTGCCCCTCTCTGCCCCACACCTGCTATAAAGGGTTTATAATATTTTAAAGGTTTTAAATACCTGGATACTTACAATGTTCACAGGAAAAGAGCTGAACATTACTAAACAGTACAGCATGATTAATAGTGTGCATTATAAGGTTTAATGTTCTCCACAGATCATTATAAAACCCATATTTTTCTCAGGTCTGTCCTTCGATACTGTTTTCAGCTCACATTCATGCACTTCCACTTTTGACTGTTGATGTGTTTATTATGAGTGATGTTCATTCAGTCTACATCTAAGAGCCATGAGAACTGATAAAGTGTTAAGTCTTCACCCTATAACTGAGAAATATTTGATATTTTCTTTGCCTGATTAGAAGAGCCAACCATGAAAGCCTTGCTCACTGACTGACTCGGGTCTCACTAGCCAAATTTAAATTCTGAGCAAGTGCTGCCAACACACTAGTGCCACCATTAGGATAATTTTGGGGTCTAAATTTAGATTCAGACATCCCTGGATTCTACAGACAAGTTCATGACAAATCAATTTCTGCTATTTTCGACTTTGATACTCCTTCTACAAATTTTGTTTAATCATCACCAAATGTGGCAAGTCTTCTTCAAGCGAAGCCTCATAAAGGAAATTTATCAAAGGAATTTGAATACTCCAAACACTTTGCCCATTATGGGCCAACTCTCCTGACAGTGAATACATCACACAGGGAGGGAGGCTGTAAAATACTTAAACATGAACTGAATTTGAACTATTTAAAGTGCAAAATTTGTAGACATAGCAAAGGAATTTGTATATTCAAAAAACGCTTTTCTTTAGTGCTGCCAAGTGAAAAAATAGTGAGTGAGCCTGATCTCAGCAACGACTTTGCACCATGATACCAAACTTCTTAGACGTGTTCAGTATCATGAACTGAGGCTAAGCAGTAAATTTGTTGACAGCACCACCTAGAGGACAACAGTTTTACTTACAAGCTCAAAATGCGTACATCTTATTGCAACTGTACAGAAACAGAAACCCAGCAATACATATATGTATAAAAAATGGTACTTGAAAATGGTCTTTAGGACCTGGTCATGAACGTGTCCAAGATATTTCTTGACTGATCCTCCAATAATAGAACTCTAATAACTTTCACTTTTTTCCTATCATTTAAAGATTTTTTTGCAAAATTTATTTTTTCTTCTAATTCTCTGAATTATGCTGAAGTGAATGTACACAAACATCTGAAAATCAAGCGTATTTCCTAACCAACCTGGACAATATATCATTTAGAATACTCCAAATGATTTGCCTGTCAAATCTAATCAGCCAACTAACTGCACACTGAAGACGGCAAACAAAGTATTGACACAAAACTTCATAAGTATCTTCAGGATCATATTATAAAATACATAAAATAATGATCCAAAACGTTGCAAAGTTTAGTCATGAATCAGTTAAACTGCAAGTAAATCCTTATGAAGTATAAATATGAAATATTAAGAATAAAAATATGTAGAAATATGTAATATTAAGATGACTATACAGTTTGTTGTTGTTCTTTTGGCTGCTCCCTGCTTATGGTTGTCATATTGGATCATCTGGTTCACCTATTTGATTTGGCTCAGGTTTTATGCATGATGCACTTAAACACATTATAATTATTATGTGGATCCTGAACCCTTTATTTGTCCTCAGCGTCATTCTAACACTGGACATCTCATTTTAACTAAATGCTATTTACTGCATAAATTATATTTACAGCAATAAGCGGTGTAACAGAAAAGGTGTTACCGGTTTCTTTTACTGTGTTATTTTGTTCCTTTTATGTTTGTTAATTTCTTAGGGGTAGCTGCAAGCAGGGTTGTAGTACCTATGGGAGCAGCTTGGGGGCACTAGTGCCGGGAGGTAACAGCATATAAGCTGAGCTACCATAGAAGCAAATTTGTTTGGTAGAGGGAAGCCTCATGGTTTCCAATCAAGCTACCTTTGTTGTTAAAGTCCTAATTGAGAACTCTGAGTTTCTGCTCAATTAAAAGACTATTGATTACTTTTCTTGTCTTGGGTCACAATTGTCTCTTTCACTATGGATCAGGGGATTAAAAACATTGCATCTCACTCAAATAACCGTTTGGATTCCAAGCTCATCTCGTCCCACGAACATTATCACTTATCAGAAAGACTGAATATGGACTCATTGACTTGGAGGGAAAAGGAAGAGGGGGCCAACGCTTGCTTTTGGGTTTGTTCATTGTCTGGGGGCGCGGGTGTGTGGGCACTTGCAATGGTTAATACAAAGCACAAGCTTTTTCTTGCAGTAACTTATAAAAAATGGGTCAATGTTGCATAACTTAACCCTCCTGCAGACCTTGTCTGAATTCCTATGCAAATAAAGAGCACAGAGTCAACTTGACCTTGTCTGTTTTGATTGCTTATCTATTTGCTTGCCTTTTTTTTCACCTTTTTTGTCTAACTTGTTTAAAACATATTAACATATATTTTGCAAAAAATGTTGTAATATTTGGTATAATAAACCTTATTGATATGCAAAATGCCTCATTTTCTAGTGAATGTGAAGTAAAATAAAAAAAAATCAAAATTGTTTAAATGTACATTAATAAAATGTACATTAAAATTAATAATAAACATATTATACAATCTTAAAAAAATAATTGCATAATTCCTACATACACAGCTCGCCAGAACTACCCAGAACAACTACCCAGTGTTCGGCTTTGCTGTCGCTCCTTTTTTGTTTTTGTTTTCACGTATATTTGCAGTATCAGCCCTGTCAGCTAACTATTGTGTGTCGGCTGCTATTAAGTATGATCGGCACACATTGTTTCATATCAGAGACCTTATTATAGAGGAATATGGAAATTGGACCTGGTACAAACCGATTTTTTGACATCGCCTGAGTGTTTACTGCTGTCTAAGGGACGTGGCCGGAGGAAAAAGCGAGGCTCCAGAGCGGTGTTCAGACGAGGTTGAGGAAATACCGGGCATCTACATTTACCCTGAGTGGGTCCGGACTGGAACAGGTAGAGCGGTGCCTGCGGCAGGTTCCAATTAGCGCGTCGGGATATGGTGTAGCCGTAGTCACGCCACCTCTCTACGATGCACACTACATGTTTTTAGTTTGGGCCTGTGTGTGGATCAAATATCTATTAACGATATTCACGTGAGTGATCACAGTTGTATTTTCTTTAATCTTACTTTTTATTTGGAGTCAAATCCATCTAAGGTGAGCACTCAATGACGTATTATAAATCAAGTTGCTGTTGATAAGTTTTGTTTTTTATTTGATCCTAGTTCTTTTAATGAGTGTACTGATGCTGAGTCATTAGTTCAGTCATTTACTAATCATTGTGTGTCTGTGTTAAATAATGTGGCACCGCTTAAAAACAGTCTTATTTCCCCACAAAAACACCGTCAATGGCTGAATGAAAGCATCTTTAGTCTCAGGAGAAATTGTCGTAAAGTGGAGCATTTATGGGAAACCTCTAATCTTGAAGTACACAGATTACATTTTAAGGAGCTGATCACAGCTCTTAATGCTATGATTAAACAGGCCAGATCTGATTATTTCACAAATCTTATTGTTGCAAATAAGAAAAATCCTAAAGTCCTGTTTGACACCATTAAAAATATTGTTTCACTCCCAGCTCCACAAGTATCTGTATACTCATCAGCTGACTCTAACAGATTTTTACATTTCTTTGTCAGTAAAGTGCAGGACATTAGGGACAGTATTTCTCCTTCCTCGGACACCTATAATAGAAGTTCTCCTCTCCACTCTTGGGACTGTATTTCCCCTGTCTACAGGACATTGAGGTTTTATTAAAAAAGATGAAACCTTCTTCTAGCCCTGCTGACATTGTCCCAACGACTCTACTGTTAAACGCTACTGATACGCTTGCTCCCTGTCTGGTAAATATGATAAACTTGTCTCTTTCTACTGGCATGGTTCCCTCCTTTTTTAAACAAGCTGTAGTGAACCAGACTTTAAAAAAGCCAAACCTGGATCCTCCTGACCCTGTAAACTACCGGCCCATATCTAAATTGCAGTTCATCTCCAAAATTTTAGAAATTTTATCTGCATTACCATCAAATCTTGGACAACTTTCAATCAGGTTTCCGCAAAGTGCACTCAACTGAGACAGCTCTTCTTAAAGTGTCAAGTGACATTTTGATGGCAGCACATGCGAGCCAGTACACAGTGTTGGTTCTACTGGATCCAACTTCAGCGTTTGATACAGTTGACCATAAAATTTTGTTAAATTGTTTGCAAAATGTTATTGGTTTATCTGCGTCTGTACTTCAGTGGTTTTCTTATCTTACTGAGAGAACTTTTTCTGTTGTGATTAATCAAATCATGTATGACACTGTGCCTCTCTCATGTGGAGTACCACAGGGATCAGTATTAGGTTTTTTGCTGTTTTTACTGTATATGACACCTCTTGCTCAGAAAATTCAGTGTTTTAAGCATGTGTCCTATCACTTATATGCTGATGATATTCAGTTATACTGTTCATTCAGGGAGTCTGAGTTTCACTTGCTGTCTAGCCTGTTGGAGTGTCTGTCTTGTATTAAGGAGTGGTTGGGCAGTAACTACCTTCAACTAAATCCGAAAAAGACAGAAACTTTGATCATTGCCCCAGATAAGAAAATTCCACAGATCAGACAACATCTTGGTTCTTTGGGCTCTTCTGTTCAGTCAAGCCTCAGGAACCTCGGTGTTGTATTTGATAAATCCATGTCTTTAGATCAACATTCAGGACAGCTGTTTTTATCACTTACGGAATGTTTCTAATATGAGGAAAATGTTGTCCATTGCAGATCTAGAGATGATGATTATACATGCTTTTATCTCTTCACGTTTGGACTATTGTTATTCACTTTTTACTTGTCTTAGCAAACATGTTTTAAATCGTCTTCAGATTGTTCAGAATTCAGCAGCGAGGCTTTTAACTGGAACCAGCAGAAGATCTCACATCACATCAGTTTTATACTCTCTTCACTGGTTACCAATCAAATATAGAATTGATTTTAAAATTCTAAATTATATTGCGCTTTTAGAGCCCTTCATGGGAATGCTCCTGGGTACATTTTTGACCTGTTGACCCCTTATGGCTCTTCAAGAGCATTGAGGTCATAAGGTCAAAATCTGCCTGTGGTCCCTAAAACCCATTTTAAAACTCGGGGGGATCTTTCTTTTCAGTCTGTAGCCCCCAGACTGTGGAACGCGTTGCCCCTGTCTCCGTGTGTGGCTGATTCTGCTGATTCCTTTAAAAAACAACTGAAGACACTCTTATTTAGACAAGCTTTTAGCTGTTTGGGCTTTTATGGTTTCATCTCTGTTGTGGTGTGTTTTATTATTTTAAAATTGAAGTTTTATCATCTCTATAAATTTCTCTTTTTACTTTGTAAGATTGTTTTATTGTACTTTTAAGTTTTATTGTTATATTTTGTAAAGCACTTTGTGATTCTATCTGTGAAAGGTGATATATAAATAAACTTACTTTACTTACTAGTACAGGCGCAGATGCCCATAGTGCCTGATCCGCACACTCTCCTGTCATCCACAATTACTATGGTCCACCCGACACCCCTTGGGCCACCCCTGTATACTATGGGCCACCACTGTATACGACCCATGCGCTGCATGCCCTCTTGACTAGCCCAGCATTCGGATTTACCCATGCACAAAAAACTGGGTATGATGTAATCCTTTCAGCATCTGTATTAACAATCCAGAGGTGTTGTACGGTAAATCCGGCAGACAGAATGATGACCCCTTTAGAAGGAGAGCCACATGACTGTCATGCCTTCTCCAGTGCTCATTTAAAAGCACGACAAGATCTCGAAAATCAGCCACTGCCACATTCAACCCTAAAGTATTTTGTCGAGGGATCGTGTTTATGGGAACGGAAGGGAATGTAGCCGGTTATGCGATCGTGGCCCCTAGCCGTGACCTCTTGTCCTTTAAAACCGTCCAAGCCATGCCTGTGAGTCAGCCCTGTTCAGCCCATTTGGCAGGGCTAAAAGCATTGACAGCAGCATGTATATTGGCCAGTGGACAAAGGTGCACAATTTACTCAGCATATGCCTACGGAGTATGTCACTTATACGGACCAATCTGGGCTCAGCACGGGTTTCATAGGGTGGATGGCTCACCGGTCACGCATGGTCAGGCCATTTCAGAACTACTACATGCCATCACACTTCCAGCTAAACTAGCTATTGTGAAGTGCGCCACACACAAAACAGATGGCAAATTCATGTCTAAGGGTAATGCAGAAGCTGATGAAGCTGCTAAAAAGGTGGCATCACAGAGGATAGATATCCTAGCAGTTACTGTCCCACACAACACTCCTCCACCAGAGACCAACCTAGCATCCTTAGCTGCCTCACAGAATGCAGCATCAGTCCATGAGACTACACGTTGGGAGGAACTGGGAGCTCGCAGGCACAGGCAAACTGGCCGTGGCGAGGGCCACATGGACACTTTGTAGCCCCCATATCACTTTTGACTACCCTAATCAATACTGCACATGGTTTGGACCATTGCGCAAGGGGGGAGGTAGTGAAAAGGCTTAAAAGAACATGGTGGTCACCATTTTTAGGCCCAACGATTGATCACGTATTAACTAGCTGTGAGACATGTGCCACACATAATATCAGAAAAAACTTCACCGCTCCAATAGGACACATCCCACAGCCAGATGGTCCATTCCAACATTTAGTGATTGATTTCATTGACATGATTGAAAGGAAAGAAAGGAAAAGATACATTTTGGTGGTAGTAGACAAGTTTAGTAGGTGGGTGGAAGCCCACTCAACAGAACATGCTGATGCTGAAACGGTAGTGAAATTTCTTTACAGAGAAGTGATACCCCGATTTGGAATTCCTGATAAGATCAGTTCAGATAATGGTGCTCATTAATTGAACAAAGTCACCAGCAAAGTGACACAGGCCTTGTGGATAAAGCACAGGTTTGGATGTGTATACTATCCACAGTCGCAGGGGATGGTGGAAAGGGCTAATGGGATGTTAAAAGCAAAATTGGCTAAAATCTGCGCAGAGACCAAATTGACATGGTTACAAGCACTACCAATGGCGTTGATGAGCATGCGCATGCAGACAAATCGCATCACACATTTAACACCACACGAAATGCTTACGGGTTGACTCATGCCGGTAACATACTTGAGAAGCCCCTACGAAGGGCCCCCACTCGAACAATTAAAAGAAGAACTTGCCAGTTATGTAAAACATCTAACCCAAGTACACAGAACTTTGTTCCAACAGGTAAAAGGGGTGACAGAAGCAAGAGCGATAGAACTACCCAACGAACTACGAAAAGTAGGACCAGGGGAATGGGTGTACATCAGAGCCTTCAAAAGGAAGTGGAACGACATAAGAAGGACAGGACCATACAAGGTAACACAACACAACAGCCATAAAGGTAGAAGGTAAGGCTGGATGGTACCACCTCAATCATTGCACATGTGCACGAGACCCAACTGCACCCTCGGCCCCAGAATTACCCACCAGGCAGTTACGAGATCCAGCACCTGAGACACCTGAGACACAGGAAAACAAAGACTCAGCAGTGGAGGACACACCACCGGAGGAAAGACAACCCAACGAGACACAGGAAGGAAGGGCACCACCTTCAGAGGGGCAACCTGATCCGTGTCCCACACCACTAGAGGTGCTACCAGGAACATCAGTAGAAGGAGTCCTGGGAGACGACAGGCTGGGGCAGCCCAAGGAAGAAACCTCCCAGACAGCGATCAGCCCACATCAGGAGAATCGCTGGAGGGTAGGAGTAGAACAGGTACTAGAGGAACTAAGACGAGAGGTGGAACAGATTCCTGAACCAAGCCCGGGAAGCAAGAATGCAGGAACTGGCCGACAGTCCAATATCACCCGAGGTTGAGACATCGTCCACCATTAACAGGGCAGAGTGGGAACAGATACTTGCTGGGTAGGACAGCATAGATCAAGGGTAGATCTAGTAATCTAGTGCCTGAAGATATAAGGGATGGGCCAGCATCTAGTACAAGAGCAAGAACCCAACAACAGGAACGCAGCAACAGATAGGAACCCAAGAGCAGCTGAAGAGACACTAGAAGAATAAGCCTGACATCTGAAATAGTAATAACAATAGCAATAGCAGCCATACTCATAATAACAGCAGGACTATTGAGGACAATAAAATGAACGAAGGTCCAGATGGACTGTACCCAAATATGGAAGATAAAAACTGAAGGCACGAAAGGCAGTAAGGTGAAATTATACACCCACAACACGACCAGCAGGAGCCGGAAAGAGAAGAACCCAGAAGGTATATGACAAGCACGGGTGCAATGTGAAACAAAGCAAACAATACTGGAACACATAGAAGAAGCCAACCAAGGAACAGAAAATCTGTATCTGAAATGGCTAATGTTTACTGCCAAGGAAACTGTGAACACAGATTGTGTAATATGTGCTCAAAGGAACTTACCTGCTAGGGTGGTCCCAATTCCAGGAAATTTAGCTACGTGCCAGATGCATAGCTGCAAGCCGTATGCATCTGGCACGTAACAAGGCATGCACATAACAAGGATGTGTCCCAATCTGTCTGAATCGTTTCTTCGATCCAACCATTCCATCGGTGAAAAGACCAATAAATAAGCCTGGAGAAAGGCCAATGAGATATGGCTACAAACATTTGTATGAAGAAAGCTGAGAGAGCATAGCCTCCTTGGTAACAAGACCAGAAGTTCCCAAGCCACCTGGAAACATACAAATAGCACACGACCTACGGTTCCCCCATTGCTACAGGGAATATGGACATAAAATGCTGGGAAAAGTACAGAACTGTGAAGAAGTGTGGGAAGCCAACAAAAAAGTACAAGTAACAACTGTGGGGGAAAACGACGAAATAGCAAGGCATATTTGGACAATCTCAGATCTAGTGAAGAAGGGAACACTGCCAATAGCAGATGTATTCTGGTATTGCGGACAGGGGAAGTCCTTACGGCAGAGACTCCCAGAGCAGTGGGGAGGAATCTATGCCTCAGTAATTCTGATTGGGGCCTTGAGGTTTCTTCCCATAGGACAAATAGAGAATCCTGTGCCGACTCCTGTGCCGAGAAGACGGAAAGGATTCAGCTATGCCGATGATAAATCCCTTAAGGTGTGAATTGGGGGCAGGGCTTACCTATTTAAATTGAAGGTTCTCTCTCTCACATTAGTGTCTAGTACTAGACTACAAATATGTGCCTTAAACCCATCTCTGTACTCAAGGCCTACTCTCGCAGACGCTCTCATCCACAAAACAGAGGTCACAATCCCAATAACCTCATCTACCCTCCTCTGTTGTGTAAGTCTCAAACAGTAGTGGTAGGTGGGCTCTGGAATTGTCAGTCTGCGGTAAAGAAAGCTGATTTTATCTCTGCTTTAACTTCCCATTACTCCTTTGATTTTCTTGCTCTAACAGAAACCTGGATATCCCCACAGAACACGGCTACACCAGCTGCTTTATCCTCTGCCTATGCTTTCTCTCACTCACCACGAGAAACAGGCAGGGGTGGTGGTACAGGTTTATTGTTATCAAAGAAATGGTGCTTTAAACCTCTACTCTTCTCTAATTTAACCATCTCTTCTTTTGAATTTCATGCCATTTCAGTTACCTCTCCTATCAGCCTTGTTATCATTGTTGTCTACCGCCCTCCTGGTCCCCTAGGAAACTTCCTGGAAGAAATGGACTCACTGCTTAGTGCTTTCCCTTCCGATAGCTCCCCCCCTGACAGTGCTTGGTGACTTCAACCTCCCCTCTGACAAGCTACATTCTTCTTCCCTCCTGTCTCTTCTCGACTCTTTCTCCCTCACACTCAACAGCTACATCCCCACACACAAAGGAGGCAATGTCCTGGACCTGGTTTTCACCCGTCCTTCTCCAGCTACAGATATGACTGCTACCCCACTCCACGTCTCTGATCATCACCTGGTATCCTTCACCATCACTCTACCTATCTTACCTAAAACTACCTCTCACCCCCTTGCTCTTACTCGCCGCAACCTTCACTCTGTCTCACCTTCATCTGTAGCTTCTGGCACTCTTTCTTCCCTTCCTGATGCTAAGTCTTTTTCCTCACTACCCTTAGACTCAGCCACAGATACTTTCCTCTCATCTCTTTCCTCAACTATGGACTCCCTCTGCCCTATGTTCACTAAACCCAAGAAAACCTTGGCTTTCAGATGTGCTGCGCAACAATCGAAGAGAGCTAAGATCATCAGAGAGAAAGTGGAAGAAATCACAACTTGATGCAGATCTTGATTTTTACAGAACACTTCTTGTCAAGTTCTCCTCAGATGTGACTTCTGCCAAGACTTCCTTCTACAAGGAAAAGCTTGAAGCTTCCTCACATGACCCTCGGAAATTCCACAACATCATCTCTTCTCTGCTCAACCCCCCGGCTCCACCTTCCTCATCCTCCCTGACTGCAGAAGACTTTGCTTCTTTCTACCAGGAGAAGATTGAGGAAATCTGCCGGACCTTCACTTCAGCCCCGACTGCACTTACATCTCAGAGTATGGATTCCCCTACACCTTCGTTGTCACATTTTTCAACTGTGGCAGCAGAAGAGATTTTACAACTCATCCAGTCCTGCAATCCTACCACCTGCCCATTGGATCCACTCCCTACCACTATGCTCCAGACCATCTCACAAGACCTCTTGCCCTTCATTTCCACTATCGTCAATAGATCCATAGCATCTGGTCAGGTGCCAACTACTTTCAAGAGAGCAAGGGTTATTCCCATCCTAAAGAAACCTGCTCTGGATCCATCAGACATCAGTAACTACAGACCGGTATCACTTCTCTCATTTCTTTCAAAAATTCTTGAACGCATTGTCTATAATCAACTGTCTGTCTATCTCTCACAGAACAACCTCCAAGATCCCAAACAGTCTGGCTTTAAAGCAGCTCACTCTACAGAGACAGCCCTTTTGGATGTCTCTGAGAAGCTACATACTGCTAGATCAGCCAAACTATCATCCGTCCTTATCCTCCTTGACCTTTCAGCAGCGTTTGATACGGTCAACCACAAGACTCTCTTATCCTCCCTCAAGAGTCTTGGGATTTGCGGATCAGCTTGGGAATGGTTTGCCTCCTACCTGGAAGGACGCTCATATCAAGTAACATGGAGGGGAGTGACATCTGCTCCACGCAGACTCTCCACTGGCGTCCCACAGGGCTCAGTACTTGGTCCTCTTCTTTTCTCCTTGTATACTCACTCTCTTGGTGAAGTTATTTCATCACATGGGTTCTCTTACCACTGCTATGCTGATGATACACAACTTATCTTCTCTTTCCCACCCTCAGATGCCACAGCTTCTGACCGGATCTCAGCATGTCTGGCAGAAATTTCATCATGGATGACTGCTCATCAGTTAAAGCTCAATCCTAGCAAAACTGAACTGCTGTTCATCCCAGGTGATTCATCCCCAGGTCATGATCTTGCTATATCCTTGCACAACGATCTGATCTCCCCTTCAGCCACAGCTCGCAACCTTGGGGTAACCATGGACAATCAACTGTCCTTTTCCTCTCATGTTGCAAATGTGACTCGCTCATGTCGGTTTCTTCTCTACAACATTAGAAGGATTCGGCCATTTTTGTCCACACAGACTGCCCAGGTACTTGTTCAGTCTCTTGTCATTTCTAGACTGGATTACTGCAATGCACTGCTGGCAGGTCTACCTATGAACGCAATCCGTCCTCTGCAAATGATCCAAAATGCAGCTGCCCGGCTTGTTTTCAACCTGCCAAAGTTCTCGCATACCACCCCGCTACTGCGATCCCTCCACTGGCTTCCGGTAGCTGCACGCATCCGGTTCAAAACACTGATGCTGGCCTACAAAGCCAAAAATGGACCAGCCCCCTCTTACCTCAAAGCCCTCATCATTCCTCGCACTGCACCCCGTAACCTCCGATCTACCAGCACTGCTCGACTGGTTCCACCATCTCTCAGGGTAAGAGGCAAGTATACTACAAGACTCTTCTCTGTACTGGCACCAAGGTGGTGGAATGAACTTCCCATAGAGGTCCGGACAGCCGAGTCACTGGCTATTTTCAAGCGGCGGTTGAAGACCTACTTATTCAGGAAGCACTTCAACTAGCACTTCTTTCCTTATCTTTTGCATTTAAAAAAAAAAAAAAAAAAAAAAAAAAAAACCTTTGACACTTTTTCATTCTAACTTTGAACAAATGTTTTAAACTCTTGGTATCTTAAGTATGTAACCTAGTGAACCAGCATTAATGTATTCAGTGTTAGAGATTTAAGCACTTATGTACGTCGCTCTGGATAAGGGCGTCTGCCAAATGCTGTAAATGTAAATGTAAATAAATCTGGCTATATTGACTGGGGGGAATTCCGGTAGGCATCCCGGATGAATACAGAGCACAGGGACAATCCACTGTGGACAACCTCGTAGTGTTTTTTTCCATGGTTACAGATAAAGAAGAATGCGGAATGGATCAACTACATATGGTATAATCAACAGCGATTTGTAAATGCCACTATCCTAGCTTTTCAAGAAATCGAGCGCCAATTACATGCAGTATCTGTAATGGCATTGCAAAATAGGGTTGCCATCGATACAATGAGAGCACCTGATGATGGAGTGTGTAGCCTGATCGGAGATGAATGTTGTTCAGTAATTCTGATGCATACAGAGGAGGGAGGTAACCTCACCATTGCTCTCAAAGCATTGGAAGATCTGCACATTGAGCATGTACGAAACACCCACAAACCAGATGTAACCGGAGGAACTTGGTGGTACTGGTTGTTCTCAGGAAGCTGGAGAGCTACTCTAACACGAATGGGGACGGTGTTAGCAACATTCTTGTTAATATTAATGCTAATTACATGCTGTGTGATACCTTTGATTCATAAAATGATTTCCAATGCCACACAATCTATATTTGGACAGAATCTGCAGATTGTGGAAAACAATAAACCAGAGTACATAGAAATGAACACCCTCAGGGTATATGACATCCCTAGAAAATCACTGGTTTGCCCAGACAATATAAGATTCCTGTAAATAAAATGTAAATATGATATGTTAAGCATACAATGATTAAAATGAAACAAAAACAAATAAAAGAAAGTGTAGAAAAATTACATAAATCAAAAATAATAAAAATAAAATATATGAACAAAAAAGATAGAAAAAACACAGTTAGAAATCGAGTAGTACACATTGTGTAGAAATACTTATAATCTAGAAACAAGAATGGTGTTATGTTGTGTTTCTCCCCATGTTCTCTGTATCCTATACTGTAATTAACAGGGAAAGAGTGGAGAGAAAATGATGGATATGGGAAAGGTAAGGACATCCTGACGGATGAACTTGGTTAGTGGAGACTGACCCACTGGGACAACCCAATTCCCTGACAGGCAGACTACATCACCATGGACAGAAAGTGGGTAGCTGCATGGGAGAAACAGGTGTATGGGCCCTTGAACAAGGAAGGTGTCCAGATCTGGGTAACATACACAAAAAATATCATCTGATGCGAGACATATCATATGGACTCAAGGTGGGAGGACTAGAATGGCTTTCCGTGAACACACCCATGTCGAAGATCATCATGATTTGTGCAGGGACTGATAGACTGCGGGCTAACCTACCTGTGAAGGTAGTACAGCTCTTGGAGGCTTTGCCATGCACAAGGACAGGAACGCAAACTAGGGAACGGGGTGAAGTGCTGGTAACCTCTCCCCTATTCCCCACCAAGCCTCTCTACGTGGTGCAAAGCCACAAGGGGCTTTCTCAGGGGCAACAGAGGACAACAGTGCGAACCTACGCATAAAGAGTGATAGATAACCATCACTATAATATATATAAGGTGTAGAGCATGTCAGTAATCTGTAATGAATGTAACATATCAGTAATCTATAATCAATATAACATGTAATGCATGTAACATGCCAGGATGTATATATTTGTTAGAGTCCAGGTGATGTATACACTGTCGAGCACAACACGCTGGCTGGATATTTCCCTGTCGATTGACAAGTATGAGAGGGATTTTTTCACTCACCTCTGGACCAAGGCTTTAAAAAATGAATGATGAATGTATACTGTGCTAGCATAAAATGAGACATGCTTCCCTTCGCCACACACTACTAAGTCCATTGGTTTTTGCGGCTTTGCAGCCACAAAAGGGGGGAATTATGTGGGAATTTTTTAAAAAACAAATGCAAATTATACAATGATGGGGGAAAGGTAAGAGGGGGAGAAAAAGCATACCTCAGAAGTTAAGAGGTATATGGTCATTAAGCCATTAAGCCATTAAGCCATTAGAAGTGAGCAGGTCCTAGGTGCAGGCCATTAACGGTAGAAAATAATTAATTACCCCCATAGGCTAAGAACACACAGAAACCAACACACACAGTAAGGCAGAAAAGGATGCGTGCGCACACAAGTTTAAGGCCCAAAACTGAGCATAAAGCTTTTAATAAGAAGAGACAAAATCAATAAAGAAAGAAGAGTCACTTCTTAATATAAAATGGTTTGACAGCATAACAAGGAGGATAATGAGTCTTTTTGTTAATGCACAATGAGGCTTGAGTAGCTTGTGGATGAGGCTGAAGGAGTTTGGGTAGACTTAGTGGCAACTGTAACAGTCTGCGTTGAGACATCGACCCCCCTAACAGCAGATGTGTCACTGGGCCGACCATGACTCTCCGTATCCTGGATATAATGCGTAATGACTTCAGTGAGAAGATCAGCAGTAGGCGACGGTGTAGAAAGGTCAGTTTCATCCAAAAGGTGTGCAAACCATGCAGAAATTGAAGCTAAAATACCACAAATAGAGCCTTAGCAAGCATAAACATTCTCTGGCCACTGAGTTAATAAGTAAACCAATGGCTACTGCACACCATATCCAAAAAGACAGAGCAGTAGAAGAACAGGTTTGAGTCATATAGAGGAGAAAATGTTGGTAGGCAAGAATACAAGAAGATCCATACATACCCATGAACAGGTGCGTTGTGTTGAGTTGTGTTAAAGAAAACCTCAGAAAAGAGAATAGGTCTAAAAGGAACATAAACCCAACTTATAAGCTCTATGGCCTGATGATGTAGGCCCAAGTACTATGGAAACGGGGCCCTTCAGTTGGAAGATATTGGGAATTTAGATGGCCTAATGCATAGGCAAATATTGACCCAGTAAATGGGCAAAAAACATTCCACTTTGGAGATAATGGTAAGTTCCTAAGCGGGCGAAAAATGTGTACGTGAGCAGTATTATGATTGGATAACGAGGAGGGTATGGCGAAAAGGGAGGCATGTCAGAGCTGTATTTAAGCTTGCTGAAATCAGCAGTGCTTCGGTGCAAGTATCGTCTACTGGACAAACTTGTATCCCTGGTACCAGCTGGTTGATTGTTGTCTATACGACTGTCAATAAATCTACCTCAACTGAATCCAGTCTTTGTGAGTTTGGCTGATCATTTCTTATTTAAATTCTAACTTGGAATTATTGTTTAAACTTATAGTCAGATTGCAGGAGCTAGCCTGGGCCAATGTAGGTTGTAGGTGATTTTTCTCCTACATTGTCTCCAGTAATAAAGGGGGGGGCACGGATGCACGCAACTCTTAAAATGCTTGGATTGCAACATATTTTGTCTATCTGCACTAGTCAGACAGGACAAACAATCGACACACATACACGGAGCGCTTCCTGAATACAAAAATGCTGGAGTAATGTGACATAGGTGCCCTCATATGGACTTACTGACGTGTAATCACTCGGTCACGTCTCCTACCAGAGCCATTAAATTGGTGTGTGTACACAGAGCTTCAGACACAGAAGCCTTACAGAAGCATTCCCATAGTGTCAGCCCTGACGCAGCATCAAGTTCCCTCAAAAAGGAACTGAATTGAACTGAATTAGAAAATTGTAAGTGAAAAGAAGATTGTACAATAGAATGTTTCTAAAATTCATCTTTTTCATTTTACTCACCAGTAAATATAGAGATGATAAAAGGTGAGTGAATATCAAACCAGATGTAGCTACATAATTAAACAATTATAATTCATTACATTTGCTGTAAATTATTTATAGCTTTTAAATATTTACTACAAAACAGTTCAATTAGATTTTTTGAAAATGTTTATTTTAATATTTACATTTTAAACATTTCTAAAAATGTTTAAGAGAAAAAAATTGTCTACAGATGAAGCTGGAATAAAAACAGTCACCAATTTGTACTGATGTGTACATGCAAAGTACTCACAGCTAAGATAAGAGAAAAGTGTAAAATCAAGAATGAGGATAAAAACAGTATGACCTAAAACAGACACATTATGAGTGAGTGAATGATCAAGATTAAGCAAAAAACTCTGTGCTGTTCAGGCATCTACATCTCTACACATAAGGGCAGGACATACTTACGGAGAGGACATACGGATATTATATTAAATGTAGGCTTTAGGCTTGACAGGAGTCAATGTAACACTAGATTTACTAAACCTGCGCAAATTTGCATAAATTCCCTGGACTTCACACCTACTAGCACCCCTATAGCTCCATTGTTCTCCTGCTTTTGTTGTGCAAACACCCCCATCACGTGTGAGGCCTGGCTCATTTGCATTTGTTCACTCAGAGTATCTCAGATCCAAGGCAGGCCAAAACTGTGTGTGTGACACCTTCACGGCCTATATATACAATATAGTCTGTTTTATTTATAAAACATTGTGTGCTAAGGTTTGTCATTGCCATAGTACATCTGATATTTATATAACCCTTGTGCAGACATGGGGTCTATTAGACTCATCTGGAAAGTTTAATGTGTCATAACTTGGGTTTCCTTCCACATATTTGCCTGAAATTTACCAGGATTGTTCCAAATTATGAACTTTGCAAGTAAAATTAATTTTGTCTGTTTTCGTTGAACTATGTGTTCGAAAAATAAATACTTTCCTCCTCAAGTCCTCCCGAGTCAATTTGATCCAGCCACGTTTAGTGGGGTAATAGGTCACACTTTTGCCCTTTTCAGCGCAATGTACATACATACAGACACAAAGATGCAAACATAAAATGCCTACTAAAACACACACCCAAAACACACACTCACACACCACACACACACACACACACACACACACACACACACACACACACACACACACAATTAGCTGAGTGAAGATATGGTCCATGGCTTTTGACATGTTCGTACACATACAGAATAAAATGGTCATTTCACTTTCATTGGCCATCAATGAATTATAACACCAAAAACGAATTTTGAGATTGAACAAGAACCCAACATGCCTCCACGGAAGATGCGCCGTGGTACTGGGAAGCCCTGTCTGAGCCAGACGGCAAAAGACGACACTGTGTGGGTAGAGGAGGACATTGGAATTCCCAGTGCAGTAGCAAATCGCTAGCAATTTGTGTGTTAAATGGGAACCTTCAGTAATTCCTGCCGTATTTATACAAAAGAAACACATTCACAATATATGGATACACAAGTCTGTTTTATTTTATAGTGTTTCAAACTTTACAGTATTTGCAGACCCAGTGTCCATCGTCCCTGCATTTGGCACAGGTGAATTTCTGACATGTTGCACAAGTAAACCTGCTGTTATTCCTGCTGCAGCTCTCTTGCACCTGGCACTGCGTTGTCTGTATAGTCCCTGGCACAGCAGCTGCAGAAGCTTCATCAGCCTGCCTCTGTGCCAATATTTCCTGCTGCATGAATCGGCAACGAAATTCCATAGCTAGAAGACTGAGAAATAATCTTCTTTTGCCTGTCCACCCTGTACATGCCTTGTACAAAATGTAGGCATTCACCACCACCAGGTCCAGCATATTGTAAAAAAAATGCTACTAGCCACCTGCGTGTTGCTGCTTTTACAGAATATATCCGCGCCATTTGGTCCAGCACGTCTACACCACACTGTAAAAGCACAGAGAGAGAGAGTCATGAGTATATATGCTTTTTTCTATAGGAATGTATAGTACACATCAGAAAACATTGTAGCACTGGTGTAAAATTATACACACATTCACATACCTTCATGTGGTTATAGTCTGTTATCATGTTGGGTTTCCTCTTTCTGCCGTCACCGATCATCACGTCTTGGTTCATGGAACTTAGAACACACACCGTCTTGTTTTTTTTGGTGCATAAATTGTCAAGGAGACACTGCCACTTCTCAGCACTGAAGACGAGAATACCTCTTGCTGTGCAGTGTCTTTTGCAAGTTGAGGAAGTTCACGCCGGACTTTATTCACCGTGCCAAGTAGTGTTGTTTTGCGCTGCAGCAGTCTATGCGACAGTGACAGTGAAGTAAAGAAATTGACCGACGTGACATTTCTGCCATCATCCAAAAATGGCTCCATCAGGTTCATGACCACGCTCTCTGCCAGCCTCTCTCTTCTGATGACTGGGGTCCTTTCCCAAGTAAGGAGATGCATTGCAGACATATTTGGTCTCCAAACCCATGGCCATCCAGAACTTGATCCCAAATTTGTCCTGCCTGGTTGCAATACTGTGTGAATGGACAACGAACCTTGGTAGGGAACAGCTGTTCATCTATGGTCATGTGTTTTCCTGGAGTGAAACTCTCAGCACAGTTCTTGTTGAAGCATGTCCAGATGTCGGAGACCGCAGCAAATTGTCTGTTAGAAGGTGTTGCATAATTGAAATGAATCTATCTCTTGGCATTGTCTCTTTGAAAGCCAGGAGATTGTTTTGAAACCATTTTGATCATTTGTAATGTCAGTAAATAATAAAACCTGTTTTTTTCCAGGTCAAATTGACTTGAATGCTTATAAATCAAAAATTCTACAATATTCACCATTCTGTGTGATCAGCTTACATTTGTGAACATTTTTCACCTTTTATGTCTATTTTGCCTACCAGATGCCATCTGATCACCCAAAAACGGGCCACACACACCCACACACACACACACACACACACACACACACACAAACACACACACACACACACACACACAACTCCAAAACATGGCATAATTTATTGTGAATAAAACTTCCTTTACACCTCTTATGATTTTTATTATATTTAATTTATAAACAATAAACCTCATGATATTATGCCATGATTTTAAGTAAAATAAGCCGAAATTATTGAATATTATTTTGGATAACCACTGGCTGGTGTATGTCAAACATCCCCAGGTCAAAGCTGACTGAAGCAACTAAATTCATAAATAAGAGAGAGAAAACAAATATTATTTGAATATGAAAACAAAACGCAACATGTGTGTGTGTGTGTGTGTGTGTGTGTGTGTGTGTGTGTGTGTGTGTGTGTGTGTGTGTGTGTGTGTAGCATCATTTCGGTAGATCATATTTTGCCCTCTGCTAGGCAAAGGCATATCAAAAGTGTGAAATATTTACAAATGTGTAGCTTTTTTTTTCTGGAGGCCTAATGAAATGCAATGCCCAATGTGTGTATGTGTGTGTGTGTGTGTGTGTGTGTGTGTGTGTGTATGTGTGTGTGTGTGTGTGTGTGGTGTGTGTGAGTGTGTGTTTTGGGTGCGTGTGTTAGTGGACATTTCATGTTTGCATCTTTGTGTTTGTATGTATGTTCATTGCGCTGAAAAGGGCAAAAGTGTGACCTATTACACCACTACATGTGGCCAGGTCAAATTGACTCGGGAGGACTTGAGGAGGAAAGTATTAATTTTTCGAACACATAGTTCAACGAAAATAAACAAAATTAATTTTGCACAATACTGGTAAATGTCAGGCAAATATGTGTAAGGAAACCCAAGTTATGACGCATTAAACTTTCCAGATGAGTCTAATAGACCCCATGTCTGCACAAGGGTTATATAAATATCAGATATACTATGGCAATGACAAACCTTAGCACACAATGTTTTATAAATAAAACAGACTATTTTGTATATATAGGCTGTGAAGGTTTTCATGTCACACACACAGTTTTGGCCTGCCTTGGATCTGAGCTACTCAGATTCATTCATTGCTGAATGAACAAATGCAAATGAGCCAGGCCTCACAGGTGATGGGGGTGTTTGCACAACAAAGGCAGGGCTGAAGAACTGTGAAAATCTCAACAGGGGGGAATCACACCTCGGGACCCGCACCAGAAAATAAAAAAGTCAGTAAATCTAGTGGTAATGCTAGTTTTTTCTACCTGAGCTTGTTTCAGAAACACAAATACAGCAACAGTGAATCATGACATAAGCTAACAGGAGGACAGCAAAGAAAACCTTCAAACACAGTACAATACCTACAATACAATACGTAACCTTAATCTTAAGGGAATAGAAAACGAGGAAATCTCTGTCATGTATAAAAATGTATTTCTGTGTTATATGTTATGTCATCTTCACCTCTTCTGATTTAATGTTCTTGATTTGAGTCTATCCTGTTCTTTTAGTGCTCTTGACAGGATGAAGAAGACAAGATAGGTTGACCTGCTTGTGAGATTACTTGCAGGACATTCAGTTTCTCTTTTGCTCATGTACAGGCTTTCTGACCTTCAATGCTTGGATAAGAGTTTTGAGGAAGCAGCATTCTAGCATTCCCTTATCTATGTTGACAAAACTTAGCCACCACCTTATCTCATACACTATAGCTTACTGTATTTCATTGCGTATATATATTCTGTTCTGTCGCTCAGTTCTTTGAGCAGCTGTTTGGAATAAACCAGATTTGATTTCACTCGTGTGGTTTGTTCTCTCAGTGCTCCGGAGCTGCTATTGTTTTGCAGACGTAAAGAGACGCAGACAAGTGCGAGGAGGAATCTTTCTTACAGTCTGGTGACCCCGACGTGATACTCTCGATCAGGTAAGACATGTTTGATTGACTACCTGGTCGGCAGTATTACTAGGAAGAAGTTATCCCATTTTGACGGGATATTTATCCTTGGCTTCGTTTGAGAAGGCCAAGAAGGTTATCCTTGGTTTCGTTTGAGAAAGCCAAGAAGGTTATCCTTAGTTTTGGTAAAGAGACGCGGACAAGTGTGAGGAGGAATCTTTCTTACACACTCTATTGCAAATCATTTAAATGTTTTGTTTGATTGAAAGTCATAAAGACGACAAATCAAATGTTGGAGTTGTTGACATTTAAAAAAGTGTGGGGAAAAAAGATTGGATAAAATCTACTGCTAAAATAAAGACTTGTGATCTCAGAACTATTTAGGTTAATTGGCAACAGATTAATAACATGATTGAGTATAAAAAGATCATGTCAGAGTCTTTCAGAAGTAAAGATGTGGTGGGACTCTGTGGAAAACTGCATGAGCAAATAGTTCATTCCCACTTTGGGGAATTCAGCATCTAATGAACACAATATCATTCAGAAAGCGCACAAAGCCCAAGGCCAAGTATGAGACCGCATGGTGGTGATCTGTGGTCCTTCAGGCAGCACTGTGTTAAAATCAGATATATATTCTGTAGTGAAAATCACTGCTTGGGCTCAGAAACACAAAACCAGTAAACCCAATCTGATGCGGCATCCACAAGTTAAAACAAGTTAAAACTTTACCCTGCAAATGTAGCAGATTACTGCTCTATTTATCCATCTAATTTTTTACTAAAGTTGATTGGCAGTGGCCAAAGTTCATGGGTGGTGCTTATAGTATAGTACGGTAGGAATGGTTAGCTGGAAGGAACAAATTCCTACTGTACTATATATCCCTTTCAGGTGGCATGGAAATCACGTGGATGGTGGAGTTGCCCCAGGCATCAAAGCTAAACAGTGAAACTTTTGGCTAAAGAGGTAGACAATTGTACGTTTCCCTCTGTAGAACACTGTTGGTCTGCTTATTTATACTTTGTTTTCTTAGCGGTCTTTCCTCGTGTGGCTGTGAACACGTGAGCATAATAGCTCTGAATCAACATTCAAAGTATCTCCCTGGTTAGAAAGTAAGCCTTCTAAATATTTGTTATGAATATCTTTGTATGTCACATTACTTTCACTTTTTCTCCTTTTGTATTTAGTTTTGCAGTTGCTAAATGTAATTGTTCTATGTTCAGTTATTTGTTAAGCCAGACTGAGTGGCGGTCTTTTAACAATTTTCCCTCCTCGCTCGCTGAAGCTGCACCTGGGTGTGTAAGTACACATGCAAATCTGTATTTTAACTAGTGGAACTTGTCTTAGTGATTTAGATTTATTTCCTCTCCTTTGTTGATTAGAAGCTGAGGATAAACAAGTGGCTGACTTTACAGTGGTGGAGTTTCCCTCATTTATCAAGTAAAGTCTACTGTTTGTAATTATCTACACATCTAAGATTATTATTATTATTATTATTATTATTATTATTATTATTATTATTATTATTATTATTATTATTATTATTATTATTATTATTATTACAGAAAATTTATATTACTTATGAGGTGCTACAGCTCGGTCAGAAATCTGTAGAATCCTTAACAGTGCAGTAAATTATTTATTGTACATAAGTTCTGGACATGGTGTAATTATAGACATTGTACAGACAGTGTGTTAGAGTGAAAACACAAAAACCCTGTAGAACCTGAGGGACAAAGACAATCTGAAATGTAAATATACTGCACTATTTATCCAGCTTCTTCAAATGACTTCCTTTCATTAAATACGTTTGTGTGAGTATGAAAAGTTTAAACATAAACTCTAGGCAGGTTTTACTGATGGAGAGAGATACTCGTTATTCCAGATCTGCAGTGGAAATTCACCTCTATTTCTGGTAAAGGACAATTCATCCTTCTTTCCATTACTACAGGAAAAGAGAAAGTAAAAGCTAGCTGCAGTCAGTGGTTGTAATACGACACTGTTAACGTCGCTGGACAAAAGAACCTCATAAACTGTGGTTTAAATCTTAATATTCAAGGAAATAATTATCTTCTATCTGTAAGGTAAAGCTGAGTTTGAATTCTTCTCTTTGTTTCTCTAAATCTGTGGTCTGTTCTGTCAGTAGTTTAATGTTCTAGACTCTGCTCTGTGTGATAAACACAATCACTGATCCTTTATTCACACTGATGGACCTTTTCTCTAAGAGCAGATACTTTATTTCAGAGACACGATTACTTATTCAGAGAGAGGATTAATGTTAAGGTGATAAACATCCACCTAATAGTTTGCATCAGGATACTAGTAGAACAATTATTATATGCTTTACTTGTTTCAAAGACAACACAACAATGGGTTAGCATTCATAAAAGGTTCTTAGAAAAACGAAAAAAAGAAATCTATTTATTTTGTTTATTCCTCACAAATATTACCATAAATCACAAATAGTATCATCTTGATATCAGTTCCTATAAAATATGGAGAATATCTACTTTACCCTCATGCATTTCTTTCATTGTCTGAAACACAATGTTTCCTGCTATAAACTGCATACCAACATCCTGCATTAGACTAGTTCACAGATGGCAGCTAAGTGTATAAAATTTTACCTAGAAGCTTTAAATTTATTAATTTGGAGACTTTGTGTAGTTCAACAATCAACAGCTTTTTGAACTCAGCAGCTCGTTCAACCAAAATGTCAACATCACCTGGACTTCCTGCTACATGACATTAGCATCTATTAACATCATCATGCCATTGTGCCTTGGATTTTTCTGACTTGTGAGTAGCCTACAGTCTCTGTTGTGTAGATAAGTTGTCTTTGTTTCCACCAAAAGTCACCACAACAGGACAGACAGTCAGTTTGTGTTCCTCTTATGGAAAGACATTGGGAATCATTACCATGGATACTATCTTTTTGTTGTTGTCTCACTTCATGTGCATTAATGTGTATGTGGTGAAGTGTGTGTGTGTGCTTGTGTGTCTCTGTTTGTGTGTGTTTATGTGTGTGTGTGTGTGTGTGTGTGTGTGAAGGGTGTGTGAAGGGTGTGTGAATGGTGTGTGTGTGTGTGTGTGAGTGTGTGTGTGTGTGTGTGTGTGTGAAGGGTGTGTGTGTATTTGTGTGTGCGTGTGTGTGTTTGTGTGTGTGTGTGTGTGTGTGTGAAGGGTGTGTGTGTATTTGTGTGTGCGTGTGTGTGTTTATGTGTGTGTGAGTGTGTGTGTGAAGGGTGTGTGGTTTCATCCACTATGCTGTTGGCTTTTCAGATGCAGTGTGTGGTGTAAATGTCCATGTTGTAGGTCGACCTCCTCTCTGTATGCTGACTTGTTCATTCTTGCTGATGAGACCCAGACCTTGTTCAGTCACTTGTCATTTCAGGACTGGACTTCTGCAGCTCTCTCTGTCAGGTTTATCTATGAACGCAAGTTGTCCTCTACAAATAATCCAAAATGCAACTGCATGACTTGTTTTTATTCAGCCTAAATTCTCACATATTACCTCAGTGCTGTGAACCCTCCACTGGCTTCCAGTAGCTGCAAGCATAAGATTTAAAACAATGATGTTTACCTACAAAGCCAAAAACGGACCAGCTCCCTTTTACCTCAAAGCCCTCATTACTCCTCACACTGCTCCTCGTACCCTCAGTAACAGGTAACAGGTTTACAGCAAGACTCTTTTCTTTCCTGGCACTGAGGTGGTGGAATGAACTTCACCTAGAGCGGGCATCACCAAATGTCTGCCCGGACCCATTAAAATTCTAATATTATCATATTAAGCATCTCCTTATTATAATCTAATATTATAAGATTATATAAGCTCTTTGATATTAATAAAAAGATAAATCTTTCGTTCATACGCAGGTAATCTAGTTATTACGACCGGAGCGTCATCAAAAGCCAAGCCAAAAACAGATTGTTTCTGTTCCATACTCCAGAGCAGAAGGTGGCAGTAATGCACTTAATTACACTGGCAGGACATTTAAGATTCAAACTGCTGGCAGGACAGTTACATGTCCATGTCTCTCAGTAGGAACGGAAGATGGAAAGGGAGTAAGGAGAGGTGGAAAGGAGAGAGGAAGAAGGGAGCTGCTCAAAACTCTGCACTTTTCTTTTATTCAGTAAATTCTGTCCTGTTCTATTTTACCTGAAATGTTCTTTTGCCTAAAGGTTCCTGTGTTATTAATGTAGTTAATATTTAAAAAAGCGGCAGCTCAAAAGTCTTCTGTTTCATTTTTTTCTTAAAGATTAAAAGCACTTTTATTTTATTCAAAAGATTCTGAATGTTTTACATTACTTGAAATCTAGGCCCTAAGTTCAGGCTGCACAAAGCTGTGTTTGTACTTTTTATTTATTTTATTCAGAAGAAATTCAGTGTCTGTTGTCTGTTACTTGACACGTAGTAAAGACAACTACAGGATTGTTTTCCATTCAAGTGCCAGACAAGTTCAGACTGAAAACACTTGAAATTTAACAATAAATTATATAGAAATGTATGTGCGTTATTGATTTTATTAACATGAGGGTGCACTATTTTAAGTGACAATATAAGATTCTGACCTTTGCTGGGAGGAAATTTTAGAAACTGGACCTCTTTGTCTAGATGTCCGAACAGCCGACTCACTGATTATCTTCAAACATGTACAGGTGTAATGTAGTGATAGAGCATGATTTTTAGCTCCTAGCATTGTTTAGTGAAGGCTGATTGGATTTAGTTCTCAGCAGCAGTGTGGCAGGATGTCACAATTGCCTCCCAAAAAGGTGTCAAACTATCAAATTTATCAAACATAAGTGAGATTCCACTTTAATTTATGAAATTGAAAGTAAACCTTATGAATATATTATGTGTAATTACTGTGTATTTTTACTGAACAAGCCTTAAACAAAACCAAATGGTCACTGTAAAAATAGGTATGAATGAATAAAAAGTTATTAACTTCATTATAATAGCTGCCAAAAAACATGTGGTGATCAGTAATAGGCTTAATGCTAAATAAATAAATAAATAAATAAATAAATAAATAAATAAATAAATAATTAACATTTATCAGTAACAAAGTAAGACATTATTACATTTTAGTTAGTGTAAAGATTTTTAGAAGTCATGCACACACCACTTTCACCAGCAGGGGGCAGAGTGAGCCATGACTGATGTCACACTACTACAAACATGGTCATTATTATAACACTGATGTACAATTATTAATGTACATCCAAACCATCTGAATGGACAGATTACAAAAAAGAAACTAAGTTTTCAGGCAAAATAAAGCAGTTACTAAAGAAGTTACACAAACTCTCTCCCTCAGCAGTTTTATTAAGAGCTGTGTGTAAAATCAGTCAGTTGTTCTGTCTTTTTTATTTATAACGTGTCTCTGTTTGTTTGTTTCAGAAAATCTGCCAACACTCCACAAGAGTCTTCCAGACATCATGTCCCTCCTTTATATTTCCATCTTATGGGTCTGTGCCTGTGTGGGTGAGTGACCAGGTTCTACAACACCAACAAGACAGAAGTGTCCTTCTATTGAATCAAATATCACAACAATGTTTTGTCAAATGTTACAAATCCTGTAGATTGTAATGTTTCTCCCACAGACAGTGCAGAATCTCTGGTTACTGTATCAGCTGCAGTGGGTTCCACAGTCATCCTGCCGTGTAAACTGACTGAAGAGTTCAAACTAACATCTGTTATTAAGTGGCAGGACAATCATAACATTGTGTTTGAGAGAAGCAGTGATGGTACATATCAGGGTGAAGGATATGAAGGACGTGTGGATGTTCCTGTGGATGAGCTGCGTGAAGGAAACTGTTCCCTGGTGTTGAAGAATGTCAGATTTACTGATGACCAACTCTACAAAACCTTTACAGTGGAATATGGCAACATTAACACCGCAGCAAAAGGAATTAACAATGTTACACTCTCAGTCTATGGTGAGTAAACTGTTCAGTGTAAAATATTGACTAATTATAGAAGTCACAGTGTCTCAGATAACAGAGCTGGAAATAAGGAACAATAACAACATCTATTATAGAGAGGAATCAATACTTTATTTAGAGTTAACAGATTATGTGTTAGAAAAATACACAAATACAGACATAAATAAGACACAGACAATATTTTATTTGTAGAAAGTTTGTCAGAAAGGTTCAGAGGTCATCTGGGTGAGATTAGAGATGTTCATCAGGACTGAGATCCTGCAGCAACAATTAAAAAACTTTTACTTTCATATGGACAAGAACAAGTGATCAGATATGAAGCTCACAGGACAACAAAAACAATCAGTTTCTATAAAAGAAATAAAAATATAAAGTTCCTAACATCAGGTCATTTCCTAAAAGGTTTTTCTGTGTCTCTGAAGGTCTTCAGATATCAGCTCCAGTGGGTTCCACAGTTGTCCTGCCGTGTGATTGGAGTCATCTGTCCATCAAAACTCCTGACGTTGTGTGGTTTATCGATTCTGAGACTGTGTTTGAGCGAAAGGGTAAAGATTCATATGAGGGTGAAGGATATGAGGGTCGTGTGGACGTTCCTGAGGACGAGCTGCTTAAAGGAAACTGTTCCCTGGTGATGAAGAACATCAGAGTTAGTGATACAGGAATCTACAGCAGCTCCATGTTAATTACAGACACACAGGAACCTGTCTTGGTCCAGAAAGTTAAACTGTCAGTTGTTGGTAAGTGGATTAATCTCAGACGATACTGAGTACGACACATATCAGTACACAAAGTTTAAAATGTCTGGAAAGTTACTGAGTGACTTGAGCAGCATGTTTCCTGTAGATGTCAGTGTTTTTCAGTCCTGGTTGAGAGAGAACTACACAGTTTAATGTTCCCACAGATCATTCTAAAGCTTTTCATGGCTGTGTTAGACTGAGTGAGGAGAACACACACCTCCTGTCCTGTATTTCACTACTGTTTCAGCACACACTCAGTCACTTCCTCTCAATAATCAACACTCAATCCTCATCTAAGAGCCTTGTGATCTGATAAAGTACTGAAATGGTTCTTAACCAATAACTCTGATCTGACATTGATAAAATATCTTCACTTTCCATTTCCAGTTGATTAAAACATTATAAATGTAGAATAAATGAAAGTGATCCAGTGTTTGTGATCCTTTCACTCTGAACAGGGTTTCATGGAAAAAGCAGTACATTAGGATGGAAAAAGGAACCTGGTTAGATTTTAATGACATCAAGTCAAGTCAAGAAGCTTTTATTGTCATTACAACCATATATAGATGTTACAGTACACAGTGAAATGAGACAACGTTTCTCCGCGATCATGATGCTACATAAAACAAAGACAAATCTAATGACTTAAGTAAGTAGTCCTAGCTACATAAAGTGCATCTGTGTAACCTGGTGTACACAGTGTGCGACAAAAGACAAAAAGACAGTGTAGGACAAAAAATACAAGACATTACACAAAAGAAAATACACAAAAGACAATACACAAAAAACAGCAGCACCGACCAGTGTAAATACTGTATGTTCAATATCGCGTGTGCAGAAATACTGGAATGAACACATTAGTATTATAGCAGCAGTTACATGAGGTAATGTAAAGTATTGCACAAAACTGCAATCAACTGAAATGTGAGACAGCATGTGAAAAGAGCAAAAACAGTGTGCAAAAATGCATGTAAACAGTTGGATAGATGTATATTGTAAGAGTGTGTATATGGTGTATGTCTGTGCAGTCCATTCAGATTTGTTAATATATGGATTATATGTTGCTTCACTAAATGTAGTATTTATACATTTTACATAATACTATATTATTTGTGGTCATGAAGTAGATGTTTATATCTGTAGAGAAGTGAAGAAGTGAATGTGTCTAAAATTCTTCTTTTAATTTTTCCTCCAAAGCAAAACCCCAAAAAAAGGAAGGTGTAAAACCAGCTCCCTCAGGTGAGTTATTATTAATACCAATTTAAATTAATTAGAAATCCTGGGGATCGTCATTTATCTTTGACTTTTTTCAGATAAGAGGTTTATCTATATTTTTACCCAGAACTATTAAGATTTTATATAATAATGTTAAGAATAAATAATTGGTCTGTTTCCAGGTGAAGCAGGAATAAATTGCCCTCAGCCTCTGATCCTCATCATGTCCTTCCTCATGTGTTTACTTTTCTCACGCTGAGGAAACATCAGTGTGAGCACGAGTACAGAAACTCCTGTGAGCCGAGAGATTCGCCTTATAAAGTACAGAGTCCATTTTACAAAGAGAAAAGCAACAAGGATGATTTCAATGTTCTTCAACTGTGAGGAGAACATTTCAGTTTGATGCCCAGAATAAGCTGTGATGCTGATGTAACCCACTCAAATAACTGAGAATAAGTGTTTGTGAATGTTTGTTTTTCATTTTCTATCAAATGTATAGCATGTTTAGTCATGTAAAATACGTATATGTGTATATATGTGTGTATTTTTTTTACGGGTGTGAAATGGATTATTAGACAAGTTTATTTGAGTGTTGTGGACGTCACTTGAGCGCTGCTTGTTTTTGATGGGTGCTCAACTTAATCCATCCTCGCAAATCTGTCTAAATAAAAACCTGAACTGTTTCATTGAATTAGGTTTGCATCATGTGTTCTGTGAGCTGGAACTGTTTCATCACAGTGTGATTGTTATGGATTCGGGTCGATAAAGACGCAATACTGTGGAATTCATACTGATTAACTGCGCCCTCACAGGACTGTAACTACAGTTTGTTTCTTCAATGTTAGGATTACCTCAATTGGGAACTTCGGTACTTCTACATTTGGTTATGGAATGTTTGAGCAATATATGTGTAAATATATATCTATTTTTTTGTTGTTGTTGTTACTGTGATTGTTGAAGAACATCTGCTATTGTTCGGTGGGTAAATTGTGCTCAATTTAAAAAATGTGAACAGAAAAAAATAGTTTAAAATAAATACAGTTTAAAAGTAAAAAGAAAGAGTTTTAATACATTATTCAATCAGGTTCATTTCTGTGTTGGTGCCTTTATTTAAGCAGTTATACTAAATAAGATTAGATTTCATATAAGTGCAGACACACTATTCTTAAACATTTTTTTTTTGGTGTGAGACACTGAACCCAGGACTCCAGACATTAAGATAAATTGTTATTTCAAGTGTTTGGTGATCTCAGACCTAGTAGATATTTTCCGCCTTTTTTTTAATGTGAATCCAACCTATGGGTTACACTGAAACACCACAAGATCAGCAGACCAGAAAGATTCAGCATTATTGAGAACGTGATACATGATTTACCAATGTTTTATACATTATCATTTTTATTGAAGATGAGAATCATCTGAGACTCTCAGCCTTCCTTCACTGACCCAAAGACACACTTTATTTTTACTGCTTTACTGTAAACTAGAGTAAAGTTCATCTGTAACTGTGGAACTGAACCTGAATTATGATACGATGTGATAAAAGTCATAAAAGTACTCTGATAATGAGTTAGAGTGTTTTAACTTGGGCAGACGCACAGACCAAACAGACCAAAAGAAAAAAAAATTCAGTTTTTATTTCCTGATGTTTACGTGTAGATGTAAACCAAATGTGACAAACTGAAGATTCAGGAGACCAGGAATGTTCTGTAGGAATAAAAACAGTCGTCATTTTGTACTGATGTGTACGTGCAAAGTAATCACAGCTAAGATAAGAGAAAAGTGTCAAATCAAGAATGAGGATAAAAACAGAATGACCTAAAAAAACAGACACATTATGAGTGAGTGAATGATCAGGATTAAGCAAAGACCTCTGTGCTAATCAGGCATCTACATCTCTACACATAAGGACAGGACATATTTAAGGAGAAGACATATGAATATCATATTCAATGTAGGCTTTAGGCCTGACAGGAGTCAATGTAATACTAGTTTCTGTCAGAGACACGGGGATAAAACAGACCCAAATGCAGGATAGCGTAAAAATATACATGTTTTAATACCTAAATCATGAAACAAAGACACAGACACAAAATCAGACGACAACCAAAGACAAGTATTCTGCACTGCCATAGGCAACACAGCACGTTTAAATACTATAAAAAATTAACACAGGGGGAACAGGTGTGCAGAGACAGGGAGGAGTAAACAAGGGTGGGGCAGACACGTGACATGAAACAAAAACAAATGCACGTGGCCAAAGTCCGGGCTGAGTCCTGACAGTAGAGGGGTGGCATCCTCCATGGAAAACCGTAAGTGAAGCGATGCCCCCCACCAGACAGGTGCAGGACGATGTCGCGGGACAACAAGAAAAACAAAACTCAGGCTTGTGACATGCACCGCAACCAAGAAGTGAGGCGGCGCCTCCCACGGAATAAAAAGGCGGACCAATGTCACACACAACAAAAATCCAAGGCAAAAAAAACGGTCTGGGAAAAAAAAAAACATACTCCCATAGAAAGCTGGTCCAGGCTGATGCTATCCTGCTGGTTCTTGGTGTTGTGGAATCATTCTGTCAGTGACGCGGGTATAAAACAGACCCAAATGCAGGATAGTGTAAAAATAATAAGGTTTTTCTATTTCTCCATCTCATTTTTTTTTACTAAAGTTGATTGGCAGTGGACAAGTACATGGGTGGTGCTTATAGTATATTATGGTAGGAATGGTTAGCCGGAAGGAACAAATTCCTACCGTACCGTCCTTCTGCTCTCATTTTGCAGTTGCTAAATGTAATTGTTCTATGTATAGTAATGTGTTAAGCCAGACTGAGTGGCAGTCTTTACAATTTTCCCTCCTCACTCTCAGAAGCTGCACCTGGGTGTGTAATTATTATTATTATTATTATTATTATTATTATTATTATTATTATTATTATGTGGCCAAAGTCCGGGCTGAATTCTGACAACAATGCAGTAAATGATTTATTGTACATAAATTCTGGACAGGGTGGGCACAGTGGCTTAATGGTTAGCACGTTTGCCTCACACCTCCCGGGTTGGGGGTTCGATTCCCACCTCCGCATTGTGTGTGTGAAGTTTGCATGTTCTCCCCGTGCCTCGTGTGTGATTGTGTGAGTGAACGAGAGTGTATGTGCCCTGTGATGGGTTGGCACTCCGTCCAGGGTGTATCCTGCCTTGATGCCCGATGACGCCTGAGATAGGCACAGGCTCCCCGTGACCCGAGAAGTTCGCATAAGCGGTACTGAATGAATGAATGAATGAAGTTCTGGACATGGTTTAATTATAGACATTGTACAGACAATGTGTTAGAGTGAAAACACAAAAACCCTATAGAACCTGAGGGACAAATAGAATCTGATATGTAAATATACGGTTCATCCAGCTTCAAAGAACGTGATGCTGCATGGGTTAAAGCAAAGAAAACAAATAACCATCTGGACTGGGTACATTACAGGACACTAAGAAATAATTGTACAAAACTGTATAAATTATAAAAGGGAAAGAAAATGTATTTAATAATAATTACTTAATAATTAATAATTATTTCCTTGCTGCAGGTTCAGCCCCTGACCCCAGTCATTTAACATACGGTATAAGAAAAGGGAATGTTGAAGCTGAAACATACTGCTCCACTCAGCTTTTTAATTTAATCCTGTTTTACTAGCACAAGTTCATAAAGCCTATTTCAAGGTTATCAGTTATGGCAAAAGTTTTTGTGTCTCTTGGAAATGATCAGATTAAACAGTTTTTAACAGAAAATAATATTTTACATGAGTTTTATTCAGGTTTTAGGTCAGCCCATAGTACTGTAACAGCGGCAACATGCCTCACAAATGATATTATTACTTCTTTGGATATAATTTGTTGATCTCTCTTAAGCTTTTGATTCTGTAGATCATTCTATTAAACAGCTGCTTAGGTTTTAGTAAAATGTGTATAAATTTTAAAATAGAAAATATAAAAAATATAAAATTTTACATAGAAGCTTTAAATTTACAATCAACAAATTTTTTGAAGTGAACAGCTCGCTCAACCAAAGTGTCATCATCACCTGGACTTCCTGCTATGTGATATTAGCCTCCATTAACATCATCATGCCATTGTGCCTTGGATTTTTCTGCTTTATGAGTAGCCTACAGTCTCTGCTGTGTAGCTAAGTTGTCTTTGTTTCCACCAAAAGTCACCACGACAGGACAGACAGTGAGTTTGTATTCCTCTTCTGGAAAGACATTGGGAATCATTACCATGGATACTATCTTTTTGTTATTCTCTCATAATGTGCATTAATGTGTATGTGGTGAAGTGTGTGTGTGTGTGTGTGTGTGTGTGGGGGTGTGAAATGTGTGTGGCTTTGTCCACTATGCTGTTGGCTTTGCGGATGCAGTGTGTGGTGTAAATGTCCATGTTGTAGGTCGACCTCCTCTCTGTATGCTGACTTGTTCATTCTTGCTGATGAGATCCAGACCTTGTTCAGTCACTTGTCATTTCAGGACTGGACTTCTGCAGATCTCTCTGTCAGGTTTATCTATGAACGCAATTTGTCCTCTACAAATGATCCAAAATGCAGTGGCATGACTTGTTTTTATTCAGCCTAAATTCTCACATATTACCTCACTGCTGTGATCCCTCCACTGGCTTCCAGTAGCTGCAAGCATCAGATTTTAAACAATGATGTTTACCTACAAAGCCAAAAATGGATCAGCTACCTCTTACCTCAAAGCCCTCATCACTCCTCACACTGCACCTCATACCCTCAGAGCTACCAGCACTCGACTGGTCCCACCATCTCTCAGGGTAAGAGGGAGGTTTACAACAAGACTCTTTTCTTACCTGGCACTGAGGTGGTGGATTAAACTTCACCTAGATGTCCGAACAGCCGAGTCACTGATTATCTTCAAACATGTACAGGTGTAATGTAGTGATAGAGCAGGATTTGTAGCTCCTAGCATTGTTTAGTGAAGGCTGATTGGATTTAGTTCTCAGCAGCAGTGTGGCAGGATGTCACAATTGCCTCCCAAAAAGGTGTCAAACTATCAAATTTATCAAACATAAGTGAGATTCCACTTTAATTTATGAAATTGAATGAAAACCTTATGAATATATTATGTGTAATTACTGTGTATTTTTACTGAACAAGCCTTAAACAAAACCAAATGGTCACTGTAAAAATAGGAATGAATGAATAAAAAGTTATTAACTTCATTATAATAGCTGCCAAAAAATATGTGGTGATCAATAATAGGCTTAATGCTAAAAAAAAAAAAAAAAAACATTTATCAGTAACAAAGTAAGACATTATTACATTTTAGTTAGTGTAATGATTTTTAGAAGTCATGTACACACACCACTTCCACCAGCAGGGGGCAGAGTGAGCCATGAGTGATGTCACGCTACTACAAACATGGTCATCATTATAACACTGATGTACAATTATTACTGTACATCCAAACCAACTGAATGGACAGATTGCAAAAAATGAAACTAAGTTTTCATGCAAAATAAAGCAGTTATTAAAGAAGTTACACAAACTCTCTCCTTCAGCAGTTTTATTAAGAGCTGTGTGTGAAATCAGTCAGCTGTTCTGTCACTTTTATTTATAACGTGTCTCTGTTTGTTTGTTTCAGAAAATCTGCCAACACTCCACAAGAGTCTTCCAGACATCATGTCCCTCCTTTATATTTCCATCTTATGGGTCTGTGCCTGTGTGGGTGAGTGACCAGGTTCTACAACACCAACAAGACAGAAGTGTCCTTCTATTGAATCAAATATCACAACAATGTTTTGTCAAATGTTACAAATCCTGTAGATTGTAATGTTTCTCCCACAGACAGTGCAGAATCTCTGGTTACTGTATCAGCTGCAGTGGGTTCCACAGTCATCCTGCCGTGTAAACTGACTGAAGAGTTCAAAAATACATCATTTATTAGGTGGCAGCTCAATAAAGACCTTGTGTTTGAGAGAAGCAGTAATATCAGTAGGTCAGGTTCAGGATATGAAGGACGTGTGGATGTTCCTCTGGACGAGTTGCGTAAAGGAAACTGTTCCCTGGTGTTGAAGAACGTCAGATTTACTGATGACCAAACCTACTATTCCTTTATAATGGTACATGTTGACATTACTAACACTACAGAAGTGGAAGAAATTACCAGAGTTAATCTCTCAGTCTATGGTGAGTAAAGTGTTCAGTGTAAAATATTGACTAATTATAGAAGTCACAGTGTCTCAGATAACAGAGCTGGAAATAAGGAACAATAACAACATCTATTATAGAGAGGAATCAATACTTTATTTAGAGTTAACAGATGATGTGTTAGAAAAATACACAAATACAGACATAAATAAGACACAGGCAATATTTTATTTGTAGAAAGTTTGTCAGAAAGGTTCAGAGGTCATCTGGGTGAGATATGAATAAGATATGAAGCTCACAGGACAACAAAAACAATCAGTTTCTATAAAAGAAATAAAAATATAAAGTTCCTAACATCAGGTCATTTCCTAAAAGGTTTTTCTGTGTCTCTGAAGCTCTTCAGATATCAGCTCCAGTGGGTTCCACAGTTGTCCTGCCGTGTGATTGGAGTCATCTGTCCATCAAAACTCCTTACGTTCAGTGGTTTATCGATTCTGAGACTGTGTTTGAGCGAAAGGGTAAAGATTCATATCCGGGTAAAGGATATGAGGGTCGTGTGGACGTTCCTGAGGACGAGCTGCTTAAAGGAAACTGTTCCCTGGTGATGAAGAACATCAGTGTTAGTGATACAGGAATCTACAGCAGCTCCATGTTAATTACAGACACACAGGAATCTGTCTTGGTCCAGAAGGTTAAACTGACAGTTGGTAAGTGGATTAATCTCAGACGATACTGAGTACGACACACATCAGTACACAACGTTTAAAATGTCTGGAAAGTTACTGAGTGACTTGAGCAGCATGTTTCCTGTAGATGTCAGTGTTTTTCAGTCCTGGTTGAGAGAGAACTACACAGTTTAATGTTCCCAGATCATTCTAAAGCTTTTCATGGCTGTGTTAGACTGAGTGAGGAGAACACACACCTCCTGTCCTGTATTTCACTACTGTTTCAGCACACACTCAGTCACGTCCTCTCAATAATCAACACTCAATCCTCATCTAAGAGCCTTGTGATCTGATAAAGTACTGAAATGGTTCTTAACCAATAACTCTGATCTGACATTGATAAAATATCTTCACTTTCCATTTCCAGTTGATTAAAACATTATAAATGTAGAATAAATGAAAGTGACCCAGTGTTTGTGATCCTTTCACTCTGAACAGGGTTTCATGGAAAAAGCAGTACATTAGGATGGAAAAAGAACCTGGTTAGATTTTATTGACATGACAAGGGGGTGTGTCTAAAGTACAGGGCTTTTCTTAATCTGGTGTGAGCTCCAGTTCAAAACATCTCTTATTGTTCCTGGATAAACTTTAATAAAACACTTCATATTATTATAGCAGCACAACACTGATTATTATTTAAGGATCAGTGATGACATCATCTGCATGTATGGCTGAAAAACACTGAACAATATCAGTAAATGTAGTCTGATGTTTGATAGATTTTCTTCGAGGACATGTTTTCCTCAGCGCTGTACTGATATCTCTGTGTGGTTTAATGTGTGTTTTAGACCACAGTGTTAATGAGAGAGAACCTTCATCAGAGATGAAGTGGATTATTTTATATGTTGGGATCGTAATCTTCATCATCTTCATCATCATCTTTGTGTCTGTGTACTACTGCTGTGTGAAAGGTAAAACTGGTTAAAATTGTAAGTTTAATGTCTGAAAGAATCAGAGAGAATTTTTGTGGTAATTGTGTTTAACATGTGTCTAAATTTATAATTTTAACATGTGTCTAATATTATAATTTTTCTCTTATGTTTCTGAAAATGGAAAATCATCAACTATCATCAGGTCGCCGACGTGCCAGAAACTCCACTGAACGGGTACGAAAACATTCAAAAAAAAAAAAAAAAGATAAATTAAATTGTAACCACTTTTTTGTTGTTAAACAGAAGAATACATTTGGGTTTTGGTTGTAGTTCAGGTGGGGAGTTTACAGAAACATGGCAACTCTCCCTGTCTACTTTGTGTTACTGTCATTTTAAAGGTACATTAGACAAGATCAGGAACTTTGGTCAGAAGAAACCTCAAAGTTTTTTTTTAACTTTAAACTTCTGGTCATTCTGTGGTACTTTATTTAACTTTCTTGAGTCACTTGCTGCTTCATCATCTGAATCTGAATCTCTCTACAGGATGAAAATGTTCATCATGAGACTGAGCTGCATGACATAAGGGCCAGAACAGACCTGGACAGTGTGACGTACACAGCAGTCGACACACAACCACAGAGTTAATGACCAACACAAGGTGGCACCAAGTATTTATTTCTTTTCTTTTCTTTTTAATATCTCTTTTCTTTAGAGATGAATGGCATTTTTTACATGGTATAAAGTTGTTTTTTTCACCACCTTCTCCTCTCCTTTCCTCTCTCAGATGGTCTGCTCTGATCTCATCATGGATTTCAGATCATCTTAAACTTCATCCCTGAGCCACTGAGCTGATGTTCATCTCTGGAGCTTCATCACCATGTCAGGATCTTCTGATTTACTGCAGAACTCTCAGATCACACATCATGGACCATCAGTTACTCTTCTTTCTAACCTGACTTGGTCTTGGTCATGTGATGTTACACTAAATAATGAACTGAGAACAGCAGGAATTTTTACTTTTATATTTTTATTTGTTGTTTTATTTTGATGTGTTTTGTTGTGTTTCCATTGCAGCAGTGGACACAGTATGTACAATGGCTGATGTCATGTGTAGGAACTTTATAGTTGAGGAGGAACCTGGGTTCAGCTCCTCTCAGTTATATAAATTAATATAATGTACTGCTACTGAAGTTTTATTACAAGGGAGTTTCTTTTTACTAAATCTTTACTTTTTTAAAATGTAATAATAATAAATAATAGTTTGTGTGCATGAGTGTGTGCAAGTATGTGTGTGTGCTATATAGGAGATACGTGCTAGTTACTAACAGATTTATAAAATGAAGCCTTTATTTTTGTCACATCTACATTACAGCACAGGTTAATTATTGCTTCATATACTTTATTTTGTCCCATTAACTTTGTTTGAGGTGAGCCATTATCATGGCATTCCCTAAACAAACTACTTATAGAGTGATGCCTCACTGCCACAGACTACTGAATCATTCTATCAGACCAACACCACTTTGGGGTGTTTTACAGGAGCAGGTCAGGAAACCTCCACAAAAATAAATTGGCCACTGTTCTGTTGGAGAAATGGCTCAAAATCCCTCTGGGCACTGTGCAGGACTTGTATCTGTCATTCATTCTTGTGAATTAGACGTTTTTCCTTTTTCCTTTATACTACATTTCCCACAATCCTCTGCAGACTGCATCACCGTTTTTAAGTGCACTTCATTACCCATAAATTAGTAGGTTTACAGATATTATGTTTGCATGATTTCCATCTTTATTATTATTTGTGAGCCTGATTTCTCTGTTGTATTGTTTAGGAACGAGTACATCAGAGAGGCAGCTCATGTTGGACGTTTGGGGGACAAAGTTAGGGAGGCCAGATTAAGATGGTTTGGACATGTTCAGAGGAGGGAGAGTGAGTATACTGTTAGCAGAATGTTGGACATGGAGCTGGAGTTGGACATTTTAACATTTAAAGCTATCCACAATCTTGCACCTTCATATCTTCTTGATCTTCTTCATACTCCAAAACCAACTCGCACTCTTAGGTCTTCTTCTTCCACTCATTTCATTGTTCCCTCTGTCCGTCTTGTAACGATGGGGAACAGAGCTTTCAGTTACTCCGCACCTCAGCTCTGGAACTCACTTCCATCTGAGCTCCGTAATATTGATTCTCTTTCATCATTTAAATTTGTAAATGAATGTCAAGTATTTAATGCAAATCAATTTAACATTTATGGCATTTGGCAGTATCCCTTATCCCAAGTGACTTACATTTTATTTAATTTTATACAACTGATCAATTGAGGGGGGGCACGGTGGCTTAGTGGGTAGCACGTTTGCCTCACACCTCCAGGGCCGGGGTTCGATTCCCGCCTCCGCCTTGTGTGTGCGGAGTTTGCATGTTCTCCCCGTGCCTCGGGGGTTTCCTCCGGGTACTCCGGTTTCCTCCCCCAGTCCAAAGACATGCATGGTAGGTTGATTGGCATCTCTGGAAAATTGTCCGTAGTGTGTGAATGTGTGAGTGAATGAGAGTGTGTGTGTGCCCTGCAATGGGTTGGCACTCCGTCCAGGGTGTATCCTGCCTCGATGCCCGATGACGCCTGGGATAGGCACAGGCTCCCCGTGACCCGAGTAGTTCGGATAAAGCGGTAGAAAATGAATGAATGAATGAATGATCAATTGAGGGTTAAGGGCCTTGCTCATGTAAAACCTGTGTACTGTGCATCCAGTTTTATTGTCAACAAGTTGTTCTGTGTCTGTAAATTGAACAGTAAACTCTAAAATGTGTTTATTCGTAACATGAATGAAACAGATCCTAGATTATGAAAATAAATCTGCAGCACTAATCTGAGTGTATGATGCATCAGGTCGTGTCTACAACATTATAAATCAGTGGGATGAGGTTGGCTAACAAATCTTGCAGTCATGCATGTCAGGTTCTGGAAGAGTAAAAAGGGGTAACACAAACTTCTAATTGTAATGTGTCTGTCTGTGTTTTCCCCTTGTTTCTGTCTGTCGTCTCTCCCTGATGTTAATTGTTGACCCCGCCCACCTATCTGTTACCATGGACACTAATTACATTAATTCTCTTCCCCAGGTGTTTTGTCTTAGTCCTTGTCTGTCTCTGTTTTGTGATTGGTTCTCGTTCACCATATATACTCTGTCTGTTCACTTCAATGTTGTTGGTCGTTGTTGGTGTGTGCATGTCCATGTTCCCGTTTCCTGTTTGTTCCGCGTTGCCTGCCTGTTTGTTTGTGTTTTGTTTAGTAAAAACCTTTAAACTGCATTTGGATCCTCACTCGCCTCTGTCTCACCGTGTCACTTCGTGACAGAACGACCAACCTCCAATGGATCCAGCAGAACTCCTGTTTTGCCTACGTCAGGAGGACGCCCCAGTTGAGGAGTATACGGAGGTATTCGTGGACCTATGCAATGAGGTCAACTTTGGGGAGAAGGCCCTAAAAGACATTTTTAAGCATGGACTAAGGGAGATACTGCGGTATCTGATGCCGTCTACCCGGGAGATCAAAACATTCTCAGAGTTCGTCAACCTGGCATTGCTCCTGGACGGGTCCACGCTAACCTTGAGCACTGTAGAGACGGAAGCCGGCCGTAAGTATTTTTTGGGGGGGGGCAGCAAGCATCGGGATCCGTGGGCCACAGAGTGGAATCAGCCACGGACGCCCGAATTCTCCACAGTGCCTCCGCCCAGACCAGTCCCGTGCACATCCGTGATTGAGCCAGTTCCCATGGCTACCGTACCGGCGAGCTCGGCTGAGGTCCGTGCTAACCGGCTGGTCTCCAAACTGGCGGATACCCTGATGAGGTCGGCTCGGGCGGCCGGCATCCCTAAGCCGCCAGCTGGACCAGCCGGGTTGCCGGAACCAGCCGGGTTGCCGGAACCGACCGGGTCGACGGAACCTGCCGGGTCGATGGAACCTGCCGAACCGACCGGGTCGACGGAACCTGCCGGGTCGATGGAACCTGCCGAACCGACCGGGTCGACGGAACCTGCCGGGTCGATGGAACCTGCCGAACCGACCGGGTCGACGGAACCGACCGGGTCGACGGAACCTGCCGAACCGACCGGGTCGACGGAACCGACTGGGTCGAAGGAACCGACCGGGTCGAAGGAACCTGCCGAACCGACCGGGTCGACGGAACCGACCGGGTCGAAGGAACCTGCCGAACCGTCCGGGTCGACGGAACCGACCGGGCCGAAGGAACCTGCCGAACCGTCCGGGTCGACGGAACCGTCCGGGTCGACGGAACCTGCGGAACCGACCGGGTCGGCGGAACCGACCGGGTCGAAGAAACCGGCCGAGCCGAAGGAACCAGCCGAGCCGAAGGAACCAGCCGAATCGGCCGGGTCGACCGAAATGACTGAGTCAGAGGACGCGGTCGACATCATGACACCCAAACTACCTGAACTCTCTGCCTGGCCTGAACCTATGCATGTTTCTGTTTTCCTGTGTTTTGCTTCGCTGGACTTGCCAGCCCTTCTACCTCCTGTCCCTGTTCATAGGCCCAAAGCACCACCCTGGCTGCCAACTCCGTTCCGGTCTCTGGCTCCGCCTCCAGCACCACCCTGGTCTCCGGTCCTGCTCTGGTCTCTGGCTCTGCCTCCGGCACCACCCTGGCCTCCTGTTCTCCCGGCGCCGCCCTGGCCTCCTGCTCTGCCGGCGCCGCCCCGGCCTCCTGCTCTGCCGGCGCCGCCCCGGCCTCCTGCTCTGCCGGCGCCGCCCCGGCCTCCTGCTCTGCCGGCGCCGCCCCGGCCTCCTGCTCTGCCGGCGCCGCCCCGGCCTCCTGCTCTGCCGGCGCCGCCCCGGCCTCCTGCTCTGCCGGCGCCGCCCCGGCCTCCTGCTCTGCCGGCGCCGCCCCGGCCTCCTGCTCTGCCGGCGCCGCCCCGGCCTCCTGCTCTGCCGGCGCCGCCCCGGCCTCCGGCTCTGCCGGCGCCGCCCCGGCCTCCTGCTCTGCCGGCGCCGCCCCGGCCTCCGGCTCGGCTGGCGCCACCCCGGCCTCCTGCTCGGCGGGCGCCACCACTACACGAACCCGACCCGCCCTCCCACCCTGGTTGCGCCTTCGCTCCACCCGCCTGAACTGGGTTTTGTGGACTTGGGAGCGTCTGGAAGCCGCTCGTAGGGGGGGGGCTCTGTAATGTGTCTGTCTGTGTTTTCCCCTTGTTTCTGTCTGTCGTCTCTCCCTGATGTTAATTGTTGACCCCGCCCACCTATCTGTTACCATGGACACTAATTACATTAATTCTCTTCCCCAGGTGTTTTGTCTTAGTCCTTGTCTGTCTCTGTTTTGTGATTGGTTCTCGTTCACTATATATACTCTGTCTGTTCACTTCAATGTTGTTGGTCGTTGTTGGTGTGTGCATGTCCATGTTCCCGTTTCCTGTTTGTTCCGCGTTGCCTGCCTGTTTGTTTGTGTTTTGTTTAGTAAAAACCTTTAAACTGCATTTGGATCCTCACTCGCCTCTGTCTCACCGTGTCACTTCGTGACACTAATTATGTTTTACTGGTCCTCTTTCTAGAACAAAGAGTGTTAAGATTATTAGAGTTAAGAGTATAAATTTACCATCATGCATTCTGCACTGCCTTCAGGTAGCTCATACACCAAATCAAATCCAATTTTATTTGTCACATACACATATCAGAGTATCACATACACATACATCAGAGTAAAAGTCAAGAACGCACCAACTCCCTCTTACCTCAAAGCTCTTATCAGTCCTCACACTGTACCTCGCTCCCTCAAACCTACCAGCACTGCTCCACTGGTTCCACCATCTCTCAGGGTAAAAGGTAGGTACACTCCTAGTAGGTGGAGGTAGGTATTCTTCACTGTTCTGGCATCGAGGTGGTGGAATTAACTTCCCCTAGATGTCTGAACAGTTGAGTTACTGGCTGTTGCCAAATTACAGGTGAAATCCTCCATTTTTTTTAATTTTAATATAAAGATACTATAAGAGTTTTTTGGTGACGGTTTCCTAAGTATGTGTCCTAGTGAACCAGTGTTGTTGTTTCATTGATAGAGATGTCAAAGCACTCTGTAAAAACACTAACCACGGCTGTCTCTGAAAGGGAACAAACCAGAACTCATTATCCAAATCAATAGCTGAAAACAGCAGTGTGAGTTTGGCACACTGTCAAAACACTGCTCAGGTCAGCTAGACATAGTGGAATGCAATCAATATATGTATTAGTTACATGATAATAAACTGTAACTCCAGAGACATTTTTGTGCACTTCCTGCTACAGGAGATGAGGAGCTGCAGGTTTTAACTACAAACCTCAATATTTCCTCAATAGCTTCCTATGAAAATGTAGTTTTTTTCACTGCTGATGTGTAGCGTGATATTAGAGTGAGTGGTCTTCATCCAAGAGCCATGTGAGCTGATAAAATATTGAAATGGCTTCTGTAATAATAATAAAATATTCATAGCTATATTTTTTGGGTCTAGATGAGCCATTTTAAAGTTTGTGCACTCATGAGGACTTTAACTAGACAAAAGTCAATCTTATCACCATTAGCTAGCAAGCTGTAAGCTACTCCAGGGAAAGTCTGTGATATACATGCATCTGCTTTGACCTTACACTAGACTAGACTGCTGTCCTTGTTCATATTTATCTATGCAACTAATGTTTATTCTTAAAATAAAATTGTAAATGAATGTCAAGTATTTAATTCAAATCAATTTAACATTTATGGCATTTGGCAGAATCCCTTATCCGAAGTGACTTACATTTAATTTTATACAACTGATCAATTGAGGGTTAAGGGCCTTGCTCAGGGGCCCAGCAGTGGTGGCTTGGTGGTCCTGGGATTTGAACTCACAACCTATATCATAACTAAAAGGTGAGAGAGAGCCTGAGAGCTTCCTGGGATATAAAGAAAGAGCAAGCCTGAGTGACTTGTGAGAGTGGTCAGAAGATAGCATCCAATCATCCCAGTTCACCAAACACTCTATGCCCAAGAACCCTCCAGATCTGAGACACGCTATTCATAAAAAGCTAAAGTAAACAAATGTGTTTTTAGCCTGGATTTGAACATTGAGACTGTGTTTGAGTCCCAAACACTAATTGGAAGTCTGTTCCATAATTGTGGTGCTCTGTAAAAAAAAAACTCTGCCCCCTGCTACAGACTGTAGTACTTAATGGTACAAACACATACTGTATCCTGCAGCTTGTAATCAAAGTAGGTGTGACGGATCATAAAAAAAAAAACTTCTATCTCTCAGGTACTGTAGCACAACACCATTAAGTGCTTTATAGGTTAGTAATAGTATTTTATAATCAATGTGTAACTTGACTGGGAGCGAATATGACAAGTGTGTTCCTAACTCATTATTTAATTTACAATAGTCTGTTATATTAATGGTTATATTAGAATGTGTATTAAGTTTGTCACTATTAAAAATTAGACATCGAGTAATATTAAGAAGTGGGATGCAGATAATGCTGATCCTTGTCTGCAGGGGTGGTTCTAGGATTTCATCTTTAGTTGGGCTTAGCCCTCAGTAAGTTTTATATTATATATTATATAAATACATAGTAAGCCCAAAGTTATAGTATTAATAAATGTCAAAATTTTATGCATGATGTAATGATGCCAGTCTCAAATCAGATCAGTTCATGTATGTGTGCATTCTATACAAACAGTGTGTCCAATGAATGCAGTCATTAATAAAATAACATGTTCACAAGACAAAGACCAAATCAATAAATGTTATTTTTTTTAGTATTGATTGGATTGTTTGCATTAATATTGTGTTTGTGCTACAACTCTGGTAATAAGAATAGTGACATTTCACTGCTTTTGGTTGCCGTCTTTGCGTCTTTCGTTAACGTTATAGATAAACGCCTCCAGCTCTGACTGACTCTGAGCTTCTCCGATAAGATAAAGCAGACAGCTGAAGACGCCCTTTTGAAACACTACAACACACGCGCGTGTAAAAGCAACGTAAAAAAATCTCTCTTGGATCAAACTGATAAATAATTTTCTTTCCCATCGACGACATGTCCTGCATTTTAACGTCATTTTTATTCTTTATTCCTGAAAGTAAAAATTATACTTTTAGTTGTAGAGTGGCTGAGATCACAGACGGGGCTGAATCCACCCTAATAAAGGTCTAGAACTGCCCCCTGGTGGTCTGTCTGGGTTGATTATTTGTCGATGTGTTGGTGATGCCTCGGGGCTTCTGTAGGGGGGGGGGGGGGTTGCTTGTGCGCGCGCCTCTTCCACATTCATTACAGACGAGTGAAGGTAAGAGCCTTGTGTGTGTGTGTGTGTGTGTGTGTGTGTGTGTGTGTGTGTGTGTGTGTGTGTGTGTGTGTGTGTGTGTGTGTGTGTGTGTGTGTTACTTCATACTTCTGTTACTTTTTCCCTTTTTAAGGTAGTTACCATTCATAAAGCAATGTAGATTTTAACACCATGTTAAAACATAACAACACTTCGTTATGTTATTGTGGTTTTATATGAGTAAAAGAGATGTTTTGCATTGTTTAAAGAGTTCCTAGTCACTGCTACGTTCACATATTTTTACTGTAAAGTTTGTGTATCTAACACTAGAAGGGTGAGCCCATGTCATGCTGAGACAATGAATACTGCAGGGCTCTCAAGTTTTGAAGACAGCAGCGACCCCCCCCCCCCCCAAATAAATAAATAAATAAATAAATTGTTTTAACCAAATACAAAGTATTAATAATTTGTGTGTGTGCGAGAGAGAGAGAGAGAGAGAGAGAGAGAGAGAGAGAGAGAGAGAGAGAGAGATTATGACTGGTGGTGTTTATTGTGAGTGTTTGTTGCCTTTTTGGACCCCTTTATCATTTGTAATGTTGCTCCCATATAAAACAGTTCGGCTCAAGCCCAGACATGTTTAGGGTCATGACTGTTTCGTGTTAACCGACCATCGAAAATACCCTCGCTAATGAATATATATTTTTTTTTCATTGGTTGTTGCTTTAAATCTTACCCAGATACAATAGTGATGTCGATATCATTTTTGATTATTTGATCCATTTTGTAGGGGTAGTCACGTTTGTGTGCGTACTCGCCGGCGATGTCGATGTAGATTGATGTAAAAGTCGCATCAAATCCGCCTTGGTTGTTCACACTGCGGCCACATTGGAAAAAATCAGATTTGGGTCTGATTCAGGACCACATATGGAAGTGGTCTAAATCTGATTTGAAAAAAATCAGATCTGGGCTAGATTTGAGTGTTCACACTACTCCTGAAGAAGTCCTGGTCACTTGACCCCCAAAAAAATCAGATTTGGGCCACTTTTACCTGTAGTGTGAACGGGGCTATAGAGACAGCGGTGCGGACTGATACATTTTAGGCGCTGCGGCTTATTAAATATATGATAAATAGTCAAAAAGTTTTCCTGCGTGAGAAATACGACGTGTGGCGGGAGAGCGTGAGAAAAGACCAAAATGTGTGACTGTCACTCTCAATGCGTGACACTTGACAGTCCTAATACTGTTAACAGTATAATTAATTTTAGTGTTATGTGAGAACTCATTTAAAATGTCATTTGATAACTTTGCTTAAAACAATTTACATTTAATATGCTAATTTATTTAAAAGGATAATTTAGAAAGCATTAAGAAGGTGCTTGTAACTTTGGTTCCAAATCTGATGAGTGCACGAATGTTGAAATGTATGTTTTCTTATATACATTGTTAAAAGCTCATTCAATACAGATGAGTGAAGGCAAGAGCTGCTTGTGTGTGTGTGTTTCTTCAACCTTCTCCCGTTACTTTTTCCCTTTTTAAGGGAACAACATGAATGCAGTGAGGATAAGATAGAGGTGATCTGTTCATATCTTCTGGTTCTAGTTAGAACTCTAGCTGCTGTGTTCTGGACTAACTGGAGCTTGTTTGTGCTCCTACTGGAACATCCAGACAGTAAAGCATTACAATAATCCAACCTAGTTGTAACAAATGCATGAAATAGTGTTTCTGACTTGATGAATTTAGTTATTTAATGAAAACTGGTTTGGTGTAAACACACACAATGTTTAATTATTATTAAAATAATGAATCCTTATTTTTATTACAGAGACTTTATTGAGATGCTGCTACGGTCATACAGATATCTGTACAAACGTTATTAAACCTCAGAGCTGCCTGAGAGACACTGACTGGTTTCTGGTACAGTTACAGATCAGCTCTGTGTTTAAATAAATCTTTTGTGTAAGCTTCTGAAACATCTGAAAAGCCAATAAAAAAAGCATATGCGAGTCATTATACTGTGCAGTGATGATTTATTTGTACGTGAGAATCTAGATATAATGTAATGTATTCACAGATTGCGTGAGAGACAGAAACCACAAAGAAACCCAGAGAAACCTGAGGCAGAATGAGGATATGTAAACACGCTACCCTGTTAGTCCTGCTCGCTCAAAATTCTAATCAACTTTACCATCAACTGTCTATGAAACATTCGCTTTAGGATGAATAGCATAGTAATGAACTGTAGGCATGTATTAGGTCACCAAATGTAGTGATTTGTCATTGTCTCTGAGATGTTTATTATATTGCGACATGTTTTGTGACAAGGAGCTTTTTTGGCTATATTTAAATATTTTTTGGTGATTTTTGTAGGTATTTTTGCTGATTAACACAAAAAAAAACCAAAAAAAAACAAATATACAATGAGTAGCCACAGTGAGCTCACATTTATGATCAATGGCACAATGGCCACACCCAAGAGTCGTGTGAGCTCATGTTCACCGCAGACCCTGAACTGCCTCATGATCACGCAGCAGCGAAGCCTGAAACTTGTCATTGGTCTGCAGCATTTCAGAGGAATCTGGTTAAAAGTATCTGTATTAGATTAGCTATAACTTGTTATAGGAAATGCAAAAAAAAAGCTTTTAGCAAATACTGACATGCCATACTTTGTGTTAAGATGTCAGATTTAAATAAATATTTATTGACTACCAAGCATACAATTTTACAACACTGTAAAAACACTGAACAGAAAAGTAAACACAAAAAAATCAACATAAGATCAGAATCAGCTTTATCGGTCTAGTATGATTTGTACACGCAAAGAATTCGGACGCTCAAAGATACAACGTTAATAACAACACTATACACTCTTTATAGCATTGTCTTTAAACAATGGTATCATAAAAGAGATTGAAGACCTTTCTCTCCTGTTGTACTTAAGATAAACTCACATTCATTATTTACTCTGTACATTGTGTCTTTCTTTACACATAGACCTGTATAAAGTGAGCTTACTTTGGTATTTCTAAAAAAAATTTTTTACTTTAGTATTTCCAAAAAAAATTTTTTGGGAGTGATTTTGAGGGAGTTACTTGAGCTTTTCACAGGGAGGAGTTTGGCAACACTGAGTAAAAGCCTGCAGGCAGACCTTGTTTTGAACTGGCACTGTTAAGGGCGGTGAACAGCAGAACCTCCTAAACTCATACTCTTTATATACTTAGTATTAATCCTAGTGAATCAAAAGAAATGTTTTTCCATCTCCAAGGTAAAGTTGAGTTTTAAATTCTTCTCTATGTTTATCTAAATCTGTGGACTGTACTTTCAGTTACTTAATAGACACCACCTTATAATCTACCTAATAGTTTTTTTTTAAATATCAGAAATCTAATCTAATCCCAGATAACGGTCAGATTCATCAGTGTGTTAAATTTACCAACAAACTCTGTACATTTCTATTTTTGTGTGTTTGTATGAAAGCTGACAACGTTTGTTCGAATTATTGTGTACAGTCACGTGTTCGTATGTGAATTTTTGTGGCCTCTTAAATTTTTTATGTGTAAACTAAAATATGCAGAAATGGTGTAATGTGATAAAGCAGGGTTTAGCTCATGACATAATACTTTATTGTCAGAACATGTCAGAAATTTTTCTTGCATCACAGTATATTTTCTATGTTTACAGCAATCATCTCTTACACAACATCACATAATCCACAAACTAAAAAAAATAAATAAATAAAATAAATTGTGATTTACGATTGTCTTATTTAGCTCAAGGATCACCTGGTGCACAAAGGAGTATTTCAATTGCATTTTTTTGAATCTTGGGATTCTGTACCTCCGATTTGATGGTAATAATTTGATCTCATTATGCAGAACATGATTGGGATCAGAAATTATATTATTAGCCAGTCTTAGCAAATTATTATAATAAGTAGAGTCATATAGCTTCTCTAGAGGCATGCCAACAATCCTTGAGCAGATTTTTAATTGATTAAACATGACATTGTTTAATGAAGGTTAACTGGATGTTTTTTCTCAGCAGTCACTGAGTTCAAATTGTTTTTCATAGACAGGAAGTTCAGTGTGTATGAATATTGCATGAACTAACGATATTACTGAGTCTCTTATCAATCAGATACTGAGTAAAAACACTAAAACTTGTATCCTGATCCCTGTAGCAGTGCTGAGAAAAGAGGAGATTTTCTTCATATTAATATCAAACTCTAAGCTGTGTTCAGGTCCTGTGTTCAGGTCCTAAATAAACCTTTAATTCCAGAGTCTTTAAGGGCTCTGATCCCTCAGTCCCACTGCTCGCCACAGAGGTGTGTGTTATTACATCAGAATGTGCTGAAAACTAGGAAGCAATTTTAATCTTTCAACATAATTTTATTAATATTTCTTTAGATTATATTCCCTGTTTGGGGGCACGGTGGCTTAGTGGTTAGCACTTTTGCCTCACACCTCCAGGGTTGGGGGTTCGATTCCCGCCTCCGCCTTGTGTGTGTGGAGTTCGCATGTTCTCCCCGTGCCTCGGGGGTTTCCTCCGGGTACTCCGGTTTCCTCCCCCGGTCCAAAGACATGCATGGTAGGTTGATTGGCATCTCTGGAAAATTGTCCATAATGTGTGAGTGAATGAGAGTGTGTGTGTGCCCTGCGATGGGTTGGCACTCCGTCCAGGGTGTATCCTGCCTCGATGCCCAAAGACGCCTGAGCTCCCCGGATAAGCGGTAGAAAATGAATGAATGAATGAATGATTAAATTAGTTCCAGTATCTGCCAAGCAAAACAAGCCCTAACCCTAACCCTAATCCCAGTACATAACATAAGACCAGTCACAGAGTGACTAAAAAAGAGTGATGTATTTTGCACAAAACTACCACGATTACACAGAGCACTTGTCTCGGATTGTTTCAGAAAATCTGCCAACACTCCACAAAAGTCTTCCAGACATGATGAACCTCCTTTATATCTCCATCTTATGGGTCTGTGCCTGTGTGGGTGAGTGACCAGGTTCTACACCAAGAAGACAGAAGTGTCCTTCTATTGAATCAAATATCACAGTAATGTTTTGTAAAATGTTAGAAATCCTTTAGACTGTAATGTTTCTCCCACAGAAAGTGCAGATCCTCCGATTACTCTATCAGCTCCAGTGGGTTCCACAGTCATCCTGCCGTGTAAACTGCCTGGCATGTTCAATCAAACATCACTTATTCAGTGGAAGATGAACGATGAGCTTGTGTTTCAGCGAAGCATTAACGATTCGATTCCAGGTTCGGGATATGTAGGTCGTGTGGATGTTCCTCTGGATGAGCTGCGTAAAGGAAACTGTTCCTTGGCATTGAAGAACATCCAAATCGCTGATGACCGTTTCTACAAAACCTTTACAGTGGAACATGTGGACACTAAAGACACTACAAATGTGAAAGTAATTACCAGTGTTAGAGTCTCAGTCTATGGTAAGTAAATTGTTCAGTATAAAATACTGACTTATTATAGAAGTGACACTGTATGACAAAACAAAACTGGAAATTAGGAACCACATCTATTTTAGAGATGCATCAATACATTATTTAAAGTAACTGTAAGCATAAAAAATAAGAAGTGCAGAGGTTTTATTTTTTAGAAAGCTTGTCAGAAGTTAGATTAGAGGTGTGTATCAAAACTGAGATCAATCTGACCAGTTAGACAGAAGGACCTTGGTATAAGGTGATCTTTTTGAGCTACAGAGATCATGCTTGAAGAAACTCGCAGAAGGTCCACAATCACTATGATACACCACAGATCTCCAGCCCTCGTATTTCCCACTTCTATCTCTGTCACAGCTCACTGCAACAGAGAACAGACATTAATATAATTTAGCACAGACATATGAACTCGGTAGGAGCCATACAGCCTGTAGTCGACTCCAACTTCCACCACAGGACATAAAAGAAAGAGAAAATCCTCCACAGCTATCTGTGCACCTGAACCACTTAAAATGCTGAAGTGCCAGATACCAACAATGGTCTATATGTTGTCACTCTTCATGCATTGGAGCCACTGGAGTGGGACATAGTCCAAATATAATGTGAAGGCCTGTCCCAGCAGATAGTGTCAGTGGGTGAGGACTGCATATTTCATGGTCAGACACTCCATCTCTATCATGCTGTACCTGCTCTTGCAGGTACTTGCAGCTGATGTTCAACATAGGGCACTCCCCACCTTCACCACTTGGGACAACAGGGCCCCTAGCTCCCTGTCTGTCATGTCAGTCTTTAAAACAAAAAGGAGCGAGAAGTCAGGGAAAACTGTTTACCTCCACGAATTTACCTCCACGAAAGCCTGTTGGCACTGAGGGGCTCCAGTGCTCAGTGCGGTGGTTCTTGAGATGCTGTTCCTGATCCGGACTGATTGATGTCTAGCAGTCTGCTCAGTCTGCTCAGGGAAATGTTGAATATGTCAGTGAAGACATCAGCTAGCTGTTATGCACATTCCCTGAGCACCCTGACAGGAATGTTGTCTGGTCCAGCAGTTTTCCGTGGTTTAATTCTGCATAGAGTTCTCCTCATGCAGTGGATAGACAGAGTACTTAATCGTTGGGGGAGGGATGGTCTTCCTTGCCGCTACGTTGTTCTGCACCTCAAACTTAGCAGAAGTCGTTCAGCGCATCTGGGAGGGAGGCATCACTATCACAGGCAGGTGAAGTTGTCTTGTAGTTCGTGATTGCCTGTTTGCCCTGCCACATGCGTCGGGTGTCTCCGCTGACCGGGAAGTGGCTGTGGATTGTCTGGGCATGTGTGTGCGTTGCCTCTCTGATGGCTCGGGGCAGTTGTCCCCTGTTCTGAAGGCTAGGTCTCTAGTTCTCAGCAGCACACACACGTTAGCAGTCATCCATGGCTTCTGATTGGAGTGTGTGGTGATGGTCTTGGAGACGGTCATGTCATCAATGCTTTTGGTGATGTAGCTGGTCACTGATGCCGTGTACTCCTCCAACTTAATGGTGTCGCCGTTGGTTGTAGCCTCCCTGAAGATGTTCCAGTCAGTGCACTCAAAGCAGTCCTGAAGAGCAGAGGTAGCTCCTGCTGGCCAAGTTTTATATAATAATAATAATAATAATAATAATAATAATAATAATAATAATAATAATAATAATAATAATAATAATAATAATAATAATAACCTTTATTTTCTATAGTGCCTTTAAAAGTACATCTCAAAGTGCTTTAAAAATGCAAATAAAACAACAAAAATACACCACATAATTAAAGCAACAAAAATAGACTATAAAATAAGCACAATGTAAAATTACAATTAGTCAATTAAAAGCTACCCTAAATAAATAAGTTTTAAGCTGAGATTTAAAAATGGCAAGAAATTTTGCTTGCCTTATCTCAGTTGGTAAAGAATTCCAAATTTTGGAATTCCATTTTGGAGCTAGTGAAGAGAAGGCAAGTTTTCACCTGCTTTAGAACCGGTTTAGAATTTACTGGTCTGACTAGTGGTCTATATTCTGGAATTAGCATAACAGAGATGTGGTCTGAGTAGCCGAAGGGGGGGCAGGGCTCCGTATAGCAGGCGGCAGGGCTTCGCACAATGGTTGTGTAAACACAACTCGTTGCAAAGTCCACATTCTGAAGGAATTTAGGGAGCACTGACTTGAGATTTGCATGATTAAAAACTACAGTGATATAAACTTCTGCTCCAGAGAATAAACAGACTGTCGGGCTGAATATTGTTGCACGATTTCTGTACTGAATAAACATCTGGCAGTCGTATACATGAACAAAGCTGTATCTGGTGTCCATGTACTCTGAATAGATGGGCTAAGAATGTAAATAAGAACATATTGGATGTGGAGTGGCCACTGCAACACACTGCAGACTACCTGTGAGTGCACAATCAATAGAAACCAATAGAAATAGAAACAATAGACTGATAGACAGTTCATGAGACTTTCAGTAGTGCTGCGTCCTGTTCTAAGCCAACGGATTATGAGCTGCCTGAAATATCAATTTGGAATCTGAATACTCAGTTGTGATCAGTTTTTCTTTTAGCACAAATCTATTTTTTGCTTTGCTACTATGGAGTATGTATGTATGTATTCTCAGGAATATGAACATTTCTAAGGTTTATATCTTATTTTCAGTAGATGTGTGGATGATGATATAGATTCTATATAATAAATAAAAACTTTAAAGTCCTAAACTAAGATAATTTCATAAAATCTTTTTCTGTCTTTGCAGCCGTTGAGATATCAGCTCGAGTGGGTTCCACAGCTGTCCTGCCATGTGAATGGACGGGTTTGTACATAACAGACCCTCATGTTGAGTGGTACATTGATTCTGAGATTGTGTTCGAGCAAAAGGGTGAAGAGTCATTTGTGGGTGCTGGATACGGGGGCCGATTGAATGTTTCTAAGGATGAGCTGGTTAGAGGAAAATGTACCCTGGTGGTGAAAAATGTCAGTGTTACTGATGCTGCTGTCTACAGAAGTGCAATGGTCCAAACAAACAAACAGAAATCTGTCTTGGTCCAGACGGTCAAACTGTCAGTTTTTGGTAAGTGGATAAATTTCAATTCACCTGAATTTCAAGTTCCAACCCCATGGTAAACATCATTGCTTAATTTTTGTTATTTAGGCAACTGTTGCAGCATTACGTCGCTCTCTCTCTACCTGAAAAATGTTTTTCTTCATGCAGATTTATTTGATCTTTGGCACATCTTGACTTAATGTTTATTTTCCATGAAAAGCTATCAAATATTTATATTTATCTTTGTGTCAGAAAACAGGGGTGTCTTCACGAATAAAATTCAAACCCAAACAACAGCTAAAAACATGATTTATTAAATAAAACATAACACAAACATGCAACCCAAACTTTCCCGGGAAACACTGGAAAACTCCAGTTCTTCTTAAGAAATACTTAAGCAACACAGAGCCACATGAAGACCATACAAAGACAAAACAAAGGCACGAATAAATAAGGAAGACAATTAGACACATAAGGGACAGGTGTGCTGAGGCGGGAAGGAATAGACAGACACGTGAACACAAAACGTTAACAAGTGACACAAAATGTCCAGGCTAGATCCTGGCACTGTGTGACTGAGCTTAATAAATATAATAATATTGTTAAAGATAATCAAAATTTGCTACTTATGTGTGACTGACATGTGTTCATCTTCCAGCGAAAGACCGAACATTGTGAGAAATTCATGAGCCGAGTAAAATCAGGCTTTGTTCATGTAAAAGAATGATATGTATTTGTTAATTTACTGACAGTAACTAAACATTTAAAACTATAGTATTAGATTTTAGAACTGTTTTAGATGCCAGAATGATTCAATATCCTCTGACAAATAAATACTTCTTTAATATTAATATATTTAATATATATTTATTACATACAACTTAATTTTTATATGATTTTTTTATGAAACATAAAAAACAATTTGCTGAACCTTTTATAAGTGTCAGAATTTAAAGGGTTCAGTTTATCAAAGAAAATTTGCAAGAAAGAGAAGTAGATAAAACAATTAAAATGCGGGACAGGAGAGAATATTACTATATACTATATTTGTAAGGTGTTTGTAAGGTGTTTGCAGTTCTTAGCTAAATATATTTGTAACTGTATGAAGATTAGAGAAATTCTTCTTTAAATTGATCTAAAATAAGTTTAGTAATCAGGTAAGTAAATATAAAATTCAAATATTTAACTAAACGGCAAATTAAATCCTCATTTGTCTTTGCAAATTTTTAGACCTCATTTTTGTAGAATATTAAGAATAAATAATTTGTCTGTTTTCAGGTGAAGCAGGAATAAATTGCCCTCAGCCTCTGATCCTCATCATGTCCTTCATCATGTGTTTGATTTTCTCACGTTGAGGAAACTTCGGTGTGATCTGTGTGAGTACAGAAACTCCTGTGAGCCGAGGGATTCGCCTTCTAAAGAAAACTCGTTTAAGGAAAGAAAAAAAAAACGAGCGAAGATTTCGGTGTGTTTTATCCACACTGTCAACAAGTCTACAACTGTGAGGAGCAGGAGGACATTATTACAGTGTTACAGAGAACATGAAACCACAGATGATATTAGCTAGTGATTTGAATGTATGTCTTCTATATAGGTGCTGTTTTTAGTGAAGGTGAGAGTAATGTCTAAAGGTGTTGTTTAATTGGGAGATTATTCTTTGATATATATCCAGAGTTTTTAAGTGAAGGTCTCTAAAGGTGTTCTTTAATTGGGAGTCTATTCTTTGGTATATTTCTGTGTATTTGTTTTGTGACAGTGTGTAGAATTGTTGCTTGATTGGGTGTCTATTATTTTTTCTTTTAATAAATGTGTAATGGTTTACTGAAGGTGTGTAACATCGTTGTTTTATTTCAACTGATTCTAACCTCACTGTCTTCGAGCACATGGTAGATTCCTTACATTTAACCAGATACACTCCTTAATTTTACTCCTTCAGTGTAAATTAAACAGTAAAATCCAGAAAGTGTGTTCATCTGTGACCATGAAACAGGTCCTTATGAAAGCGTAGTGCCTGAGGCATCAGGGTGTGTCTATAACATTATGAATCATTGGTGCGAAGCCGGTGCACAAACCCAGCAGTCATGCGTGTCAGAGTCTGTTAAAAGTAACTCAGGGTAATTCACCTGCCCCTCTCTGCCCCACACCTGCTATAAAGGGTTTATAATATTTTAAAGGTTTAAAATACCTGGAAAGTTACAATGTTCACAGAAAAGTGCTGCACATTACTAAACATTACAGCACGATTAATACTGTGCATTATAAGGTTTTCCACAGATCATTATAAAGCTCATATTTATCTCAGTTCTGTGTCTTAATACTGTTTTCAGCTCACATTCATGCACTTCCACTTAGTCAATGTGGTCAGATAAATCACCTGAATTACTTTTGACTGTTGATGTGAGTTTATTATGAGTGATGTTCATTCAGTCTACATCTAAGAGCCATGAGAACTGATAAAGTGTTAACTCTTCTCAGTTATAGCGTGAAGAGTTAACACTTTATCAGTTCTCATGGCTCTTAGATATTGAAGACGTGTGATATCCTAATGGTAATATTTGGGCCTAAATTTAGATTCCGACATCCCTGGATTCTGCAGACAAGTTCATAACACATCACTTTCTGCCATTTTTGACTTTTTTGATACAAAAATTTTGTCAAATCATCACCAAATGTGGCAAGTCTTCTTCAACTAAAGCCTCATAAAAGAAATTTATCAAATGAATTATGGGCCAACTCTCCTGACAGCGAATACATCAAACGGGGAGGGAGGCTGTAAAATACTTAAACATGAACTGAGTTTGAACTATTTAAAGTGCAGAATTTGTAGACATAGCAAAGGAATTTGTATATTCAAAAACGCCTTTCTTTAGTGCTGCCAAATAAATAAAACAAAAATCAGGAAGTGAGGCTGATCTCAGCAACGACTTTGCACACTGATACAAAACTTGTTAGATGTGTTTAGGACCATGAACTGAGGCAATGCAGTGAATTTGTTGACAGCACCACCTAGAGGACAACAGTTTTAATAACAAGCTCAAAATGCTTATATCTTATTGTTTTTTTTTTTTTGTTGTTGTTTTTTTTTTTTACAAAAAACAGAATCTCATATAATGATCCAAATAAAATAATGATCCAAAAGCCTGACCTTGAATATATCACAACAAAACATATTAACTTTGCAAAGTTGAGTCATGAATCGGGTAAACTGCAAGTAAATCCTTATGAAGTAGAAATATGAAATATTAAGAATAGAAATATGTAGAAATATGTAATATTAAGATGACTATACAGTTTGTTGTTGTTTAGAAGTTCCCTGCTTGTGGTTGCCACAGTGGATCATCTGGTTCACCTATTTGATTTACATTTACATTTACATTACATTACATTTACATTTACAGCATGTGTCATATTTTACACTGGTAGTGGTAGCCTTCTTTTGACAAATGCTTTTTTGGTGGCTTCCCTCTTGCCACAAGCTCTGCCTTTCGCAGTCTCCATGCTCGGGCTCGGGACCCTGAGATGAAGGTGCTGGCACTGATGGGTGCTGACCCTGCTGATTTGAAAATCCAGGCCAGTTAAACCACACAGGATCATGATTGACACCAGGCCAAAGATTCATATGCCTCGGGTCATGAATCGGGTTCCTTCCCCCCCCCCCCCCTTCCCCTCCCCCCTTCCCCAGGCAGTCCTTTTTGCCCTGGCTCTAGTGAAAGTAACTGCACCCAGCAGCCAGAGACACCTGAGCTCCAAAAGATCTTCTTAATTCTCAGGAAAAGTTTGGATTATTTTCTCCATATACATGTATGTGTATAAACCGTTTTGTAAGGTAAGAGCTGATTTAAGAACACTTTAATGTTCCTAGCAGGTAAAGGTGAGCTGACTGGTGTTAAAAGGCAGCTAAGTTAATCACATGTTGTTACTTGTTCTAGACTACAGCATTTCCTTAAAACATTATGTTATGTATTTTCAAAGAATTGAAAAAGAAGACAAAGAATGTCTCATGAATGAGAATGCGAATGCGTTTTAGCTGCTGATGACATCATTAGTTTCCAGGACACACGTGTACCATGAGTGGAAACGTTGTGGGACATTCAGATATGAAGAGAAGTAAACATACAGAAGAAGCTAAACAAAACTGAGAAGATTGCAGCACCAAACAAATTTTATTATAAAGTATAAAATATGGTGAGTAGCATTGTGTTCTTCATGAGTGTTTGTGATGATGTAAGATGAACACAAATGCACCGGGGTTCAATAGAACCAGAGTTAATGTATCCAATGATAGAGACTTAAGCACTTTTGTAAGTCGCTCTGGATGAAGGCTCCCATTAAGTTTGTATTTATTTTATAGTGTTCAGGCACTTTGTGTTTTTTTCTTTTTTAGAGTATGTGTGTGTAACTGTAAACTGCACAATGGACATCAACAAAGTCACAGAGTTTACTCTACCTGCGTTTTTGGACTTTGTTCATAGTCGCATCTGGAAACTCTGTTCACAGCTGCGGTCCTATTGTTTACACCACTGATCAGCTATTAGCATTCCGCAACATAGCAATGCTACTACAGGAAAAAACGGACATTCTGCCCCTCTGCTGGCCGTGAATCGGCATGCAATGTCCTGCATTCTGTTGTTAAGAGACTGTTAACACAGAGCCCAAACGCCCTTCTCATTATCTATGGAGATTTCAATCATGCCCCTCCATCCTCCACTCTGCCCACATTCACCCAGTGCGTTTCATGCCACACAAGAGACAATAAAACACTGGATTTATTTCATGCAAACTAAGTTTACACTTCAACACCCCTCCCCCCCTTGGGAAGATCAGATTACAATCTGGATTATCTCCAACCTGTGTACAAACCCCTTGTATGCGGGCAAACAGCTGCCTTCCGCACAGTGAGGAAATGGTCTGATGAGACCAGTGAAGGACTGTTTTGAAAAAACTATGTGGGAGGAATTGTTTAATCCTCATGGGGAGGATATTGACAATCTAACAGACTGTATTATGGACTATATCAACTTCTGTGTGGAATGTAAAGTGTTTTCCCAACAACAAACCATGGATCAACCCTGATAAAAAGACTCTTCTTAATTAAAGACCTAACCCCAACACACCTAACCCCCCACCCCCACCCTGCCAATTCCCTCCAGCCCCCACTACAACCAATACACACTGCCCCTTACAGAAGCCCAGGTGAGAATGGAGACAGGAAGATCAAAGTGAGGAAGGCTGTGGGTCCAGACAGCATCAGCTCCAGGCTCCTTAAGACATGTGCAGACCAGCTGTGCGGCATATTGCTGTACATGTTTGACCTGAGCCTGAAGCTGGGGAAGGTGCCACAGCTATGAAAAACATCCTGCATTGTGCCTGTACCAAAGACGTCGTGCCCAAACGACCTTGGGGACTACTTGACCAGTAGCACTGACCTCGCATCTGATGAAGACATTGGAGAGGCTGGTGCTAACTCATCTGCGACCTCTGGTGAACCCATCAATGGATCCATTTCAGTTTGCCTACCAACCTGGCATTGGAATGGAAGACGCTGTCCTAAATCGGGCTATTTTGCACCTGGAAAAGACTGGGAGCACAGTGAGAGTCGTGTTTTTTAACTTCTCCAGTGCTTTTAACACCATCCAACCTGTGCTCCTGAGGGATAAGATGGTGTACATGGGAGTGGAACATCATCTGTCTGCCTGGATATTGGACTACCTCGCAGACCAACCACAGTGTGTGAGGACTTGTGACTGTGAGTCTGACATGGTTGTCTGCAACACTGGAGCCCCGCAGGGAATGGTTCTGGCCGACTTCATGTTCAGCTTAGCAACCTGTCACCTACAGAAGTTCTCTGATGACTCTGCCATCCTCGATCTGATCACAGATGATTATGACAGGGAGTACAGAGGACCGATCCAAAACTTTGTGGACTGGTGCCAATAGAGCTGCCTCCAGTTAAATGCGGGTAAAACCGAAGATCTGGTGGTGGATTTCCATTGGCACAAACAAACTTCATTATTTATCAAGTTGTGTGTGTGTGTGTGTGTGTGTGTGTGTGTGTGTGTGTGTGTGTGTGTGTGTGTGTGTGTGTGTGTGTGTGTGTGTGTGAGAGAGAGAGAGATAGAGAGAGAAAGAGATTATGACTGGTGTTTATTGTGTTTGTTACCTTTTTGGACCCCTTTATCATATGTAATGTTGCTCCCATATAAAACAGTTCAGCACAAGCCCAGACATGTTTAGGGACATGATTGAGGACAATGTCCCGTCCAAAGACAAACTGTTTCATGTTGAGATTTTGTTTCATGTTGAATGTTTTTTTCATTGGTTGTTGCATTAAATCTTACCCAGATACAATAGTGCTATTTTCTGATTGGCTGTTGTGTAGCCTCTTGTTTTTGATTGGCTGATAAGTGTCAGGCTCGACTAAGAACTGAGACGCACTTGTTTCCTGCCCGGTTCCATAGAGACAGCGGTGCGGACTGATACATTTTGGGTGCTGCGGCTTATTAAATATATGATAAATAGTCAAAAAGTTTTTCTTTTTGACTATGAAATACGATGTGTGGCGGGAGAGTGTGACAATGCGTGACTGTCACTGTCAATGCGTGACACTTGACAGCCCTGTTATACTGTATTATGCCTCTATTCTTTTTATATTTGCATTTTCTTACTCTTTGCTGCTGTAACAATGACATTTCCCCATTATGGGATGAATATAGCTTATCTTATCTTAAATGTTAATGTAAACTAATGAGTCTGAAACCAGTACAACGCTGAAACGATCGCACTCGGATTCAGACACCAGTAAAAATGCCCATGAGTCCATGAGTGAAATTTTGTCTTTCTTTCTTTGTTTTAGAAAATGGACATCACCACTTCCTTCCTTTACATTTGTGTCTTCATCACCTGTGTAGGTGAGTGTTACTTTCTGAAAAATAAGCAACACTCAACCTGAGAGCATTACTAAAAGGTAAATAAAGGCTCTATATTTCAACTCTATGCCTTCTTCCCCTTTACACATCCAGACTCCCCCTTTACACCTTCAGACTCCTCTACAACAGAAGTCAAGTACATCACGGCATCAGTGGGAGACACAGCCATCCTTCCATGTACACTGAGTGAGCTGCCCAACCAAACACAGTACGGTATTAAATGGCATGTACAGACGAACACTGTGATTGAGGCGAGTGTTGAGAAGACAATTCCAGGTAAGGGATTTGAGGACCGTGCGGATGTTCTCGTGGACAATCTGCCTAAAGGAGACTGTTCCTTGGTGTTGAAAAATGTCCAGCTTTCTGATGCCGATGTCTACATTTGCTATCTTGTGAAATATGGAGATAGTGAATTAAAGCCGATCAGCACGGTAAACATCTCAGTTGAGGGTAAGTGAAGTAGTCTACAGACATTGGTGCATATTAAAGTTTATTAACACTAATGTCTTGTCCATAATAATGAAGGTTTGGGTGCATTCTAAGAGCGTAGAGTGTAGTAAAGGTGTGTAGTACAGAAGCAGTGTTTTTCAGATTGCACTCATCCACAACAGAAAATGCAGTATATCAAACCGCACCACATCCTACTATCCGATTAAAGGAAAGAAGTTTTTTTTTTTCATTCACAAATTAAATTCACATTAAAGACAAATTCACGTTTTCCATGTAAACTTTACAATTCCTTGTGCTATATTTCTTTTCTTTGTATCATTGTCAGCTGTGTGTGACTTTTTAGTTTCTATAAAAAAGGTGAGATATTTTTGAACCTTTCAATGGATCAACAGCTATTATCAGACTGTATATATATAATCACACCCCCAGTGTCACCCAGATGAGGATGAGGTTCACTTTGAGTCTGGTTCCTCTCAAGGTTTCTTCCTTTTCCATCTAAGGGAGTTTTTCCTCCCCACAGTCACCTGAGACACCTCAGACTTGTTCATTGGGGATAAATACATACACATTTAAATATAAGTCTGATATTAACCTTGAACTTTTGTATTATATTAATCTTTAAATAATTTAGTCTTATGTTAAATAATATAGTCTTATGTTCTGTAAAGCTGCTTTGAGACGATGTTTATTATAAATTCGCTATACAAATAAAACTAAACTGAACTGAATTAGAAAATTTGAAGTGAAAAGAATACAATAGAATGTTTCTAAAATTCATCTTTTTATTTTACTCCCCAGTTAAGAAAAAGATGATAAAAGGTGAGTGAATATCATACCAAATGTACATAATTAAACAAATATAATTCATTACATTTGCTGTAAATTATTTATATTTTTTAAATATTTACTACAGAACAGTTCAATTAGATTTTTTGAAAATGTTTGTTTTAATATTTACATTTTAAACATTACTAAAACTGTTTAAGAGAGATAATTTGTCTGTCTCCAGGTGAAGCTGGAATAAATTGCCCCCATGTGCAGATCCTCATCATTTCCTTCCTCCTGCGTTTCCTCTTCTCACATTGAGAAGACATCAGTGTGATCTGCACGAGACCATCAGATGGAGTTCATAAATAATAATTATAATAATAAACATAAAAATAATTTATTGATGATATTTATTTATCAAGAAACTACAGTTTCCTGAACCAGATATCCTTCATTAATGTAGTGTTAAAAACAACTACTTGTCTTCAGTTCATCCAAAACATCCCACACAGGAAGCTCTCAGCTATTCCAAAGAAAGTACAGTAGTATCTCAGTGTTTAAGGTGTTGGGAGTTAGAATCCCAGGACCAGGAAGCTGTTCTTTAGCCTCAATTGCATAAAGATTTTATTTTATTAAGTTAATACCATTGTCTGGATTATTTTTGACATTTAATTTGCTGATGTGTGGAATATTTATTTTAAACACAATAAAAAAAATACATTCACACACTGTGTGATTGTGTGTTGGAAGAAAACATCTTCAGAACCTGTCCAACAGGTAGTGAGAGTTTAACGTGCACCAGCTGTACTGGATAAAAATTCTCCATTATTGAGGTACAAATTATGTTCTATTTCTCTATTTCATTCTGTTTTTCACTAATATTAATCTGATTGTTTAATTGTGTGATTATCACAGAAATTAGTTTTTATGTGTTTTTTGGAAAAAGTAAAGAAAAAGATGCTCAGTGACTCATCATTCTCAGTGACTCATCATTCAATGATACATAAAAAACTAGAAGCTGTTTATCAGGCTGGATTAAAATCTACACATAGTTTTGTGAAAGAGTTTCTAGGTTAGAAACTTCTTTTTTAAATTAGGCTTCCCTGGTGGTCTGGTATCTAGGTTCTTGTGTTTGCACTACTGTGGTCTGGGTTTACTCCTTTGCACTGGCCCAATGCGACCCAGTCACCGGGGTTTGAAGAACTGCATTGGGTGTAAAACCTGTGTATGATGAGTATAAATAGATGCATTTACACCACAGATCATTAGGACATGGTTGTCCAGTTGTGGTCAGAGATTCAGAGTCCAGTACAGTTTGCTGGATGTCCTGCCCAAAGACATCTGTTTGTACTCATTAGTTAATTTCCAGGTTTAGTTAGGTGTTAAAACAGAAAAAAATCACTCTACCCATGAGACTGTAAGAAAGCAATGATACACATATATTTTGAACTGTTTTTCAGTGCTATTTAATTACATAGTCATGTTTATTCTGTTCTGTTTTGTCTAATCCCCACCCTGTCCTGCTATTGGATGTCACCCTATTGTGTCTTGATTAATATCTCTTATCTGTTTTGTAATGAATCACCTTATTTAAGCCCCTGTGTTTCACCCTGTCTTTTGTTCTGCCATAGCCCCAATCTAGCGTTTGTTTTTGCTTTCTTTTGGTGTCATAGTTGAACGATATTCTGTTTTCAGCCCCATAATGTGACTTTAGTGATAATTATTTAAAAAAGCCACAAACTGGACCAATAAGGAGGTTCTGTTTTATGGTTTGATTCTTTTTTAATAACTGTCTTTAATAATTGTTCCTAATATAGCCACCTATTTTCTAATACAGTAAATTCCACTTTAAAAAAACACTCAAAACTGCCTCAAGACTCCAAAATGTCAAATTCTCTTCAAGAAAAGTTCAAAACAATCACTTTTGCTTTAAATAGTTTGTCATTTAAACATCTAATCTAAAGAAAGTAGTTGTTGTGGGTCATACAGTAGCTGGTAGTTCAGGTGTTGGTTAAATATCTCGGTTCAGTCCACATCTAAAAAACAGGAAAGGACGTCACCATGCTCACAAAATCATGGGAATTTACTAACCAAAACTAAACAATCCTTCTATTCAACCGTCTTCAGTAAGGTGTGTCGATTGGAAGGAGCGATTCAGTTGTTGCTTTGTTTATAAGATAAAAGAGCAGTTCTATACACAGTGATTCTTCATGTGAAATTAACAAACTGTCTTTATTGAATGATTAATTTATTACAGCTTTGATATCAGCCTTATTTATTGCTCCCTTGTAAAACGTATCACATTATACAAATTATTGCCTGGTTTAGAAAATAACCAGATTTTATTGCAGAACCTGAGGCCTTTATTCTAGCTGGAACTTTCACATCTACCCTCCACATAAAATGCAGCTATTCTGCCATCTACTGGTATAAACCACAGGGTTATTAGATTATATATATACATATATATTAGATTAGATTAGATTCAACTTTATTGTCATTGTGCGAGGTACATGTACAGAGCCAATGAAATGCAGTTAGCATCTAACCAGAAGTACATAGATGGCTTATTATAAGTGGCAGTGTAATAAATAAGGGCATGAGGTTATACAGAAGGTGTAGTAATATGTACATGTAACTGAATAAGGGTTTATATAGTGTGGTGTTTATATAAGTATGTTACAGTATGAAGTGGTATGACAAATATAGCTGTACAAAAGGAATGTCATTATATATATATATATATATATATATATATATATATATATATATATATATATATATATATATATATATATAATTTTTTTTTTTTTTTTTTTTTTTTATACTGTACACAGACTAGACAGAATAAATATGGATGGACATACAGAAGTGTAATGATAGTTACACTACATTATTCTTACCTCAACACAATAATATAAAAAAAACATTATATACACAAGTTTACATTTGTTTGTTCATTTTAAATCTACTAGTGTTTTTTACTTTGTATGATTTTCAGATATTTTCTTGTCCACTTTATCAATGAGGGGCAAAAGAAAGTTATTGCCCTTCTTGGTGGTATAACAACATTACCCATGATTCTGTGGCTCTCGATTAACCAGAAACATTTGCCATCCTTGTTACAGATACACCAGTGAGATTTGCCCCAACAATCTGTCATCTCTTGAACTCTGGTGTGACTCCCATTATGATGTATACAGTATGTCAGTGGTTGTGCTTCATACCATGAACAGCCCACCACACACACCACAAGACCTGCTGTTGTGCAGATTCTTGTCAAAGACATTCAGAACCTTATATTTGACTTTTTCCTGCTTCCATCATCAACTTCAAGAACTGACTCACTGTAATGAGCTAATCAATTTCATTCACTTCACTTATCGGTGATTTTAATGCTATTTAGCTTTACTGATCTTCTGTTGTCTTTTAACATTTATATTTATCCATATAATTGTACAGTTAAATACTGTATGCATGTCTATTTAAATCATTAATACAAGTCAATGTTATTATTGAATGAACACAAGAACACCAGTCAAGTTTAAGTAGTAAAATTCCCAATAAAATAATTTTTTCCCTGACTTTGTACATTTTGGTAAAATAAATAGTATTTTATTTGTATATTCATACATTTGTGTGTGTGTGTGTGTGTGTGTGTGTGTGTGTGTGTGTGTGTGTATAAAAATAAAAATATATATATATATATATATATATATAGATATATGTGTGTATACATATACATATATATATATATATATATATCGATAGATAGATACTTTAACTATTATATAGAAGTAATTCATCTCTTCTGGAAAATCAGGTGCATTTCCCACACATGACCTCATGGGACTGAAGAATGATACAAAACTCAAATTTAAACAAATGAAAATTAATTTTGGGGGTTTGGGGAAATCACCATTACAAACAACACCTATGAACATGTTTACAACAGAATCTTTGATGTGTCTAAATGTCCCTGTGTTTATTCACGTGACTTCTGTCTAAGGCAGAAACAGGATGTATCTCAGACAGCAGATTTCTGTGTATGTAAACCACAACAAAGGCATCATTATATGATCCATGTGTCAGGTCTTAATTAATGATAATAATGATGATTTGATGATTATTGATATGTGAAATTTATGTATTTTCACAATAAAAACAATAACATAATTTCACATGAATTTGTGTTTTGTAAATACATGTTCCTAAATAATTCTGTGTCTAGAAATGTTCAGCAGTATGAAAGCAGTTCGGTCAAAAAACCAGTACAAACACAAGCGCACACCTACAGAATGGCTAGTTACTGCCTAATAAGTCAATAATAATAATAATAATAATAATAATAATAATAATAATAATAATAATAATAATAATAATAATAATAATAATAATAATAAAGTCCTAACAGGATGGGTGATATATGATTGTAATGAATAAATATATGAGCAGTGGAGCTACAAGCTAGAAAGTCGGGTGCCGGCGTGTCACATTGTTTTGTGTCTTTATTAGATAATAGATTTACAATTTCAGTAATTCTAGCTGTTGTTATGTAAAACACAGTGAAAGACCAAGACTGAAATATGAAGTTTATCATTTTATAAAATCTGTTTTTTGTGGAAAACTGTATCAAAACTGCAAATCATGCTTTTTTTTTTTTTACAGTCATTTCACCTTTTAATTTGCACATTTTAAAAATGTCTTTAAAAAGTCCTACACTCCAGTGTACCCTTTACACTCCTACAGTGGAAGTAAACCAGAGCTAATGAAATGTTAGTAAACCCTGTTGAATGACGTTTAGAAGGATGTGAACAGGACAGTTGGCAAACTCTTCCCCAAAAAGACTGAGTGCTGTAGGTGAGTGTTGTTTGTTATCGTTCACATGTTGTTTTTAAAAAGTTCTGATATGATGTTTATTTATTTATTTATTTATTTATTTATTTATTTATTTATTTATTACATCCTGGATATCCAATATTAAAAGGAGTGTGGAAACATCTTTCTACTGTAGCTCAATACGTCAGTTTATTAATACAGCAACCCTGTGTAAAAGTTTTAATGGTCCGGACCTTTCTCTTGGGAATAAGGATGGGATTATATTAGATGCAATATAAAAAGGTCCAGCACAGGTAAAGATACTGAAAAAGCCAATAAAAAACACATGCTATTAATATGGGGGATTTTTTAAAGAGAAATAGTTTTCTGTCTCATACAAATAAATACCTGTCTGTCTGTCTGTCTGTCTGTCTGTCTGTCTGTCTGTCTGTCTGTCTGTCTGTCTGTCTGTCTCTCTCTTTTGCATTTGGGTAGTTTATAGATGTCCCTGACCATGTCCCAGTGTGACCGCTATTCATGTTTCTTTAAAGCTTACAGTGATGTTGATAATTGTTACGCATATTAGTATTACACTTATAGCTATAGATGAATATTTTGCACAGTTGGTGTTTACCCTTCACATGGGGAGTTAGGTGGTACACCAACTGGGAAAGAATGAGAAAAATGTGACAATATGGAATGAGTTGGTAGTAAATTTTCTTAGTAACAGGTCTGATTTTAGTGTCTGATTAAGGCTAATTGGGTTACAGGCAACATGTTTAAAGTTTAAGGATAGATTACAGAGAATACATTTTTATAACCTTTTGCTTAAAATATTGATACTGAGAGAATAAAAGCTTTATAAAAATGACGACATGCTGTTTGAGACATGCTCTGACCCAGATATCTTGCCATCACAGTGTGGCCCTTTTCAGACATTACTTCGAGACCCGACTGCTCACTGTAACAAACACCCTTTTATCAAACCTTTTTTTTTATTATTTTTTATTGATCATTTAACTGATTTTTATTTAGCTTTTAAGGACAAAAACATTTAACTGAGGTATATTTTTATCAGAAGCAAGCAAAATTAAATCTATAGAAAGACATACAGTTCATACATGTAACTTCAGGCCCTTTTACAATGTGTTGTTCAATATTGATGAGAATATAAATAATATAAATAATAATATTATGGAGTTTACATTGTTAACCATGTTAGCATTGAACACCTTTTCAGGTGAATACAGATCTATATTCGGGTTTAGGTCACATCAGGCTGGTAGATGTCTGATTCCTGCGTATATCACGCCGCCCAAATCTAACGTGTTCTTTTCAGCAGGTTCTCTTTGGTGTATAAAAGTGGCATAGCGCAGATTCATTTCCTGCAAAAAAATAAGAGAAAACAATTGGATGCATGGTAGATGTTAAAGCTGTCTCTACAGTGGTGTTATGCTGACCAATCTCTTTCCTGATGTTTTATTTGTGTGTTTGAGCCAATCACATTTTGGATGTCACAGTCAGTAAACTGCAGTTAATGCACTTTATAGTAAGAAAGAAAACCTCATGCATGCAAACAGTACAGATGTTTATTAGTTACTGTACAGGCAAAAACCCCAAACAATCAGAATGTCCCTAGTTACGTAGACAATAAAGAGGTTTCAATACAACATTGTTACCAAAACATAAGCTTCGATCTCATATCAGAAACTACTTTAGCTACGGATTTGAGTCATACTTTTAGAAAATGATCTCATTTTAATGAAATGCTTGTGACATCTCACTGAGGTTCTAGCTTACAGTGTCAGGACTCAGCCCAGACTTTGGCCACTTGTTGTTTTGTGTCACGTATCTGTTTACCCCTCCCTGTCTCTGCACACCTGTTCCCCATGTGTTAATTGTGTATAGTATTTAACCATGCCACATTGCCTATGGCAGCACGGAATCCTTGTCTTTGGTTGTCGTCTGATGTCGTGTCCGTGTCTTTGTTTCGTGTTTTTTTGTTATTAAATCTGTTTATTTTACACTATTCTGCATTTGGGTCTGATTTTACCACCGTGTTACTTACATACAGTTCAACATTTAGCCCACAGTGTAGACAATTCCAACATAAATAAAACCATTCAGAGTCATAATTTATGCTCCATATTTGCTCAGCTCTACCAATATTATGACACTGACTTTAAACTGTGATGATCATCATCATATTTCTTTGTATTTGTTATACAGTAGTTATGTCGCTTTGTAAAAGCCAACATTCTGTTTTCCTATTTAAGCTTAGACAAAAATTTATCAAGAGTAACTCCTCCTAAGGCTTTCGAGCCACATGCACCAAATTTGGATATGTTGTAGACACATTTTTTCCCCATTGACTCCCATTATAAACTTTGGGAACTTCCACGTGAAAATAATACATTTGCACAACATGGTCATGTGACAACCCAAGGAGGGTTGAATGTCACTTGCTCATCTCCACTTGCCCTAGCGCTCCACAAGATTTCACAAGTTTTATGTCCATTTGCCTCCAAAAGTAACACTGACCCTTATGTCCACTTGCCTCCAAAAAGGACTGGCCTTTGCGAATACTTGCTTCGTCGAAGCCAACATCAAAGTTCGTTTTGACGAACTTTACAAATCTAGTTAATTTTTAATTGCATCTAGACAATTGACCCAGTTCATCACTGTCTATCTCTTCTTATTAGGATTTGTCCTTTCTTAAGTTCAGGCTAAACATTAGATTATGCAAAGTTCTTTATATATGCTGATAATTCTGAATACATTTGTCTCTGGGTCTCTCCCTGTCTAGAACGAGAGCATGCCGAGGCCTGTTCTATAGATTATCTCTATGACCAATAAAGAAGCTAACAAATAATGAGTCAGTTTCACATACAGGTTTTTCCCTCTCTGTGTGTTACTGTTAATGTCTTCAGTACCTTTTCAGCTGGATAATTGGTGTTGGTGTCACTGCAGCATGTGAGTGATGAAAGTGACTTTCCTGAAATAGAAACACAATTCATTCTCACAATCTAATCTGCTTTCATCAAAAACATCTGTTTGTGTAATAGGAAATCACATCAGATGTTGAAACAGAAACTGACGACAGTGTGGCTTTTGTTTAAATATAACCTGAGTAAAATTTACCTCAGGTAATGTGACTGACTTGAGATATTTTAAAGTGTGTGCATTATAGGAAGAACACTTACACACACACACACACACACACACACACACACACACGTGCACACACACGCGTGCACACACACACACACACACACACACACACACACACACATGTGCGCACACACGCGTGCACACACACACACACACACACACACACACACACACACACACACACACACACACACACACACACACACACACACACACACAGTGTTGTATATTTCTGTAAATGCAATAATTGTGACCATTATTCAGTGCAGTCAGAACTGGCAGCAGAAACCAAAGAAGTTGTTGGTCACAGCAGCAGGAAACAGAACACTGAACCTGGCGAACACGCTTCAGGATGTGATATACTGTACTGTATGTGATATAATATCATGGGAAGACCATGAAGATACAGGAGCATATAAAACTGAAGCAAAGTAATCATGTGAGTATCATGAGGATATACACCAGGTGGAGAGAGATGATTCGCTGTGGCGATCCCTGAAGGGAAAAGCCGAAAGAAGAAAAAGAAGAAGAAGAAGAGGAGGCAGAGACAAGACACATGACCACGAAAACACTGAAGGAAAATCAACACACAACATGTACACACAGCACAGATTTGGGGAATTTGTCACAGATATATAAAGTCATGTGGAAAAATTAGGACATTCCATTTAATATTCAGTTCTTTACTAAGAAATGTTAATGTGTCTATTTCTGATCTATTTTTTTATTGTGACCTGTATATGAAAGTGATGTAATTGCGTGTAATCATAAAATAAAAATCACTTTGTTTTCACTTTTTAAACAAAAGAAATCAACAAAAATTTGATCTGATAAAAAAGTTTGTACACCCTGTGCCCTGATAGCTGGTGTTTCCCTCTTTGGCTGAAATGTCCTCAGTGATTCTTTAGCCATCTTCCAGTTTCTGACATCGACTGGAAGAAATTTTCCCCCAGTCCTCAACGCAGAACTCTTTCAGCTGTGTGATGTTTGAGGGGTTTTTTACATCCACAGTCTGTTTCAGATCACCACAAAGGATCTCAATGGGATTTAGATCTGGGCTTTGTCTTGGTCACTCCAGAATTCTCTGTTTTTTTACTGTTCAGCGAGTCCTTGGTAGATTTACTGGGAAGCTTTTTGTCATGTTTCAATGTGTAGTTCTGCTTCAGCTTCAGTTTTTTGACAGATGGTCTCACATGTTCCTCAAGCAGCTTCTGATACAATGTAGAATTCATAGTGGATCCAATGATGGTGATCTGACCAGATCCTGCTGCAGCAGAACATCCACAAGCCAGAACACTTCCACCTCCATTTTTCACAGTTGGCATGAGGTTCTTTTGCTGAAATGCTGTATTTGGTTTACACTAAACATTCCCTCTGTTATGGTCTCAAAATAATTCAGTTTTAATTAATTAAATAACTCACTTTTAGACTCATCTGTCCCAAGCTCATTATGTCAGACGTCTTGTCCTTTGTCTCTGTTCTTTCACAAACTTCAGTCTTGTCTTCATGTTTTTCTTAGGCAGTAAAGGTTTCCTCCTTCACACATCCCATAATCATTAAAAGTTGTTCAGACTCTAACTGATTGTAGATTCATACATTTTGACATCAGCTGTATCAGGAGCTTGCTGAAGGTCCCGTGATGACATTTTAGGGTTTTTGGAGACTTCTATAATCATCAAGCAGTCTGCTCGTGTGTTATATTTGCTTGGACTTCCTGACCTGGAGATGTTTGGAGTTATTCTAAATGTTCTCCACTTGTAAATGATTTCCGGATTACAATTTCTTTTGAGATCTTTTTATATCCCTGACCAGACTCATAAACCTCAATAATCTTCTTTCTGAAGGCCTCAGAGAGCTCTTTGGATCTCACCATGGTGAAACCTCTCACTTCAACAATTAAGAGCAAACCAAACTAAATATCTGAGGTTTAAACAAGACAAAATGCTCTGTAACAACGTTCTTATAATTTACACCTGATGTGATACAGCTGTAGATCATTTTATCCAATATAATTGTGGGTGTGTCCTTTCTTTCTGTTCACAAGAAATTAGATTTTTTTTATAGATCATTTAAAAAAGACTTTTCTTTTCTTTGATTTATTTGTTTACTTATTTTACTCGAATCTGTCAATATTGTTAAAGTGAAGATAAAATGTCCATATGTTTAAAACTATTTAAAAAAAAAACACAGGCTTTCATGGGGGTGTCCTAATTTTTACACGTGACTGTACAAGTTCAAGTTCGGAAAAGTTCAAAGTGTCACCACGTAAAGGGGTTTTCCAGCTCAAGTGAAAGTGAAACTTGTGAATATCCTGTTTACATGATGCTATCGTGAAGTGATGTCACCCATGTGCTTGTAACACCCTGTTAATCTACACTATAGATCATTATTATTATTATTATTATTATTATTATTATTATTATTATTATTATTATTATTATTATTATTATTATTATTATTATAATTATAGTGGACCTGAACTGAAGTCTACACAAGTCACTGCTTCTCCTATATAAACTGTATTGTGGTTGTGGGGAATCACCTATGTGTTCATTCTGACTTGCATTAATGTAGATCTGTACACAAGCTCTTACCTCGCACTCGGGAACTGAACACACAAATACAGATGATGTTAATTAGGAAGGAGATGAAGCACACACACGTTAGGATTATATTTAGAGTTTTGCAATCCATATATGCAGATGAGGAATTACTTTCATTCTGTGCTTTGTCTGAAATAGAGACAAAAAGAGTGAATTATGAGTGGTAACTAGATGGTAAAGAATATATAAAACATCTCTATTTGTCCTTTTGTAATATGTTGCTTTTTGTTTATGTTGGAAGCCGCAATATAACAACTCAGTGTGTTAGCAGAACGTTTTATTACAATGACTTGTGTCTGATAAATGTGTTTAATCTTGGGGTCAAACAGACACTTGGGGTCACACAGACACGTGATATCACCTGATAGATTTGTACTGCATGTTTAATGTAGTTCTATATACTTAAATAAAATAATTAAATTACTTACTATTTGTAATAGTAATATACAGAACTGTGCATGTTACATTTGTTTATTAAAACACTGCTGGAAAGTTCAGAAATGAACAGAAATAATAAATCAAACCCCCTCCATGAGCCTGTGAACCATTATTTATCAGTCAGTTACATCCTCGGACTTTGATAAGCTGCAGTGTGATGCACAAGTCTAGTCCTCTTGCAGTGACTGCAAAGTATCTGCAGTTGTGAATTCTTACAGTGTAGATTCAAATTATTCAGCTTTTAAAATGACTTCACTAACCACTGAGGACAACTGAAACTGCAATATCAAGAATTTTAAAGTGTGTGGGCATCAGATGTGCTGTTTAACCTTTACTGTTTGTGTTACACTGTGTTACTCCAACAGCAGGCAGCAGAGGGCAACAGTGAGAGCAACCATCTGGAGAACTGGCTGGTTCTCCAGGCTGATTAATTTGGATTGCTGACACCTGGCAGGTGGGATATTTAAGCCCAGACTATGACACTGCGGGGGTAACCGGTATGGTATGGTATGGTAATCTCAAACTAAACTATGCTGAATAATAAAATAAACCCACCTGTAAATTTCAGTGTGATTCGTTTCCCAAGTTGAACACGTGTCGTGTTTTGAGCTCCACAGTAATAAGATCCCAAATCTGTCTCTTTAAGTCCAGTAATCATTAAACTGCTGTTTTGAGTTACATCAAAATGACTCTCATTGACGCTGTAGCTAAGAGAGAACAGGTTGTCCAGTTTCCCTCTCTTTGCACTTAGGACCAGTTTCAGCTCCTCAGATGTAACTTGAAACCAAAATATGTCAGAATAATTAGTGATGCTGCAGACAAGAGTGACGTTTTCTCCAGGATGAACAGATACAACGTCTGCTGAAGTCATCTGAAGACTCAAGGTGAAGATACCTGAAAACAACATTGTGTTTAGAGCGCAGGTTCTTCATCTATTTCCTAAGCAACATTTAACACCTCAGTCTATTGTCCTGAATAGAAAACTGGTTCCTTACTATATGATCAAACCATCAGGAAACTGAGCAATAAAGGGCAGGATGACAACACCGAGAGCAAAAGTATCTAAACTATAGAGACTGCAGAGTCTTTTCTTCCTGGAGCATCTGGCATTACTGATCAAGGAGCCTGCATTATGTTACACATGATTTTTTTGCTTGCTGGAATCAGCTAGTTTGTATTTAGCAAAACTGAACTGCTGATCATCAGGTGATTCATCCCCAGGTCATGATCTTGCTATATCCTTGCACAACGATCTGATCTCCCCTTCAGCCACAGCTCACAACCTTGGGGTAACCATGGACAATCAGCTGTCCTTTTCCTCTCATGTTGCTAATGTGACTCGCTCATGTCGGTTTCTTCTCTACAACATTAGAAAGATTTGGCCATTTTTGTCCACACAGGCTGCTCAGGTACTTGTTCAGTCTCTTGTCATTTCCTACAAAGCCAAAAATGGACCAGCTCCCTCTTACTACAAAGCCCTCATTTTAATCAGCTATGTGTTCCTCTGTGGTTAAAGTTTAAATGATCAAATAAGCAGCAAGTTCATAGTAGCAAGATCGTCATTGTGTAATGTCTTAATAGCATTTATGGTCTGAATACTGCAGTATGTAAACTGAGGATAAATCCTCACTGTGTAATACAGTCACTTGTATATTATTGATGAATAATTAGTTTTCCTTTTTATTCTGGTGTTGCTTATTTGGCTACGATAAGATTAGCTAAGATGTATGAAAAGATAAACCTCTAAAGTCAGGGTAAGGAGTAAGCTATTCATTATAACTTTTATTTTACATCCAGCTTAATTTGTATGAATTCTCTTATAATATGCAAACATTTTACTTGTTTGTTTGAAGAAGTGCTTCAGATTAATATTTCAGATTCTGTGTTTTTTCTTACAGCACCATTAACCCCATGACCGAGCACTGAGATGGTGAATTTACTGACCGGCAGCTCTGACTGTAGTGCAGCTTCATATCACAAGTCTCATTCACATGCATGTGTATAACGAACACTATATAAACTCATTTATATGGTGAAGTTTGTTTAAAATCTATGGAAGGATTTTCCAGTCAACACGTTGTATCAGACAGGAGTAAAGCTGTACTTGAATTTTCTCCGTCATCAATAAACCATCTATCTATCTATCTATCTATCTATCTATCTATCTATCTATCTATCTATCTATCTATCTATCTATCTATCTATCTATCTATCAATGTTGTAACAAGTGACAAGAGGAACCAACATTTCATAATGCATAACAGTAAACTATGTGGCTTTTAACATGTGTTAATTAAGTACATCACATTACATCAAAAATAACTGTTACTAGATAACTTTTACAGTAGCATCACACAACAGTAAAGTATAATAAAGTGAATTTTGGTTAACATTTAATACAGAAGATTTGTGTACTTACCAGCTACAAGCTGTATAAACAGCAGCCTTGCCATTCTCTCTCTGACAGTGTAGATAAGGTTACAGCTGCTGCTGCTGCGGCAATGGCAGGGTTTCAACTTTAAATAACCAAAAACCCACACATCCTGCCATTTCACACAGTCAGTTTTTTTCTGCACGATATTTCCTGTAATCAGCCTTGCTTACTATATTAACTGACCCCACTTATTTACCTGGCTGTTTTATGTCCTCAGTCTTGAGCAAAGATCTTTATAAAGCCATGAAGCTTAAAAAAATAATAATTTAGTCAGAGGCTCATAAACTGCCGATTTACCTTACAAACTGTACAAAGTGTACCTGAGAACACTGACTGTGAAGGGGGATGAAGAGTACTAAAGGAATTATTATTAATTATTATGTTTGACACCCGATAATGTGATTAGAAATCATTTCTCTTTTATAACAGTGTATTGAGCATTCAAGTCTAAATTAATTTTAGTCATTTCATTAATTTCAGAGATGAAGACTTAAGTGCATATTGTTTTTAGAACAAGGAAGAACATTATATACACAAACATTACAAATTCAAGAAAATTGTGTTATATATATATATATATATATATATATATATATATATATATATATATATATATATATATATATAATTTTATTAGTGTGTGTATACTATACAGTATTATAACTACACTAATTTTTAAAAAAGAACACTGATGCTATTTTTATCACCTTCATGGGCGAGAGCAGATCTTTGAAGAGAAACAGCTCATCAAATTGTAAACCTTAGACATCATTTTTCCATGACAGGGGCCGTTTCCTTTCATGGAAGAGGGGCTTTCTTATCTGTGTTGAAAGACTTCCTGTCAAAACCTCAGCATTTGCTATGGTGGTGATGGTGAGGTTTTTTACAAGACAAACAGATCCACAGATTGCTGCTATTTGCTGTGCACAAAATCATGACTCTGAGAAAAAGGACAGTTTCACAAACACACCCGGCTCTCATTGTGCAGAGCCCCTGCCCCCACCTCGGCTACACAGGCCACATCTCTGCTATGCTACAGTAATTCCAGCATACAGACCACTCGTCAGACTCTAAACAGGTTCTGAAGCAGGTGAAAACCTGGCCATCAGGAGCTACCTCTGCTCTTCAGGACTGCATTGAGTGCACTGACTGGAACATCTTCAAGAAGGCTGCAAAAAATGGCGACTCCATTAACTTGTAGGAGTAAACGGCATCTGTGACCATCTACAGTACATCTTGAGTCCATCACCACACAGTCCAAATAGAAGCTGTAGACGGCCAAAAAGGTACAAGTGCTGTTATGGGTCTCATCAGTAAGAACGATGAGTCAGCATACAGAGAGGAGGTTGAAACAACTAACTTCCTGGTGTAAAGCCAACAATCTGTCTGTAAACCTGAAGTACTGTAGGTTCATCGGAGTCAAGAACACCAAGACTGGAACATGGATCCATTGTAGACCGTTCATAAGCACTTTGGGACAGCATTGGACACTCTTGTATGTTTAATGCTGTTATGACATCTGCCATCCTAGTCCAACCCCTATTTATTTTTGATTAGTTCTGAAAAACACTTGAACATAAAGAACCCCCCCCCCCTATATATATATATATATATATATATATATATATATATATATATATATATATATATATATATATATATATATATATATATATATAATAGAATCCCCCCCTTTATTTATATTATATATATATATATATATATATATATATATATATATATATATATATATATATATATATATATATATATATATATATATATATATATATATATAAATACAACACTAAAAACATTACAAACACATGTAGCCCACTTGGGTGTTATGTATTAGTTCATTAGATGTTTCAGAAAGGATGTTCAACCCACTCTGAGTTTAAAAATGAACTCTGAGTTTATTTACCCTGAGATGGGAAACTCAGAGTTTTCGGTTACTTAACAGCTGAAAAGAGTTTGTTTTTATCAACTCTAAACTCTAAAGCCATTATCAACGGAGCGCAGATATAACGAGTCACCATGGTAACAGCATCATGAAAAAGGGGTCAATGTATTTCTTACCAACAGAACCTTAATTAAAGACTATAAAACCATTCTGTATAAAACAATAGTGGATTTAACATTAAATGTAAGTAGACCAATACTTTCTAGAGATAGTAATTATTATATTAATCTAATATTACTTGTTGAAGATGTAATTTGTAGTTAGTAATTAAGAACTATTTTAGTAAACTGTTAGAATATCAGAGGTGAAACTGGAAGAAAAGTATTTTATTAATTTAATTTTCATGTATAGTTGCAATCCTACAGGCATTAAAAGAACGTGGCAACAGATTAAGATTAAATATAAAAACATAATTTAATCAGGGAAGCCTTGAGCATATCATAGGTGTATGGTACATGGCTTTACAAACATTTGACATTAAATAACTAAATAGCATTCAGTGTCTAGCAGTGCAGCAGCATTTTTATCATGGGTCTAAATGCTCATTCTCATTCGACTACTCAGCCAACAGAAAGAAGGCAGAGACTCGCAAAACAGGGGGAGGACCTGCACCACCACCACCTCTGACAAATGCAGAGGAGATTGTCCTGAGCCTGAATGCTAGAAGGCCAATGGCTGAGGGAATTCCTGGAGGGACTTCATCAGAGCCAATCACTCCAGAAGATTCCAGAAGTGCCTTCATAAAATGTAAGAGGTCTACCTACAGTATGTGTTAATTTTATATAGACTTTTTGTGATATTCCCATTTATTACTTTGGGTTGGGTTTTTTGTTGGTCCCAACAGATTCACATGGTAATACCTGTCTCTTGGAGCCTCCTGTCCCAACAGAACCCCAGGCAGTTGTAAGTAGCCTACTCATACACCATAAATTATGACAAATAGTGTTATAAAGTGTACTTTATGGAATGCTCATCTTCACAGGATGATGAGAATGATGAAGAAACTGTTTCTGCTGCCACAGAGAGGCCTATAGAGGTAATGTTAATATTATGTGTCTACACATCAAACAATCTACACATTCACATTTCTTCACATTATGTGGAGTAGCCTATAGAATCTAAGTTTATGTCTATAAATGGTCATTCTTTCTTTCCAGAGTGTGGAGGAACGACAGGAGGAAGGTCCATCAACTTCTGGTGCACAGATGAACACAGTTCAGTGACTTACAGTAAATGACAGTTTTATTCTGTAGAATTTTAGAACTACATTATGTAACTCTAATCTACTGTATTTTCAGTTGCCAGTTAAAGAGTTATATAGAATTCTTCTGATTAAAAAGATCCAAAAAAGCAGATCTGAAAATGGAGATTTTGAAAGAAAAGCTAAAGGTGAGTGTATGGTCATAGATGAATTCTAGGAAGGATTGAGAAAATATTAAAATCTAACCTTTTTTAACACCACCATATAAATTGCTGTGATTTTGTCTTTTCATTTTTTGTTTTTTTTTTGTTTTGTGGTGGATATAATTATTAATCTGAGAAGACATTGCAGCATATCATATCATGGAATACCCTTCCATCCTGGAAATCTGCAGGGTTGATGAGGTATTTTTCAGGATCTTGTAATTGTAGGGCAGGGTGTTGCTCCACTCTAATTATGGCAATATTATGGAGAAAAACACATGCCACAATAATGTCGCAGGCCCTTACAGGGGTTACCCTGAGGTAACGTAGGCACTGATAACATGCTTTCAACAGGCCTATGGTCATCTCCACCCGGGCTCTTGTCCTGCAGTGTGCCACAGTGTTGCACCACTCTGCAAACAGTAGCCTTACTAATGTGTTCTGCGTCCCTGATGTTATACAGAAAACTACCATTTGCAAAGAAGCGTAAGGCAACGCAAAGCATCTGCTTGGATATAAGCGCACGGACGCGGTGGCTGAAATTTTTGATGTATGGATGGATGAGATATATTATGCAGATAAGTACATAGGTAAATAAAAAATAGTGATAAATGTACTGCATTCATTGAATCAATTATTTTATTAATGGACAGAGAATTTCATCAACATCATTTTCAAATATTTTAAAATTTAAAATATTTTCACGAGTCATGCATCGTGGGAAAAAACGCCTTGAATGCTGTATCCATCCTTGACATGCTTGTGCCCCAATATCTCCACAGGCCTCTTCCATCGCTTGAAGAAGACTTACTTGGTTGTAAGGGTTGCGATCATGTACTTTCCATCTCCAAGAGGAGAATTCCTCAATTCAGGAAATTAGAATATGGTGGAAGAAACACCATCCTGAATTGTGAGTGATTCTCAAACCACTCTTGCACTAGTGCTGAATGGTGGAATTGAACATTGTCCCAAACAACTACAAATTTCCGCACCATTTACTCCTGATCACCCTGCAGAAAGAGGATTTCATTGAGGAGGTTTAAAAAAAATATAGGAGCCTTGCTGTGTTGTATGGTCCCATGACAGCATTGTGAGCCACAACACCAGTTGCTGCACAGAGAGTGATGTTGCCTCCTCGTTGTCCAGGGACATTGACTGTAGCACGATGGCCAATCACATTTCTCCTCCTTCTAACTTTTTTTTTTTTTTTTGAAGACTGAAGCCTGCTTCATCAATATACAGGTACTCATAATGAGTTACACTGCTATCCAACTCCAAGATTCTCTAGAGTAAAAAGAACACAAGGTAAAATATAGTAAATTTGTGTTTTACAGTAATGGCATTGATTGCAGTCAATACTACTGTGAAATTGTTGCTGAAGTTTGAGTTCACACTTTGAAGCAGCAGTATACATACTGTAGATATGCCTAAATCTTTTCACATATAGTAGCATGGAATAGTTTATGGACACACATTTAAAATTCAGGAAAATATATCTTTGAGTTGACAGTAAAATTGCAGTAATTGGGTTGCACATACTTGAACAAACTGGAATCGCAACTCCTTCACTCTAATGGAGTTCCTCTCAAAGGGCACTTTGTATACTTGCTTCATTCGGATAGCATTTCTTCTTAGAACACGGTCAATTGTGGAGCAACTGCATTGGTGGATATTGTGGAACAGTTGATTGTCCTGTGTTATTCTTTGTTGAATTTCTTTGAGGCTGAGGGTGTTGTTATGGACCACCATGTCAACAATGGCATGCTCTTGTTCAACTGAAAAGTCTTGTTCATCCACCTGAATGTTCTCGAACTTCAATTCTGAAAAAGGTTTGGATAAGCAGGAACATTTACTGTAGGGCTCTAACTGGGTTCTCATCTATGGTCTTAGATGAAGTGCTCATGAGAAAGACAGCAGCACTCACTTGAGTAAGCATTTGGTTTAACATGGTTTCAAAGTCTACCCCACTGAGTGTTGCTATCTCTACATTGTAAATTTTTTATTGTAATTTTAAAGTTTGTTGACCTTCTACCCTTTGTTCCCGTGAGGTAAAAAACTAAATAATGCATTTATAAGGTACAAGTGAAAGTAACATGACGTACAGCTAAGTATGGTGACTCATATTCAGAATTTGTTCTCTGCGTTTAACCCATCCAAAGTGCACACACAGCAGTGAACACACACACACACACACCGTGAACACACACCCGGAGCAGTGTTCAGCCATTTAGGGGGGGTTGGTGCTTTGCTCAAGGGCACCTCAGTCGTGGCCGGCCCGAGACTCGACCCCACAACCTTAGGGTTGAGTCAGACTCTCTAACCATTAGGCCAATATGACAATAAAAAATCTTGAATTTAGGTCATCACAAGCACCATTAATTCACGTGTTTGTCATATTTATGTGATCTGCAGTGAAACATCAAATCGCTACTGGACGGAGCAAATGTCAGTCAAAAAGAGGGTCACCCACATAGCATGGAGAGACCTCATTGGTTTCTTAGCTGCCTATCTCGGCCGCACAGGCACTGGTTGGCTCATGCGAGGGCTTGTTTGATTCGTCAGATCCTCGACTACAAATCTGACGCGTTTTGAAATTTTGGTATGTGTCCAATGAGACGTAGGAGTCCAACAAAGGGCGGAAGTGAAGCTTCATGTTCAGTTTCCGGTCAAACACATAATTCTTGTGAAGCGAGCAAAGAGTTTTGGATTAAAAGGATTACATTTTCAAGTTTTTTGGACTCTCAGGGATTTTTACAAGCATTTGTTTTGGAAAATACATTAACATTAGTGACAATGTGAAGAAAGGGAAATTTAAAGACCAGCGTTAAAGGTGAGTAAACAGATCGAACTAGCGCCACCTAGTTCAATTTTCTATCAAATGGTTAAATTACTATAAATCATATTATGCTTTGTGTGTGCGCTTAATAAAATCCTGAGAGTCTAAGCTTTCAAACAATATATAATTTAACCATGTATTTAGAGGATTTAATGCTTAAAAGTTACAATGAAGTTACAATGAATTTGATGCACTTTCGCCTCCTAGCGGTGGTGGCTCGGTACCGAGACGTAGACATGCCATTGACTCAAAGTCACTACCCTGAGACTTTGGACGAGGTATTTTTCATTTTTAACTACATGCAGCAAATCATGGAATAAATATTTATTAATAATACATTCTACAATGCTTACATCTAATAACTAAATTCTTCTGCTGCTTTTATGGTGAAATGTAGCACTATAACAAGGTTAATCTATCTAGAGCACACATAAATAAAGAGTCTAGAAATAAATGATCATTAAAGGGTTAAATAAGGTACATATTCATATAAAAATAAATCAGTACTAACATGAGCTGTTTTTTTACGTCCCTGCAAAAAACTAGCGTCAGTCCATGAAGGCAGCTAGAATGGAAATGACAAGTCTCAGATTGTATACAACAGGGTTTTGAGGAAAGGATTAATAATGCAGGTGTTGCAGAAGTCTCAGAATCTCATGTTTCTAATATGATACATTTGGCATGATATGGTTAAAGGCAAATTTGGTTAGTAAGATGTAACAATATCCAAGATGATATATTCTTAACGACTGTTAAATGATAGTGCCATGGTGAGGTATACAAATGTTTAAAATTAAAACTTTCAGTTTTCAGTTTTACAGCCTTTCACTTCCCTGAGATAATAACACACAGCTTTTGTGTAGGCATCAGGTCAACATCTGTGAAGATGTGTACCACACATTAATAATGATATTAAAAAATAACTGCAATATCATCTTAATTTTAAACTTCCATCACACTGAAGCTCCTACATGCAAAAAACAAACGGAACATTGAAGAAGCACTTCAGACAAAATACAAGTGATTCCTTGCACAACCAATGCTGCTAATTGTAACCTATAAATTTATATTGATTAGCATAAATATACCAGTCGTGATCCATTGAGCATCAACAAAAAGACGAGTTTAAATAAGCAACGCTTTAAATTTTAGTTTAGTTTCATTTAAATTCATTAACTCCACTCAGCAGGAAGTTCTGGGGGTTTTTGTAGCAGCTAGTAAACTTTTATATAGCTGATTTACCAGATTAAGCCTCGTAAAGTCTGACACATAAAATAATTGACGTGATTTTTTTATTTTTTTTTGGAAACTGAAGTGTTTATTGGCTCTTTAAAACAAAGAAATGACAAACCATTTACAATTGTGATTTTTGTTGCATCATATTGGATACATCAGGCATTTATGGCAATTTACTGACCACAACAGTGTTTATTTCCAAATAAAAACAAAGAATGATTATTGCATTTTGAAGATTTCTTTTTAAAACCAGTAACCTTTCTATGGCTTCAACACTGTACTTTTGACATCTCGAAACACATAAGAAACAATATTGTTTTCTGAATTTCTTCTCTGAATTGGTAAATATAACAGATTATTACAATCATTTAATTGTCTTACTAAAAACTGATACCTGCTGTATCACACATATATACACGTTAAACACTATTTTACTATAACATTCTGTGTAACAGATTTATAATTAGTTGCTTATTTTGAGTTAAACACAGGACAGAACCATAGCTTTAACGGCCCTCGACAAAATTGTAAAAACTGTAGCAATAAACCTACTGGGCAAATCAAACAAACACATCTTGAACAATAGTAATGATAGCTCTGAATATTCAGACTCTGAAGCTTTTCCTGATGTTCTGGAAGCAGCACTAGCATGCACCATACCATGTCCTGATCAGTGCTTGAACGTGTCTGTCTCTGATCCTGCTGCTCCTGACCCTGTAACTGACTCGAGCTTGTGGAGGAGTGGTGCAGTACTGACAGTCTGGGTTAATACACATATATATACACTGCTCAAAAAAATAAAGGGAACACTTAAACAACACAATGTATCTCCAAGTCAATCACACTTCTGTGAAATCAAACTGCCCACTTAGGAAGCAACACTGATTGGCAATCAATTTCACATGCTGTTGTGCAAACGGAATAGACAACAGGTGGAAGTTAGCAAGACACCCCCAATAAATGAGTGGTTTTGCAGGTGGTGACCACAAACCACTTCTCAGTTCCTATGCTTTCTGGCTGAAGTTTTGGTCACTTTTGAATGCTGGTGGTGTTTTCACTAGCATGACACGGAGTCTACAACCCACACAAAGGGCTCAGGTAGTGCAGCTCATCCAGGATGGCACATCAATGTGAGCTGTGGCAAGAAGGTTTGCGGTGTCTGTCAACGTAGTGTCTAGATCATGGAGGCACTACCAGAAGACAGGCCAGTACATCAGGAGACATGGAGGAGGCCGTAGGAGGGCAACAACCCAGCAGCAGGACCGGTACCTCCGGCCTTTGTGCAAGGAGGAACAGGAGGAACACTGCCAGAGTCCTGCAAAATTACCTCCAGCAGGCCACAGATGTGCATGTGTCTGCTCAAACGGTCAGAAACGGACTCCATGAGGGTGGTATGAGGGCCTGACATCCACAGGTGGGGGTTGTGCTTACAGCCCAACACCGTGCAGGACGTTTGGCATTTGCCAGAGAACACCAAGAGCGCCCTGTGCTCTTCACAGATGAAACAGGTTCACACTGAGCACATGTAACAGACGTGACAGTCTAGAGACGCCGTGGAGAACGTTCTGCTGCCTGCAACATCCTCCAGCATGACCGGTTTGGCAGTGGGTCAGTAATGTGTAATGACGAGTTGTAAGACTGAGGATCCATTTGCAGCTTTAATTTGACAATCTCATGAACAACAGGCAGAGTTCGATACCGAGTTCGAAGTTCACCGAGTTCGAAACACAACAGAGTAGGCAAGGCAAAGACATAGTCAGAATAACAGGCAAAAGGTCGGGGGAGGCAGAAAACAGTCGTAAGGCAAAAATACAGAACCAGGAACAGAAACAAACGCTCAGTAAGACAGCCGTAGCAAATTAAGTCTTCGCACTGGAGCCAAGTTCAAGTTTGCCTTAAATAGGCGCTGGGTAATTGGCTGCAGTTGGCGGTGTAATCAGTCCCAGCATGTGGCTTATGGGAAATGTAGTCCAGAAAGGTTAATACTCAGGGGACAGTATTGTATTTTTTTACTTCTTGCATTTATGGGTGTTTTGTAATCAGTTGTATTTGACTTGGTAGACTTGACCTCTGGCATAATAACAAAAATAACATTGTGACTTTTATAAATAAGGTTTTGTCTGTATATTGGTCAGAACTCACTCTTTCAATGCAATCTTTGTTACATACATCGGAGAACCAGAAACCAGAAAAATGTATGTCTGTGTGTCTATCTAGATTTGTCACAACACACAAAACTGTCTTGCCAGAATTTAATGAAATTTTTGCAGTACTTAGACATCTGCCTGAAGTTTAACCTGTAGTGAAATCAAAATGTTTAGTAACAGTGATGTTATGAACAGTTAAATACCGAATTTATTACTCTCTCTCACTCACTCATTTTCTACCGCTTATCCGAACTTCTCGGGTCACGGGGAGCCTGTGCATCTCAGGCGTCATCGGGCATCATGGCAGGATACACCCTGGACGGAGTGCCAACCCATCGCAGGGCACACACACACTCATTCACACACACACACACACTACGGACAATTTTCCAGAGATGCCAATCAACCTACCATGCATGTCTTTGGACCGGGGGAGGAAACCGGAGTACCCGGAGGAAACCCCCGAGGCACGGGGAGAACATGCAAACTCCACACACACAAGAGGGAGGTGGGAATCGAACCCCAACCCTGGAGGTGTGAGGCGAATGTGCTAACCAATAAGCCACTGAGTCTAGCCACCACTAAGTCAAGTTCACAGTAGTAAAGCCTTTTCATTGTCATTGTCCTTTTGTTTCTTCAACAAAGTAAGTTTGTAAGTTCTTAGTTACTGTGAGCTGTTGTTTCGAAGGTGTGAAAGTAACATCCAAATCTTTGACTGCATCCCACAGCTCTGTGAACCTCACTATTCAATCTCTCAGAATAGTAGTTAAAAGAATATCTATTCAATTCAATTCAAGTTTATTTGTATAGCGCTTTTTACAATAGACATTGTCTCAAAGCAGCTTTACAGAACATAAACATAAAGCAGAAGGTAAACATAATTAATGATAAAGGAAATAACGAATAATAAAAGAAATAAGAATTAACAGAATAAAAATTTTAGATTATTATTAGATGTATATAGTTCACAGTGTGTATGTATTTATCCCCCTATGAGCAAGTCTGAGGTGACTCAGGCAGCAGTGGCAAGGACAAACTGCCTTAAATTGGTAAAGGAAGAAACCTTGAGAGGAACCGGACTCAAGGGGGAACCCATCCTCATATGGGTGACACTGGGGGTGTGATTGTAATATACAGTCAAACAAATGGTGTATTGGTGTGAGGTTTAAGGACTTCTGATGGATGTGGATGTCCAAAGGCTTCGTCCCACAGAGGACGATGGGAGCTGGTACAGTGTCTGGATGCCTCGGGATGGGTACAAAGAGAAAAGCAGTGGAAAGGGATTAACATATCTGCCGTTCATAAAAATGTGCTGGTCTGATGTACTGGTGCATGATATTATGGGATGTATTATGTGTACGCCTGACTGAAGAGATGAGTTTTTAATCTACATTTAAACTGGGAAAGTGTGTCTGAGCCCCGAACACTATCAGGAAGACTATTCCAAAGTTTGGGAGCTAAATAAGAAAACGCTCTACCACCTTTAGTAGACTTAGATATTCTGGGAACTACCAAAAGCCCTGAGTTTTGTGATCTCAGAGAGCGTGAAGGATTGTAACGTGTTAGCAGACTAGTTAGATACATGGGAGCTAAACCATTAAGAGCCTTGTACGTAAGTAGCAGCAGTTTGCAGTCAATTCTATACCTAACAGGTAGCCAGTGTAGAGATGATAAAATTGGGGTTATATGGTCATACTTTCTTGTCCTAGTGAGAACTCTGGCAGCTGCATTTTGGACTAACTGTAACCTATTTATTAAAGATGCAGGACAACCACCTAGTAATGCATTACAATAGTCCAGTCTAGAGGTCATGAACGCATGAACTAGCTTCTCAGCATCAAATACAGACAGGATGTTTCTCAGCTTGGCAATGTTTCTAAGGTGGAAGAAGGCTGTTTTGGTAGTATGGGCGATATGATTTTTAAAAGACAAGTTACTGTCTAGTATAACACCGAGGTCTTTCACTGTCGAGCTACTTGTAATAGTACATCCCTCTAAATGGGAGTTAAGTTGTGAGAGTTTCTGTGCACTGGTTTTTGGACCTATGAGTAGTATTTCAGTCTTATCGGAGTTTAACAATAGAAAGTTGCAGCTCATCCAGTCTTTTATCTCTCTAAGGCACCGAGTTAATTTGGACACTGTGGCTATTTCATCTGGTTTTGATGAGATATATAACTGTGTGTCATCAGCATAACAATGGAAACTAATCCCATGTCTTCTAATAATGTTCCCTAATGGAAGCATGTATATAGAGAAAAGCAGAGGTCCTAGAACTGATCCTTGAGGGACCCCATAATTAACTGGTAGTAAACTGGAGGATTCACCATTTAATTCTACAAAATGGTATCGGTCAGACAGATAGGATCTAAACCAGCTTAAAGCCTGACCATGAATACCTGTGTAATATTGTAAGCGATCTAGAAGAATGTTGTGATCTATAGTGTCGAATGCAGCACTAAGGTCAAGTAGAACTAATAGTGACATACAGTCTTGGTCCGAAGCTAAGAACAAGTCGTTTGTAACTTTAACAAGTGCAGTTTCTGTGCTATGATGGGGCCTGAAACCTGACTGAAACTCTTCAAGGATGTTGCTCCCCTGTAAGAAGGAGCTCAGTTGAACAGACACAACCTTTTCAAGTATTTTAGACATAAACGGGAGGTGTGAGATAGGTCTGTAATTTGATAGTTCATTAGGGTCTAAGTTAGGTTTTTTGATGAGTGGCCTAATAACTGCCAACTTAAAAGACTTCGGGACGTAACCTAAAGATAACGAGGAGTTAATGATATTAAGAAGAGGCTCACCAGCTTTATGTAACACTTCTTTCAGTAATTTAGTTGGGATGGGGTCTAGTGAACATGTTGTTGATTTAGCTGTAGTAATAAGTTTATCTAACTCTTCCTGTCCTGTACTTGTAAAGCTGTGTAAAGCCTTAGGTGAGATTGTGTCACTGGTTGCTCTCATATGTTGAGCGTCACCTATTTTATTCCTGATACTTTCGATTTTATCAGTGAAGAATCTCATAAAGTCCTCACTACTGAAATGTGATGGAATAGTGTGTTCAGATTTCTGATTTTTTGTTAAACTAGCCACTGTGCTAAATAAAAACCTGGGATTGTTCTGGTTATTTTCTATGAGTTTGCTCAGGTGCTCAGACCTAGCAGCTTTTAGAGCCTGTCTGTAGCTGGACATACTGTCCTTATACGCTATTCTAAACACCTCTAATTTAGTTTTTCTCCATTTCCGTTCGAGGTTACGGGTTTCTCTCTTGAGGGTGTGAGTGTGACTATTATACCATGGTGCAAGTGTTTTATCTCTAACCTTCTGTAATCTGACTGGGGCAACAGTGTCTAATGTGCTAGTGAATATAGCGTTAGTCTATGCTGTTAGTCATTGCATCTAGGTCGTTTGAGTTTGAGGGTACATTAAGAAGTCCAGACAGATCAGGCAGGTTATTTGTGAATCTGTCTTTGGTGGTCGAAATAATGGTTCTACCGAGTCGATAACGTGGTGAGACACAGTTAGTCTGTTCTATAGGTAGTGTGTACATTATAAGGTAATGGTCTGTGATGTCATCACTTTGGGGTATGATATCTATATCAGTGACCTCTATTCTGTGTGATATTATTAAATCTAGTGTGTGGTTACGTCGGTGAGTTGCACTAGTGATGTTTTGTTTGAGCCCAAGTGAGTTTAGTAAGTCCATAAATGTGAGTCCTAAAGCGTCGTTTGTGTCATCAACATGAATGTTAAAGTCTCCTACAATTAATGCTTTGTCAAAGTTAACCAATAGGTCTGAGAGAAAATCTGTGAATTCTCTAAGAAAAACTGTGTAGGGCCCTGGGGGTCTGTACACGGTCGCTAGAGCAAGAGACATCAGGGATTTCTTCGTGTGCACGTGCGATAGTGTAACATTAAGGACGAGCACTTCAAAAGAACTAAATCTAGGCTGTGTTCTCTGGGTAACAGTGAGGTAATCACTAAGGATAGTGGCGACACCACCTCCACGACCAGTCAGACGAGGCTCATGCTTATAGATATATCCTGATGGTGTAGACTCGTTTAGACCGATGTATTCATTTGGTTTAATCCACGTTTCGGTGAGGCAGAGTGCAGTAAGGCTATTATCTAAGATCATTTCATTTACAATAAGTGCTTTGGGTGCAAGAGATCTAATGTTCAGAAGTCCAAACTTTAAGAACTGTTTTTGTTTGTTTCTTTGGCATTTTTCTGGTCTAATTACAGTAAGATTATTTCGAGGACTTCTCGTGTATTTACTTTTGGATCTCACTGCTCGGGGAACAGACACAGTTTCTATAGGGTGAGCTATGTGTGCATTTTCTGTGTCAATGTGCTGAGGTGAAGGATGGCTATTAAGATTTAAATTTAAGGAGTAGTTTACCAGTCAGAAGGTGTTCAGCGCCCTGGAGATGTGGTCCGAGAGGATCTCCGCTCCAACTCTGCTGGGGTGCAGGCCGTGAGCACGGAATAGCCTAGGACGCTCCCAGAAAACATTCCAATTATCGATAAAGAGTAGTTTCTGAGCCTGACATCATGACTGTAACCATTCATTTAAAGCGAAAAGTCTACTGAACCTTTCAATTCCTCGTTGGTAAGTTGGAAGTGGTCCAGACACGATGATCCTCGTCGTGGGTGATGTGCTGCGTCGTGGGTGATATCTCCCATATGGTATAATTGAAATTGTGTTCAGTTGAACAATTGAAGTTGTGACTTACAACTGAGCAACTGAGGGTTAAGGGCCCAGCAGTGGCAGCTTGGTGGACCTTGGGGTTTGAACCCATGACCTTCTGATCAGTAGCCCTACACCTTAACCACTGAGCTACCACATCCCCAATTGCTCATGACTTCTGTCTCGGGCCCTTCCGTGTGAACAGTAGACAGGGGTTGATACAGGCGGCTCCTGAGGACAGGGAGGGAAGTTTCCTTCCATAGCATTACTTTTACTAGCAGCTAGATGGCCATGAGCAGGCTGGCTGTGAAATAGTGAATACATTTCTCCATCTGTTACTGAGTGCGGTTTAAGGCACCACTTGCACTCAGACGCAATCACCAATGTGTCATCATTAATGCCGTCAGTTTTCATTAAATTTATTACGAGGTATTATTTCTCTTATGAATAATTTTATTAACGGCATGTTATTGTCAGGACTCAGCCCGGACTTTTGGCCACGTGCCTTTTTGTTTATCTTCCTCGTCACGTGTCTGCCCTGCCTTCGTCTGCCCCGCCTTCGTCTGCCCCTCCCTGTCTCCACACCTGATCCTTATTGTGTCATCGTGTCTTATATTTAAGTGAGCCGCGTTGCCAAGTGCAGTGTGGAATCATTAGTTACGTTTACCCTTCGTCATGTCTAGTCATTGTTAAGTGTCGTCAAAAATGAAACAAATTAAATAACTTTTACTTTCTGTCTCTCTCTCTCTCTCTCTCTCACTCACACTCACACTCACACACACACACACACAGTGTCGCTCTCTAAAAGGTAAGACATAAAATAATTTAAATAATTACGTTATTTCATCTTTTTTATATAAATGATTAGATGTGGTAAAGCTTTTTTGTTGATTGTTTTCTCCCAAGTTTCTCTTAAACATCAGAGAGAATTTTACGAAGCTGATTATTTAAACATTTCCAGTGTTGCTGAGATTTGATTTTGCCTCCAGTTTGATCCTGAGCTACGTTCAAGCTGCATTCAAACCTGTGTAGAATATTGTAAAATAAAAAAAGAAATAAAATAAAAAGCATGTGGTCCAATGAGTCAGTCAGTCATTCATCTTGGCTTCTTACTTTATCTTGACAAGGTGTCTGTGGAGATGGAGTGAAGTACAGCAGTGCGTTTTAACACTGTTTCACAGCAACATTTATTCAAAAAAAAAAAAAACAGAAGAGACTGAATGGTGTGGAGGAAAAAAAGAATTACATAAAATGAAAGATATTCATGAAATGCATAACGTTATCTAAATTTAAGCTGAGCATTTTATTACATTTTTTTATTTTATTTTTTTTATAACTGAACACAATCATTTGTGGATTTTTTTTCTTTTCCTTTTTTAATTAATTATTTCTTTTATTTGGAACTTTTATTAAAAAATCTTTTATAAACGAAGAGGGAAGGAAGAAAGAGAAAGTATCGATAGAACAAAAGTGAAAGTGTCACTGACTTGGAAATTCCAATGTTCTAATCAAAGTAAAATAAATCTTATTTTATTATTATAATGTATTCTTGTGTTTTATCCTTTTTTATGAGTCTAAATGAATTCTACATTCTAATGTAAAGCTTCACAGTGAAAAACAGGTGAAATTCCATCAGCTGTATTGACACTAATCATGACTTTCTTATGCGAATTTTAGAGAATCAGCACTTCATAAACTCAAGCATTATGACCTTCCTTCTTTATATTTACATCATGTGGATTTCAAGTATAGGTATGTGTTTGCTTTCAATAAAATTAAAGCTACCTGAAATCTAAAATAATCGACTAAAGATGTTAAATGCATCCCTTTAAAAAGACTCCAAACATGAACAAATTGACTTTAAGTTGCTAAAATGACGTTATTGTATTTAAAATGTTCCCACAGGCTTCCTCACAGCAGACTCTGAGATATCAGCTCGAGTGGGTTCCACAGTTATCCTGCCGTGTGAGTGGAGAGATGTCCATCTCCAGATACCTCATGTTCAGTGGAACACAGTTTCTGAGACTGTGTTTGAGAGAAAGGGTGTGGAGATGTACGTGGGTGAGGGATATCAGGGCCGTGTGGACGTTCCTCAAGACAAGCTGCTTAAAGGAAACTGTTCTCTGGTGCTGAAGAACGTCACACTCACTGATGCAGGCGTCTACGAGAGCTACCTATCTGTGAGGCGCATGAAGAGATCCAGCTCTACGAAATGGGTTTTAGTCCAGTGGCTCAAGCTCTCAGTCGATGGTACGTAGATATCAGAAACCCACAGAGTTCTGGACTCTGATTGGTCTATATCGATGTCTGACAGGTTTATATCATTGTACTCGCTCTGATACGTTATCGTTACCATAGTAACAGCCCACTCACAGGAATGTGTACAAGAGGTGTTTCACATCAACGGAATAAAAAGAGATGTGTGTAAGGAGATATTTTTGTACAATGCAATGTGGTGAAGGAGTCAGTGCTGTGTTCCAGTCAGAGGTGAAACTGGAACTGTAAGTGCTGCAGCATCTTCAGCATGGAGGAGTTTACATTTCATTGTGGTTAGTCAGTAATGCAACAAGCTGCTGTTTTGTCATTCGATTCTGACGAGAACAATGAGAGGCTTGTGAGAAGATTGTGTTCATAGCTGGTAAAACATAAGTGAGAAAAGGAGCTGATGGAAAGCATTCTGCATTTGTCAGTTGAGTGTGATGTGTGAGATGTAAACCACAGATTTCACATATACACAGATCATGTCAAGTTTGTGCTCTTTGCAAGACACAAAGAATAAAAAACAATCTGACAAGATTTCCATAATGTAAATGAATTAAAGCTAGAGTTAAAATCATGTCATTATTTGAAGCAGATAAATATTTCATCACCACCATGTGTTCAAACATCTAATGAACTGAGCAAGTTTCGAGACAGAAACATTGAGAGCTGTCCTGAAGTTCATACAGTGACTGGATGAGAACTACATAAAGGAGGAAAGCATAATGGTGTCAAAATTAAGCATTCATTTTCGTTATTTCCACTCAAAGAGAATCAGCTGGAAACTTCATCTGCCAGTGGTGAGTGAATATAAATCAGTTCGAAACTTTACAATCACTGCATTTATTAACCACAAAGTGAATGGTGCAGCTTTCACTTCAGTCTAAATCAGAAACTACGGTGCATCAAACATTTATTATGAAATGATTTCATCTCTAACATCTGCTCTTCATCTCTTCATCATCATCTTGAATCTCTGAATTCAACAGTAAAATGTTTTTCTGTAGATTTGCTTGTTTATTAACCACCACATTATTAAAAATATCGAAGTCGTCTTTTTGCTCCACCCACTTTTTAATTCCATCAGGTCATATCTCTGAAAAGGTTGTGTACTGTATATATCGTATGTGTGTAATAATATACGTATTTGTTATGATGCACTCGTCTATAGAGCTTCATTAATCATTATTATTGTGTAGATCTGTGACCATATTAAAATGAAATCATTAATATTCCTATTTTTCCTTTTCTCCTTAAGAAACTCCCCTACAGGACCTTTCAGAAAGGTTAAACACCACAGGTGAGTGTTGAGAAAATATAAAGCCGCCAACATCAAGTGTGTGTTTGAGTGATGAATTGTTCAGATGGAATGATTGATTCTCTCATTCTGTCTAGATGATGTTGGAGTGAATCGTCCTCGACTAGTCGTCATCCTCTTTTATCTTCTTTCATGTTTCCTGATGATTGGATTCTGTGTGTAAACATCAGTAGAAGTGGGTTTACATCAGAAACCGCTGTGATGTAAACGAGGACAGAAGCTATGAACATAATATACAGATGAATATATATGTACTATGAATATAATATGCAGATGGCTATTAGTATAAACTGAAATTTACAGAATGGTATGTGCTATAGACAAAATATCTGGCTATTAGTATAATATTTTGCTGTTACTATAAACAGAAATCAGGTGGGTATATACAATAAGGCAATGGTGAGCAGCGATGCAAAAAAGAGAGCAAGTGTGCAAAGTCTGTGTAATAGTCCATTGGTGCAATAACGTCCATTTGTGTAAACAGTCCATTAGTGCAATAACAAAGTGTGAGGGGGGAGATGTAACAGTGTATGTAGGACAGTAGGATCAGCGAGGGTCCGGAGGCACCTCAAACGCCTGCTTGAGGGCAGAAGTAAAAACAGTCCATGGGCGGGATGAAAGGAATCCTTAAGAATGCTGCAAGCTCCACGCAGACAGCGTTTCAACTAGCACTTCAACTAGCACTTCTTTTACTATCTTTTGCATTAAGAAAAAAAAAACAACCTTTGACGCTTTTTCATTGTAACTTTGAACAATGTTTTAAACTCATGGTAAGTCTGTAACCTAGTGAACCAGCATTAATGTATTCAATGTTAGAGATTTAAGCACTTATGTACGTCACTCTGGATAAGGCGTCTGTCACATGCTGTAAATGTAAATTGAGAAAAAAGTATGTTGTTTCTGTCTAAAAACAAAAAAATATAAAAGCAATAAACAATATAATAAAATAATAAAGCACTCAACATTACACATTAGTTTGAATTATTTTGTATTGTTCATAATGATGTGGAAAGTTTCTGAACTCTTAGCTGTGAGTCATAATGAAACCTAATGATGACATAACAATGAGCAGCACTCACACTGGAATGCACTTTAATTTTCACTTTATCTTTTCTCACACACACACACACACACACACACACACACACACACACACACACACACACACACACACACACACACACATACATTACACACACCACTCTGTGTGCTCATGTCTCTCTATCCAGCTCTCATCTCTTTCTCTTTTTGATTCACGCGAGTGTTCATTCAATCTTTACCACAGTAAAGTACCTAAGAAACTTACTTAGGTGAACTGCTGAAATAAACAATATATCAGTCTAGAGTTTATATCAAGTTTGAAAAACTTAAACAGACTGATATTAACACAAGGTGAAATGTAAAGCATGAGCAGTCGTGTTTAAAATGTGGCTGTTGTTACTAATATAAACGATTTTAAATGTTGTGTGACTGTAAGCTTAGTTTTACATCCTAATACTTCATGATACACGACACGTCCTGGTTGTAATGTGTGTTACACGTTACATGTAACAACCAGAGGAGGGAACAATCTTTTATTAATCTTTAAAAAAGAACAATCTTTTATTTATTTAATTTTTTTTTGTTGTTGCTAATTTTATTGGTTATTTACCAACACAGCTCAGGTTGGCTGTTTTGGGGATGAGGACAAAGAGAGACTAGATTGAGATGGTTTGGACATGTACAGAGGAGGGAGATGGTTATATTGGTAGAAGGATGTTGGAGATGGAGCTGCAGGTAAGAGGTCAAGAGGAAGGACAAAGAGGAGATATATGGATGTGTTAAATAAGGACATGAAGGTAATTGTGTGAGAGTAGAAGATGATGAGGATAGAGTTACAGTAGGTGGAAACTGATGATTGCAACCTCTAAGGGGAAAAGATCAAAGTAGAAAAAGAAAAATAAGACTTACCAACACAGTTAGAAAACAGCGAAATATAACCACAAATGAGGGAGAATTTGCAGAACAATCTCTGGAGTTCTTTGTGCACATTTTCTACAAATACAAGACAAAAACAAATAAAAGACATGTTCATGAAGGCGACGTGAAATCACATCCTTACAGTGACCCCTAGTCACCAACACATTATCAAGAAATACAATTATATAGTAAATAAATCCTTTATACAGTGTGCATATAAACAACATAATCAGACACTTTTCATGGTGTTTAAATATTTCTCTTTCGGTTAGAAAACTGAATTCTAAACGTTAAATTTGGAGCAATTGTGCATGAGGGACTGAGAAGTATCAGATTTATCAGATCAGTTCTATTCGACATTAGGACTCTGAGGATTAGGTAGATGAAGTCAATATTTTAATGATTTTATAGTTTTAATTCTTGACCCTATTTTCATTCTCACCCAAGCTTGAAGTAGGCCATTTATTTATTAACGTTGTTCTCTAGGAGAATAAAATCTCATTGATGAATGTCAATGTTAATTACACTTATTGTGACAGGAGGGAGACTGATTACTTACAGCTGATCTATGTACCTGATTTATGTATAATCTTTAAGTTTCTGCTTTACTCATCTGCAGGTAAACATTTGTTTCTTTTCCCTCGCTATATGCACATGAATGCGCTGAACTTGGCCAGTTTTTCTTATATATACAACATTATATTACAACATTAGAAGGATTCGGCCATTTTTGTCCACACAGGCTGCTCTGGTACTTGTTCAGTCTCTTATCATTTTTAGACTGGATTACTGTAATGCACTGCTGGCAGGTCTACATATGAACGCAATTCGTCCTCTGCAAATGATCCAAAAATGGGCCATCTCCCTTTTACCTCAAAGCCCTCATCACTCCTCACACTGCACCCCACACCCTCCAATCTACCAGCACTGCTCGACTGGTTCCACCATCTCTCAGGGTAAGAGGCAAGTATACTACAAGACTCTTCTCTGTTCTGTCACCGAGGTGGTGGAATGAACTTCCCCTAGAGGTCTGGACAGCCGAGTCACTGGCTATTTTCAAGCGGCGGTTGAAGACCTACTTATTCAGGAAACACTTCAACTAGCACTTCTTTCCTTATCTTTTACATTAAAAAAACAAAGACAACCTTTGACACTTTTTCATTGTAACTTTGAGCAATGTTTTAAACTCATGGTATCTTAAGTATGTAACCTAGTGAGCAGCATTAATGTATTCAATGTTAGAGATTTAAGCACTTATGTATGTCGCTCTGGATAAGGGAGTCTGTCACATGCTGTAAATGTAAATATATATATATATATATATATATATATATATATATATATATATATATATATATATATATATATAGATAGATAGATAGATAGATAGATAGATAGATAGATAGATATAAAATGCTGTAAACAAAGAATACTTTCAGAAATAGAAGTGTTAAACATTTATTTTCATAAATGAACAAAATGCAAAGTGAGCAAACAAAAGAAAAATCTAAATCAAATCGATATTTGGTGTTACTACATTTTGCCTTCAAACCAGCATGAAGTGATGGCACGACCCCCACAGAGCCCTGATCTCGACATCATCCAGTGTGTCTGGGATTACATGAAGAGACAGAAGGATGTGAGAAAGCCGACATCCACAGAAGATCTGTGGTCAGTTCTCCAAGATGTTTGGAGCAACCTACCAGCCGAGTTCCTTCAAAAACTGTGTGCAAGTGTAAATAGAAGAATTACTGCTTTTTGAAGGCAAAGGGTCGTCACACCTATTGATTAGATTTAGATTTCTCTTTTGTTCATTCACTGCATTTTGTTCATTTATGAAAATAAATGTTTAACACTTCCATTTTTGAAAGCATTCTTTGTTTACAGCATTTTTTTCACACCTGCCTAAAACCTTTGCACAGTACTGTATATACAGTATACACACAATACTGTAAGAAAATCAAAACAACACAAACAGCAAGCCAACCAAAATAATCAATTTCAACCAACTCTGAATCAGACACGAGTTAATGGGTGTGAGAGACCTTAATGAAACCTGTAATATCTTATTACTGTACATGCCGCTGATCTGCAACAAATGTTTTACAATGTTTTAGATTGTAGATCTTTTTTTTTGCCTATTTAAATGCACAAGATTCAAACAACTCCATATAGAATACACTCTATAAATGTTTAACTAAAGTTAATTCTATTTATATTATAGAGTATAAAAAAGTAAACTCACTTCCTGTGCCGAGGATCTGCAACATGTTGACTGCGAGTATCAGAGTAACATGACCATGTGTTCACTGATCCCAGTCTGTCTGAATTTCTCAACACGGATGTTTCAAGACACAACTAGACAATCACTAGCGTCATCGTTCAATCAAACACTTGTCCTGGTGTAATTAAGTCACCGACTGAGTTCAGCATAGAGTCAAGCAAAGAAAAGAAGCTTATGCTGTATACATAATTTAAATTTTGTTATAAGAATTTAAAACTATATGTGTGTGTGTGTGTGTGTGTGTGTGTGTGTGTGTGTGTGTTATATAAGGTACATTAAAATGCTTAGAAACTTCTGAACTTTTGAACATCTGAACACACAGTACAGGATTTTCACCTTCTCTTCTTAAAAATGCAATAACGTATATTTTTGCAAGCACTCGTCTGAGCGACTAAATGGAATAAAGCTCATTCTGAACATGTCGTGTGTCTTCAGTGGATTTAGTGCGTGCAGTGAACTGAACAAATCCAAGAGATTTGGGAACCAATTTCTATTTTATATTTATGGAGTTATTTACAGAGTAAAGACTGAAACGTAGCCAAGTCTAAGGAAGGAAAACTTGATCTTGTCTCTAGAAATGTACACAATCCAAAATGTTACTGAAGTCAATTGTAGCAAGGTAACAAAGAGGGGTGGGGTCTCTAACCCTATTACAGATTGCCAATAAGCCACGCTTATTTAAAGGACAGGCGAAAGCGAAAGGCGGCTGGGGTCCTGTTAGCAATTGCCCGGTGTGCGGCTTGTAGCTGTGTGGGACCATTAGTCCCGGTATATTTCCCCCGGTATAAGTATTTTACTGTTTTTAGCATGTGATAGTTTGAAACTCAGGATCATTGTGGATTTGTTTTGCCAAGGTATGTTTTGTTGTTTTTATTTGTTTTGTTTGTGTGTTTGGTTATAAGTGATGTATGCAAATGATTTAATTTATTTAGAATGTGGGTTTGATGTTCGGGACCACCGTGCAGTTGGCTGGTTGGTTTCGTTTCGTTAAGGTATGTTTAATTTTTATTTTATTTGTTTATTTGAGTGTGACTGGTAATAATTAAATGGCCTATTGGTGACTATTCGCTGTTCTCTTTTGGGTTTTCTTTTTTGTAAAATTGACTGCTCCCTGTGGTGAATGTATGTTAAATCCCTAGCCAGCTGGTGTTTTGTTTCTTTTCGAATTATTAAGTTTGTGTAATTTGGTTTAATGGTTGGCTAGGGGATTTTGTTTTTATTTTTATTTTTCCTTTCTCTTTTTAAGTACATTTGATTTTCTGTGTCTTCCTGTACCCTTTGGGTATACCCCTTGGGTAGCTTCCCACCAATTTGTGGGGAATCAGAGATGGGGATTGATAGAGCCCCAACAGGTTTTGTGTGCTTAATTGTGTGATGTATTGATATTGAGGGTGCATTATTAATGATTTGTGGTGGGTTTATGGGGTGGAGATTGCTGTGCTCATACAGTTTGCAGTGAAACTACTCTTCCCTGTAGGAAGCTCTATATCTTTTGTCTGCTGAGTATACCATCTGAAGGAGGCTGCTCTGGGGGGACTGTGTCTGGTCAGGGTGAACGACCCCAACTTATTTTTATGTTCTGTTTAAATAAAGTTTAATGTGTTCTATTTTTTTATGCTTACCTGTGGTGGATTTTCTTTGTATGCACCTGAGTTCCCTGGGCATTCGGGTGCTACATTTTGGCGCTTGTGAGCAGGGCTGCGATTATTTTGCAGATTTGTGTTTTTGGGAGCAGTTTCAGTTGTTTTGTTTTTTTGTTATTTACATTTTTTTTTTTTATAAGCTAGAGAACAGCGGCTAGAACGATCAGCCTCCTCTTCTGCATCACCGTCTGGTCGCTCGGCAAGCCTTCAAAATGGAAGAGGAAGCTGCAACGACTACGTGCTCAAGTGGAGCAGCTTACGTCGGAAAATCAAAGACTCTTGGGGCCAAGTCAAGGTGGGAATGTGGGGGAAGGACAAGCTAGTGGGGGGGATGTTTTCTTCATCACGCAGAGAACAAGCTGTGTATTTTCCCAGAGAACGTAAATGCTCAAAGTTTTCTGGATTTCAGCTGTTGGGGCATTGTCTGTGGAAGAATGGATAGAGGAGACTCAGAGTTGTATTAGGTCAAGGTATATGTCTGAATGGGACAAAGCTCTCTTTCTTTTGGATCATTTAGAAGGAGAGGCCCATAATGAAATTAAATATCGGCCTCAGGGAGTGAGGGAAAATTCTGAACAAATTTGAGGTTTTAAAAGAAGTGTATGGATGTTCAAAATCATATGTTTATTGGCAGCAAAGGTTTTTTGATCGAAAGCAGAGGGATGGGGAATCATTATACGAGTTTTCACATGCCCTGTTGGCTCTAATGGAACGGGTAGAGCAGTGCAAGCCAGGTGCTATACCCAGTACCGAGACTGTTGTTAGAGATCAGTTTTGTGAAAATGTGCGTGACTCTATGCTTCGCAGGGAGCTGAAAAGGTTGGTACGAAGTAGAGAGACTGTCACTCTTAGAAGTACGACGGGAGGCTGTCCAGTGGGTTGGCGAAGGGCAACCTAACAGAGACAAGCAGGTACGCTCTACCCCATATACTTACGAGACACATGTTACACCTAGATGTGAGGCTCTTTGTGTTCAGTCTTCTACAGAGTTGATAGAACTTAAGAATATAGTCCTGAAACAACAGGCACAGTTGGACTTGTTGGTAAAGCACCTCGCTCCTGCTATTAGTAAACCTTCTGGTCAGAACAATCGATTTAAGCGTGCACCGGATGGTAGACCAATTTGTATTAAATGTAACCGACCTGGGCATATTGCTCGGTACTGTGATACTGGTCTGGATACTCATGGGGGGGAACCGGTTAGAGAACCCTCTGGGCTGTCGGAAAACTAGTGACCCCCAGCGTATTGAGCCATACGCTGGGAGGAACGGTAGAGGGCTCCTGTGCAGATTCTTCAGTTTATGATCGGTTAGTAGGACAATGTCCTGCTTTAGGTGTAAAGATGGATAATGTGAATGTTCCATGTTTAGTGGAAACGGGTTCTATGGTCACGACTGTGACCGAGAGTTCTTTAATAAGTATCTTTCTCATGTAAAAAAGCAAAGAGAGTGTGAGTGGCTTGGTTTAAAAGCTGCTAATGGGCTTGATATTCCTTATATAGGTTATATGGAATTAGACGTGAATGTTTTAAATCAGTGCATTCCAAGGCGTGGTATTTTGATTGTAAAAGATCCTATACATACAGCATTACAAACTCGTAAGACCATCACCCCAGGTATCTTGGGGATGAATGTTCTGAGGGAATGTTATCAGAGTCTTTTTGATCAATATGGGGCTGGGTTATTCCAGACCCCGCTAATACAATCAGCCACTCCGGGGTTTCGGCGTGCACTTAGGCAGTGTGAGAAAACTGAGGCCGTTCTTAATTCAACAACTGCATTTAAGGTAAAGGTGTTAGGAGATCAGCCTGTTTGTATCGCTGCTGGAACTCTTTCTATGGTACCTGTGACATGTCCCCAGTTTCCTTTAGCAGAATTTTTGTTGGAGCCTTTGGGCCCAGAAGAAGGTACCCTCCCTGAGGGGTTACTTGTCTCCCCAGCACTCCTACAAGCAGAGTACGGTACATTATATGCTCCTATTACGAATGTTGGTTCTTTGGACGTTTGGCTTTTTCCACGGAGAGTGGTCGGTACAGTGCAGGTGGCATCAGTGGAAGTGGAGGCCCCCGCCCCTGTGGCCTTTTCAGTCAGCCAGACTGCCTCAGAGCGTGTGGCTTTTATAGCCACTCAACAGGTCTTGATGGACCACACTGTAGAACGTTTGGAGTTTCCTTCATTCGAAGGGTTAACTGAAGAACAAGCCATGCAAGCAAAGTCTCTTCTTCTTAAGTACTCTCATTTGTTTTCTAAAGATGAGGGAGATATAGGGTGTACTGAGCTGATTGTTCATGAGATTCCGTTACAGGATGATATTCCTGTTCGCCAGCCCTATCGTCGCCTTCCTCCATCACAGTATGATTTAGTAAAGAAACACATTAAACAACTGTTGGATAGTCAAGTTGTTAGGGAAAGTAGTAGTCCCTACTCTTCCCCTATTGTAGTAGTGACTAAGAAAGATGGAACTATCAGGTTGTGTGTTGATTATAGGCAACTAAATGCAAAAACCCGTAAGGATGCCTATCCACTTCCTAGAATTGAGGAGTCACTAGATGCATTGTCAGGTGCGAAGTGGTTTTCCAATCTTGATTTGGCCAGTGGCTATAACCAGGTACCAGTGGCGGAGAAAGATAAGTTCAAAACAGCTTTTTGTACATCTTTTGGCTTATTTGAATTTAATCGTATGCCATTTGGCCTCTGTAATGCACCGGGCACCTTTCAGCGCTTGATGGAGCGCATGTTTGGTGATCAGCGGTACCATTCAGTGTTGCTCTACCTTGACGACGTGATTGTGTTTTCCTCTTCTATTAGTCAGCATCTGAAACGGTTGGAAGAGGTGTTTTCCAGACTTGAACGACAAGGATTGAAGATTAAGTTGTCAAAGTGTAATTTTTTTCAGAAACAGGTTAAGTACCTAGGACACGTGGTGTCTGCTCAGGGAGTGGCAACTGATCCCGATAAGGTAAGGGTGGTACGGGAGTGGAAACGTCCTATACAATTGGCTGAATTACGATCGTTTCTTGGATTTGCCAGTTATTACCATCGCTTTGTTAAGGGTTTTTCTTCTCTAGCTGCTCCATTGCATCAGCTGGTGAATCGGATGAGTGGGCCCAAACGGAAGGGTAAAACCCCAAAGCTTCCACTAGGGTCAGAGTGGAATGAAGTGTGTGAGAATGCTTTTGAATCCCTGAAATTGCGTTTGATTACTGCCCCAGTCCTGGCCTATGCTGACTTCACTAAGTCTTTTGTGTTGGAGGTAGATGCCAGCTATGGAGGGCTGGGAGCTGTACTTTCTCAGGAGCATAATGGAAAACTTCGTCCTATTGCGTATGCTAGTCGGGGGCTGAGGCCCACCGAAAAAAACATGGATAATTATAGCTCCATGAAGCTCGAACTTTTGGCAGTGAAAAGGGCAGTAACCGAAAAGTTTCGAGAATATTTGTTAGGGAGTAGCTTTACTATTTTTACTGACTACAATCCACTAAGTTATCTCCAGACTGCAAAATTGGGTGCGGTGGAACAGAGATGGGCTTCTCAATTGGCATCTTTTAATTTCACTAAGATATCGCCCAGGTCGTAGTAATGGTAATGCAGATGCCCTGTCGAGGCAATATTTAGAGAGGTTTGCTTCCGGGACTGACATTCCGCCCGTTTTGGGGGAGTCTCCGTCCAGAGAAGCATGGAGGGAGGTGGAGTGTAGGGAAGTTGTTGCCTTGGCCGGGCAGACGGTTGAGGACCTTTCTTTGCTTCAGGAAATTGATCCAGTGATTGGTCCAGTGTTAAAGTTTTTTCGTTCTGGGTGTCAGCCTAGATCAGAAGAGCGAAATGTGATGTCAGCAGGGAGTAAGGAGTTGTTGCGGCACTGGGATCGGTTAAGGGAGAAAGGAGGCGCGCTGCATCGTGTAATACGACTGCCAGGAGAGTGTAAAGAGACCTTCCAGGTTGTGCTTCCCCAATGTTTGCAGGATGAGGTGCTTCAAAGTGTGCATGATGGCCATGGGCATCAAGGCATTGATCGTACTTTCCAGCTGGTTCGTAGTCGGTGCTTTTGGCCAGGTATGACAAAAACAGTAGAACAGCGATGTCAAAAATGTGAAAGATGCATTTTAAGTAAGGCAGTCCAACCAAAGATTCGGTCATTTCAGGGTACGCTTCAGGCCTCTGGTCCGCATGAGGTCTTGGCAATAGACTTCACAGTTTTGGAGCCAGCAAGTGATGGTCGAGAAAATATACTGGTTTTTACATATGTTTTCTCCAAGTATACTCAAGCTATTGCGACCAGAGATCAGAGAGCTAGTACTGTTGCTCAGATGTTGGTGCAGCAGTGGTTTCATCGTTTCGGACCACCAAGTCGAATTCATTCGGACCAAGGGAGAAATTTCGAGAGTATGGTGATTCAGCAGTTGTGTAAAATGTATGGTGTCCAAAAGAGTAGGTCCACTCCCTACCACCCTCAGGGAAACGGGCAGTGCGAAAGATTTAATCGCACCCTCCATGATCTGTTGCGGACTCTGCCACCAGCACAAAAGAGACACTGGCCCCGTCATGTTTCGCAGGTTGTTTATGCATATAATACCACCGCCCATCATGTGACTGGCATGACTCCTTATTATCTGATGTTTGGATGTGACCCTAGACTCCCAGTGGATTTCCTTTTAGGGAAGGGTGTTATGGAGGATAGTTTTGGTACCATTGAGGACTGGGTGCAGGGTCATCAAGAGAGTTTAAGGGTAGCACATAGTCATGTAAGGCAACAGTTGCAAGTTAAAGCAGAGAAGCGGAATAAACCACACAATGAGAGAGTAAATGATAAGGGATTACAAGAGGGACAGCTTGTGTATCTGAGGAATCATGTTAGGGGAAGGAATAAAATTCAGGATTTTTGGGACCCATGTGTTTACAGGGTGGTCAGAGGTCCTTGTGGACACGAGGCCGTGTACTCCGTAAGACCGGTATCAGGGGAGGGCCCAGTTAGGACAGTGCATCGGTCAGAATTGAGGAGTGCTATACAAAAATCAAGTATTGATGCATCTGATTTGCCAATTGGACCGGGTACTGGAGATTTAGCTTTGAGTTCCTCAGTGGATGAGGAGGAGACATTTTGGGGGCCTCTTGTAATGGTGGAAGATCAGGTAGACGATGTTGATCACCTAGATGAGTCCGGGTCCCTTGCGGCGGTCTAGTAGGACTTCTGCTGGTTGTCATTCTAACCCTTACAGATTGCCACGTTCTGTGGTTGCAGAGCAGTCAATTAATAGTGAATAACAGTTTTTGTTTTTTCCTTTTTTTTTTTTTGTCATTGGGGCAATGACAAGAATTCCAGGGGGTGGATTGTAGCAAGGTAACAAAGAGGGGTGGGGTCTCTAACCCTATTACGGATTGCCAATAAGCCACGCTTATTTAAAGGATAGGCGAAAGCGAAGGGCGGTTGGGGTCCTGTTAGCAATTGCCCGGTGCGCGGCTTGTAGCTGTGTGGGACCATTAGTCCCGGTATATTTCCCCCGGTATAAGTATTTTACTGTTTTTAGCATGTGATAGTTTGAAACTCAGGATCATTGTGGATTTGTTTTGCCAAGGTATGTTTTTGTTGTTTGTTTTGTTTGTGTGTTTGGTTATAAGTGATGTATGCAAATGATTTAATTTATTTAGAATGTGGGTTTGATGTTCGGGACCACCGTGCAGTTGGCTGGTTGGTTTCGTTTCGTTAAGGTATGTTTAATTTTTATTTGGTTTGTTTATTTGAGTGTGACTGGTAATAATTAAATGGCCTATTTTGTTATAGGTTGTTGGATGATGGTGACTAGTCGCTGTTCTCTTTTGGGTTTTCTTTTTTGTAAAATTGACTGCTCCCTGTGGTGAATGTATGTTAAATCCCTAGCCAGCTGGTGTTTTGTTTCTTTTCGAATTATTAAGTTTGTGTAATTTGGTTTAATGGTTGGCTAGGGGATTTTGTTTTTATTTTTATTTTTCCTTTCTCTTTTTAAGTACATTTGATTTTCTGTGTCTTCCTGTACCCTTTGGGTATACCCCTTGGGTAGCTTCCCACCAATTTGTGGGGAATCAGAGATGGGGATTGATAGAGCCCCAACAGGTTTTGTGTGCTTAATTGTGTGATGTATTGATATTGAGGGTGCATTATTAATGATTTGTGGTGGGTTTATGGGGCGGAGATTGCTGTGCTCATACAGTTTGCAGTGAAACTACTCTTCCCTGTAGGAAGCTCTATTATCTTTTGTCTGCTGAGTATACCATCTGAAGGAGGCTGCTCTGGGGGACTATGTCTGGTCAGGGTGAACGACCCAAATTATTTTTATGTTCTGTTAAATAAAGTTTAATGTGTTTTCTATTTTATGCTTACTGTGGTGGATTTTCTTTGTATGCACCTGAGTTCCCTGGGCATTCGGGTTGCTACACAATGTACTGAAGTGTAAGCTTGTTTCTCTCCACCTCTACTGATATGAGAGGGAGAGAGAGAGAGACTTTTTTGACTTTTACCTTTACAACACTTTATTTATGCAAGTCACATCATAAAAATGAATGGTGACTTAATAAATAAAAAGTCTTACACTCGCTCACACACAATCACCAATGTGTCATCATTAATGACGTCAGTTTTCATTCAATTTATTACGAGTTTTCAATCATTTCTCTTATGAATAATTTCCTTAACGTCATGCCATCATTTTACATATGTTATGTATTCAGATATAATAACTTTATTTATTTTTGTTTATTAATCATGTTTTCAGTAGTAAGTGTGTCCTTTTTGGCTTGAGCTCCTATAAACTCATTCTACAAACATATTTTCCCCCACATTTTCCAACACTTCCTGACTCAACCATTACTTCTTCCGAACTCTTACACACAATGAAACTAAAACTAAATACCTTTTACAGCCACTTAAGTGAGAACAGGAACTGACTCATTTCATTACATTTAATACACACTGTACAGTTTCTTATCCAGCTGGGGCTTGTTGGATCAGATCATTAGTGAACTGCTGGAATAAACACAGGGATGTGGTAGCCTAGAGGTTAAGGTGTTGGGCTACCAATCGGAAGTTTGTGAGTTTGATTCCTTCGTCCACCAAGCTGCCACTGCTGGGCCCCTGAGCAAGGCCTTAACCCTCAATTGCTCAGATGTATAAAAGCAAGATAAAATGTAAGCCGCTCTGGATAAGGGCTTCAGCTAAATGATGTAAATGTATCAGCCTAGAGTTTATATCAAGTTTGAAAAAATTTAAACAGACTGATATTAACACAAGGTGAAATGTAAAGCATGAGCAGTCGTGTTTAAAATGTGGCTGTTGTTACTAATATAAATGATTTTAAATGTTGTGTGACTGTAAGCTTAGTTTCACATCCTAATACTTCATGATACACGACACTTCCTGGTTGTAATGTGTGTTACACGTTACATGTAACAACTAGAGGAGGGACAGGAACATCGTCAGCAGGACAGGAGAGTTTCTTCCGGCATCATCTAGAAGGAGACACATTCATGGCTGTAAGTAAACCTGCTTCTCATTTCTCAGGGTTGTGAGCTGTTAACAGTTTAATTGTGAGATCAGTGAAGTTCTTCTGGATTTCTAAAACCTACCATAAACACACCAACCAGTCTGAGGTGTAATGTGTGTTTACCTGTGGCAGGTGGCGGTGTTACTGATTTATTGGGCACTGAGATGGAGAACAAATTCATTAAAACATTAAATTAAACTGTGCACAGTACAGGGTAAGTAAAACATCTCAGTACTAATCAGTCAGCGAGCTGTGAGGAAGTTAGCAAGCTAATATCCATCTTTTAATTAAACACCTCATTTATTTTGTGTTTGTTAGCTGTACATTCGTATCGGGTGAAAAACACACACCCAGAACTGTAAAAGAACAAACTTTAATCTATTTAAGATTAGTATTAATCTGTCCATCGTGATGAGTTACAGAAATCCAGTGAGAAGTTACTGTAAAGTTAATCCATTACATTAATCACAGAAAAAACCTTGATATAATGTGAGGACAAATGTTACAACAAATATTTCTTTTTTTTAAAACAAATAAACTATAAAATTGCTGCACATAATTTACTACTACTTTATTTCCAAATATTTAAAATTAATGGCGAAAATAAACGAGATGATTTTGTCTATGATTTTTGACTAATCGTTGCTGCAGCTCTAGACACAGACTCACCTTTAACTGAGAGTTCACAATGTCGGATCAAAGCCCAGTCAGGAGAGCGGACTGCCTTACGGCTCACTAACAGGTAGCTGCTTTAGGTTCCTGCATCATCAATACTGACATTCATCAACACCAGAGAACAGTTTCCTTTCCTCAGCTCACCCTCAGGAACGTCCACACGTCCTTCATATCCCACACCCTCATAAAAGCGCGACCCAACCCTCTCGAACACTGTCTCATTAGCAAAGAGCCACTGAATATGTGGGATTGTAGACGTGATTGATGTGACATTAAACACACAAAGCAGGACAGCCGAGCAGATACAACCTGAGAACCTGTGCAGAGGAAGAAAACATAAAAAACATGGTTGAGTACAGGGGCGGTTCTAGGATTTCATCTTTTTTTATTGCAAAACGACAAACACAACATACACATTTTGTTCAATGCCACACGAAGACAAACAAGAGGTATCAGTCACATAGGTTACCAGAAAAGAAAGGAAAAGGAAAAAAAAAATTATAAAAAAAATAATTCTTGTAAAATAACACGTTTTCTGAGCTTTTTTGTTTTTTTTTACTTTTTCCAAAAGATTACTGTATAACTTGAAATCATTTATAAAATGGGACAGATTTGGTTTACAAAGGGCCCACTTTGTTTTGTGTATATGGTACTTTCCTAATACAATGAATAGTCGTGTAATATATTGTTCATTATTTCCCAAATTATCTCCCTGAAAATAAAAATAAAAAAACACATCGAATTTCTACCACATAACACAATTTTCTACTAATATAATTTTCCATATCTTTCCAAAAAAGTCTTGAGTAGATACAATGATAAAACAAATGCAAAATTGTTTCTTTCTCCTGACCACAAAATTTGCAAGCATAATAAATATTAAGCTTAAATCTTTCCAAAAACAAGTTTAACAGGATAAATCATATGTAGAATTTTGTAAGACACCTCCTTAATTTTATTATTGACACAAAACTTGTTCAGTATTTTCCATGTTTTATCCCAGTATACAGTATATTGCCAAGTATGGAAGACCAAAAAAAACCTTGCTGCAGGGAAAGAAACAAAACAGAGGGCATTTCTTATAATATTATTGCTACACGTTTGTTTCAAGATTAACATTGCCGATGTATAAACTACTACAAAAGTCATTTATATTCATTTGCAAGTACCTGTGTTTCTCTATTCAGATAAAGCAGACAGCTGAAGACACACTTTTGAAAGACTACAACACGCGTGTAAAAGCAAAGTAAAAAAAAAAAATCGCTCTTGTATCAAACTGATAAATAATTTTCTTTCCCATCGACGACATGTCCTGCATTTTAACGTCATTTTTTTTTTCTTTGGTAAATAAATAAATGAAATCTGAATTTAGCAAATTGGTGTGGTCTAAAAGAAGAGGAATAAAACACTTTTGCAATTCTGTTGTGGGAAAATTCTCATGTTTCCCGAACATCTGAGCGTGTAATAAACACTACACATTAGTTTAAATTAATTTGTACTGTTCATAATGATCTGGAAAGTTTCTGAAATCTAAGCTGTGAGTTGTAATGAAACCTAATGATGATGCCAATGATCAGCACTCACTTTTATTATTACTTTAACTTTTCACTGCTTCTATACACACACACACACACACACACACACACCACTCTGTGCACTCCTGTCTCTCTATCCAGCTCTCTTCTCTTTCTCTTTTCGATCTTTACCACACGACCTCAGAAACTTAATGTACAGTTTAATATTCAGCTGCGGTTTGCCGGATCAGATCATTAGTGAACTGCTGAAATAAACAATATATCAGACCAGAGTTTTCCTCATATGTATAAACTATATGGAGTTGCTTGAATCTTGTGGATTTAAATAGACAAAAAAAAAAAAGATCTACAATCTAAAACATAATAAAACATGTTAAATCTTGCTGAAGTTAATCAGTGGCATGTAATAAAATATATAAGCTTCATTAAGGTCTTTTTCACACCCATTAATTGATTCTTTTGGTTTGCTTGTTGTTTGGATTATTTTGATTTTCTTACAGTATCCTGTGTGCATAAATATTATATACTCTGATTCAGAACCGAGCACAAGATTCAAGCAACTCCATACTGAATACACTCTATACATGTTTAACTAAAGTTAATTCTATTTATATTATAGAGTTTAATAAAGTTAACTCACTTCCTGGGCCGAGGATCTGCAACATGTTGACTGCCAGTCAGAGTAAAATGACCATATGTTCACTGATCCCAGTCTGGACTGATATAATATATGTCTGAATTTCTCAAAACGGATGTCTCTCAGCTCCCCTGTCTCTGAGAAGTACAAGCCACAACTAGAGAATCACTAGGTTCATTGTTCAATCAAACACACACACACACACACACACACACACACACACACCCCACTTTGTGCACTCTCTAGAGTCATTGTTCAATCAAACAGTTCTTCTGTTTGTGCTATAAAAAAAAAGACTCTTCTGCTTGTCCTGATGTAATTACGTCACCGACTGAACTGACTCTTATGCTGTATACCTGTACATACTGTGTGTGTTTGTGTGTGTGTGTGTGTGTGTGTGTGTGTGTGTGTGTGTGTGTGTGTGTGTGTGTGTGTGTGTGTTATAAGGTACATTAAAATGCTTAGAAACTTTGGAACTTTTGAACATCTGAACACACAGTACAGGATTTTCACTTTCTCTTCTTAAAAATGCAATAACGTATATTTTTGCAAGCACTCGTCTGAACTAAATGGAATATTCAATGGAATAAATGGACGATTCAGTGCGTGCAGTGAACTGAACAAATCCAAGAGATTTGGGAACCAATTTATATTTTTTATTTATGGAGTTATTTACAGAGTAAAGACTGTAACGTAGCCAAGTCTAAGGAAGGAAAACTTGATCTTGTCTCTAGAAACAATGTACACAATGTAAGCTTTAAAAAGTAAAATATTAATCTTGAATTTTGTATTCTATTAATGTTTATATTATTCTTTATATTACCCTTTTTTTTCTATGTTTATGTTCTGTAAAGCTGCTCTGAGACAATGTCAATTGTTTAAAGCGCTATACAAATAAACTTGAATTGAATTGAATTGAACTTTTGAGTCTGGTTCCTCTCAAGGTTTCTTCCTCTTCCATCAAGTAATAATGATCAGGCAAATAAGACCTGAGACAGAAGAGGGCAGTTCAGTGGCTCCCTTTACATGCTGTCTGAAATACTACCAGTTTGGTTTGCTCTCTTTACATTATCATTAGTGGTCTGGTTTCAGGTTTGTGTGTGTGTGTGTGTGTGTGTGTGTGTGTGTGTGTGTGTGTGTGTGTGTGTGTGTGTGTGTGTGTGTGTGTGTTGTTTAAACAACCCAGTCTCAAGGCAGTTCGTGACAGAGGTCACGAAATGTAATCTGTTTGATTCGTGTTCTGGAGACGAATTTAGACTGGGTTGGTTTAAATGTCCTTTCATTAAATACAATAATAAATCTAACTGATTCACGGGAAAATATGATCATGTAAATAAATAAAGAGGGAAAATACGAAGAAGTAAAAGGGGAAACCCTGAATAATAAAGAAAGCGAAACTGAATGATGTTACTTTAATAAAATGCGGCACACACAAACACACGCTCTCTCTCTCTCTCTCTCTCTCTGTCTGCCTGCAGGATAAGACTCAATCATGTCATTTGTTACAGTGAGTATGAATGTTATTGCTTCAGAGAAACTTTCAGAAGGCTTTTTTAGGAAGGATTAAAAAGGGAGAAATGATCAGAGTTTAAGCTGCAGTTAAGATGTGATGATTTTTTATCAAGGATTCGTGGTTTTATTAGAATGAGCGTTTATTTAAACATCTCCTCTGATGCTGTGTGTGTGTGTGTGTGTGTGTGTGTGTGTGTGTGTGTGTGTGTGTGTGTGTGTGTGTGAGGAGCTCATTCACAGTACTGAACACACTGAGTTTATTCTCTACATGTTGTTGGGGGTTTTATAATTATTACTGCAGCTCGGGTGTTTTATTGAGTTTTGGAGATGAGATCAGCTTCATGTTGCTAATGTAGACTGTATAAGAGTTTAAAAAAAGACTGATGATTTATAGCAATTCAAAAATATCTGAAATATATGTACATTGAATCAATCTTTAGCCTCTTAAAACTGACTGTTTTGTTCAATTAATATGCATTTAAACCCTTTGTGATAAAACTTGTTTAGATATTTTAACATGTACACTTGGAACTGGGTTCTTATTCTCCGCATCCTTATAAATTATTGCTGCTTAATATGAAAGTGAAAGTATTTTTATTTTTATACAGGGAGTAAAACACACACTAGTGTGACAGGAGGAGAGGCCATTAATATCATGCTTTAATTTATATGTAGAATTTATCTGTCTGTGTGTGTGTGTGTGTGTGTGTGTGTGTGTGTGTGTGTGTGTGTGTGTGTGTGTGTGTTTGGGTTCGCAGAAAGTTTAGCTCTTTACAGTAAAGAGGAAATGACAGTAAATGACATTCACAAACAGAAAGTGAAAGATAATCTTAAGGGAAAGTATTTAAAGGGAAAGTACCACATTGGGACAGAACCTGTAATAGACAATTACAGCTATTTTTCTGCATTAACATACTGGGGTTTTTTTGTATTTATTTCATTGCTGTGAAATGAGAACTGTGCTATTTGTTTTCTTGAATTGTGAAAAACTGGTTAATTTCTTACTATGTACTAATAATCTAAAGTCTGTTTTTTTTTTTTTTTTTAATTTTAGAAAATTCTCACACAAAACTCCATGATCTCTATTAAACATCATGGTCTCACTACTTCATATTGCATCATATGGTTCGTGAGTATAGGTAGGTGTCCACTTTTGTTAAATTACAGACAACATAAGTCTCCAAACATGAACAAATTGACTTTAAGTTGCTAAAATGACGTTATTGTATTTAAAATGTTCCCACAGGCTTCCTCACAGCAGACTCTGAGATATCAGCTCGAGTGGGTTCCACAGTTATCCTGCCGTGTGAGTGGAGAGATGTCCATCTCCAGATACCTCATGTTCAGTGGAACACAGTTTCTGAGACGGTGTTTGAGAGAAAGGGTGTGGAGATGTACGTGGGTGAGGGATATCAGGGCCGTGTGGACGTTCCTCAAGACAAGCTGCTTAAAGGAAACTGTTCTCTGGTGCTGAAGAACGTCACACTCACAGATGCAGGCGTCTACGAGAGCTACCTATCTGTGAGGCGCATGAAGAGATCCAGCTCTACGAAATGGGTTTTAGTCCAGTGGCTCAAGCTCTCAGTCGATGGTACGTAGATATCAGAAACCCACAGAGTTCTGGACTCTGATTGGTCTATATCGATGTCTGACAGGTTTATATCATTGTACTCGCTCTGATACGTTATCGTTACCATAGTAACAGCCCACTCACAGGAAACGGAATAAAAGATGTGTGTAAGGAGATATTTCTGTATAATGTGGTGAAGGAGTCTCCAGTGTCAGTGCTGTGTACCAGTCAGAGGTGAAACTGGAACTTTAAGTGCTGCAGCATCTTCAGGACGATGGAGTTTACACTTATTGGTGGTTTCTCAGTAACACGACAAAATTTTTGTCTTATTAAATTGATGAGAGAGAATTAAGCGAGGCTGGTGAATGAACGAGGGTTTATAGCTGCTGTGATGTGTTTCAGCTCCAAAGTTAAGAAACAGAGAACATTAGTGAAACTCAGGAGATGAACACCAAGTTAATGAAGGTGATTAATGGTGTTAAACAGTGGAATGTTTACATTTGTTTTTCCTTCTTTTCCCAACCATAGAAACACCAGAGGAGACTGTACATCACACTCTATCTGCCAGAGGTGAGTGACTTTATTTTAGTACATTTTATTCAGAAAGATTAAACCAAAGATTTTGTTCTGCTCTCTGCAGTAATGTTCAGTTCCTTCCTCACACACTGCTAGACTAGGTTTAACGTGTTAAGTGTGGAGCATCATTAGATCTATGACACAGTGTTTAACGTTCGTTTTCTTTTCCTCCTAAGAAACACCTGAGGAAGATTTAAATGCATGGATGACTGGTACGTGCTGAGTTTAGAAAACTACAGAAACCTCTCAGATATTCCAATGGAAATACACAATAATGGACTGTAATTACTTTTCTTTTTCTTTTTCTCTCTCAAGATGATGCAGGAGTGACTCATCCTGGACCTCAGATCATCCTCCTTTCGCTTCTTGCATGTTTATGTGTCCTTCACTTCTGAGTAGAATTTACAGAAACCTGGACATTAATAGTTAAAATCTAATATTATATAAACTAATATAATTTATCATTTTTATTATTAGTTTATACAAATTTCAGCTAACGTTGCTGCTTACTGATGATAAACGGAGCGTAAACCCCTGAATGTGATAATGCACTGGCACTGGAGACTCCTTCCACACAGATGAATGTAAAATATAATGAACTGTTACTATAGAAACAATATTTATAAGAAGGAGCACTTTAATTATCTCTGTGATACAAATTTATATAGTTTTTAAATATTATCCGAATTTGGAGCTTCTGTAATTTAGGGTAATGGAAAAATATGATTATACACTACAACAAATACCTCATATGCTTCCTTTTAAACACTCTTGTTTAAAGTAAAAAAAAAAGAAAAAGAAAAGAAAAGAAAAAGAAAACACCAGTTTCGAAGCTATAGTATAAGAAGTTCATCATTTGAACTCTGTTGCACTAGACAGTGAAATGAGACAATGTTCTACAGGATAATGGAGTTAAATAGAACAAACACAGAGTTATGAACTTAAGTTCTACACACAAAGTATATCTGAGCAATGTGGTGTAAACAATGAGACAAAAACATATTACAAATGAAATGAATAAAGTGTTTAATTTTATTTGTATTTATTAAAAAACTTTTTCTATCTCTTTTTCATTTTTGTTAATAATATAATCATATTTACTTTACTTTTCATCTTCTGTTAAAATTTATGTTAATAATCCATCTTCACACTTTATTACCCAACACCATGAGACTCATATCATATGATTTCTATACAAATTCTCATGAATTAAGAAGAGTCAGTGATTTTTTTGTTGTATTTTATAGATATCACTTAATATACAAGTATATATAAAATAAAAAATATATATATACATTAAAGTAGAACTGTACATTTGTGTATACAGTCATGAACCAGTGAACCAGTCACCATAATTACACACTGTTATTACTGTTTAACTGCAATAATAAACAATAACAAAGTATTTTAAACAATATGTGCACTAAAAGAAATTTAAAAAAAAAAAAAAACATGCAATTTTACCTTTTTATAAATTGTGTTGTGTTTATACTGTATATTATTTTATGTCTCTATTATATTATATTTGCATTTCTTTCTCTTTGCTGCTTATCTTATGTTATTTCTCACAGAAAAGTGTTGCAATTACACACGTTTTGCTATACACATGTACATTTCCTTTGTGTGTATTGAAACAACACGAAAAAAATAGAGGAAAAAGCAAATGTGACATAATTTCACACACAACTACAAAAATGGGCCGGACAAAATTATTGGCACACTTTCAAAATTGTGGATAAATAAGTATGTTTCAAGCATGTGATGCTCCTTTAAACTCACCTGGGGCAAGTAACAGTTGTGGGCGCTGTCATGATGGAAGCACCTGTCTCGTCCTCCGATCGCCAACAGAGGGAACCGTCCCCGGGGTATTAACACTTCCGGACTACATTTCCCATAAGCCACATGCCGGGACTGATTGCACCGCCACCTGCGGCCAATTACCCAGCGCCTATTTAAGGCAAACTTGAACTTGACTCCAGTGAGAAGTCTTGATTGGCTACGGCTGTCATGCTGAGCGTTCTCTAGTTATTCCTGTTTCTGTATTTTGCTTCATGACTGTTTTCTGCCTGCCCCGACCTTTTGCCTGTTATTCTGACCACGTTTTTGCCTTGCCTACACTGTCGTATTTACTGGCACTGAACTCTGCCTGTTGTTTACGAGATTGTCTATTAAAGCTGCAAATGGATCCTCAGTCTTATGACTCGTCATTACAAAAGCAGACAAAAAGGAGAGAGGTTGACTCAGTCTTTGCATTGTGTGTCTGTGTGTGCCACACTAAGCATGAAGAACAGGAGAAAAAAGGAGGAGAACTGTCTGAGGACTTGAGAACAAAAATTGTGTAAAAATATCAACAATCTCCAGAGATCTAGATTTTCCTTTGTCCACAGTGCGCCACATGATCAAGAAGTTTGCAACCCATGGCCCTGTCGCTAATCTCCCTGGACGTGGACGGAAGAGAAAAATTTATGAAAGGTTGCGACACAGGATAGTGGCTAATCAGCCCCAAACGAGTTCCAAAGAAATTCAAGCAGTCCTGCAGGCTCAGAGTGTATCAGTGTCAGCACAAACTATCCGTCAATGTTTGAATGAAATGAAACGCTGTGGCAGGAGACCCAGCAGGACTCCACTGCTGACACAGAGACATAAAAAAGCAAGATTTCAGTTTGCCAAAATGTACGTGAATAAGTCAAAATCCTTCTGGGAAAATGTCTTGTGGACAGATGAGACCAAGATAGAGCTTTTTGGTAAAGTACATCATTCTACTGTTGAAAATGGAATGAAAAGAACACAGTACCTTCAGTCAAATATGATGGAGGTTCAAAGATGTTTTGGGGTTGTTTTGGTGCCTCGGGCACTGGGTGCCACGACTGTGTGCGAGGCATCATGAAATCTGAGGATTAGCAAAGGATTTTGGGTCACAATGTAGTGCCCAGTGACAGAAAGTCTAAGGCAATTGGTCTTCCAGCAGGACAATGACCCTAAACATGCTTCAAAAAGCACCCAGACATGGATGGCAACAAAGCGCTGGAGAGTTCTGAAGTGGCCAACAATGAGTCCAGATCTAAATCCCATTGAAAACATGGAGAGATCTTAAAATTGCTGTTGGGAAAAGCCGCCCTTCCAATACGAGAGCCCTGGAGCAGTTTGTAAAGGAAGATTGGTCCAAAATTCCAGGTGAGCGATGTAAGAAGCTTATTGATGGTTATAGGAAGCAATTGATTTCAGTTATTTTTTCCAAAGGGTGTGCAACCAAATATTAAGTTAAAGGTGCCAATAATTTTGTCCAGCCCATTTTTGGAGATTTGTGTGAAATTTTTTGTGTTGTTTCAATACACACAAAGGAAAAAACATGTGTATAGCAAAACCTGTTTAATTGCAATACTTTCCTGTGGGAAATACTTCATTTTCTGGAAAAATTTCAGGGGTGCCAACAATTTTGGCCATGACTGTATAATCCAGATGAGTCACCTTTTAATATAATGTCACAGAGCTTCAAGTGAACAGAACTTCAGTAGAGAGCACAGAGAAGGAAGGAGTTTTTTTTTTTTTTTTTTCACATATAAATCACAACTCAGTAAAATTATTTTTTTCACATATCCTAACAAAATACTGAAAAATAGAGAAAAATATCATGAACTACATCAGATATCAGTTAAGATGAGAGATTCAATTGTCAGGCTGTGAGGAGAGTTGATTCCTGAATCATCTGGAAGGAGATTCAGATCATTTTATAACCTCGTTAAACACACTGCTTAATATTCAGATGCATGTAGATAATTAAAGTGAAATGTGAACCTGTTCTCCTGTAGGTAGATTTGACTTTGTGTGAAATGTGATTTAATAATAACATTAAATAACAGTATTTTTAACAAATAAGAATTTGTAGGGTTAGTTATGAAGTTATGAAGTGGCCCCAGGGAGTGGACTCCCTGGGGCCACTTCATAACTAACCCTGAGCTCTGACCCCAACATCCTAACACACTTGGAGGAAAAGAATTTTACTGTACTGTAATAAACATCATTACATTTATTAAATATTAGAAATAGAAATTAATTTTTTATTATTTATAAATTTGTTGAACAAAATGTGGCTGTATTTCTGAATATGATTTCGGTAAGTACTGTAATGGTGGTAATGGAATTGTAAACACATTAAAATTATTCTACCTCTCGTGTCCCTCCAGGTTTGTGTCCTTCAGAAGAAGCATCACAGATGTTTATTGAAAGAAGTTTTTTCATTTTATTACATAATTTATTATTATTATTATTATTATTATTATTATTATTATTATTATTATTATTATTACTATTATTATTATTAATAATAATAGTAATAATAATAATAATAATAATAATAATAATAATAATAATACTGTTAACCTCATACTTATTTCCCAAGGCACATGAATTTCTGCAGGAACCTGAATTAATGCCTTAAATTATTATTTTTAAGCCACTTTGAATCACTGCTTCATCAAAACTGACTTTCATTAACATTTTATGTTAAAAATACAGTTTCAGAAACAAATACATTCTGAAGCTTTTAAGTTGAGAGACACTTCAAGATTTAGGTTCAACATGGAGAAGAAACATCAATCTTACTCTGAACTGTAAGGAAGCAAAAAAACTCTTAGCACAAATCCACATCATCAGCTATAGCACTGTATTCACTCACGTCTCTGCAATAATCTACTACACAAAGGTGATGTCATTTACGGCTATGAATTGTATTACAGTTTTTTTCAGTCGCTAACAAGCGTTTGTCCAAACAGTTGTCACATTTTCAAAACTCTAAACACAATTAGCACAGCATCAGTCTGTTGTGGCCATACCTTTCACACATTTCATGTCGTTTTCACACAATATGCAATCAGTGAACACATTTCCACAATGCTTACATTTTCTTAATAGACAAGCTATACTGTACCTTCCCACAAAATTATGGATTGTTTTTGTAATATTCACGAATGTTAACACACAACATCCCACAGTAGAAAAAACAATATTCCAAACCTTAGATACAGTATAAAAACCTCTGCTTCTGCAATGATATCAGTTCAAAAACAATATATCTCAGCTGATAATAAATAAACAATTGAATAATTGACACATAGCTGATTTATGTTGGGTGAATTGGGCCAACCACAGCTGATTCCAGTCTGGCTTAGACTCAATGGCAGGGGTTATTTTTTTTCTATTACAGTACTATAAAATGAGGACTTTGAGGAGTGATATTTTTGGAAACAGAAACAGAAAAAGACAAACACTGTAATGTCTGGACGAGGAAGAGGAAGAGCAAGGGGCCCAGGGAGAAGACCAGCTCCAGTGAGAGATGCAGGGCCAGGGAGAGGTGCAGTGAGAGGTGCAGTATTAGGTGCAGTAGGAGGTGCAGGTGCAGTGAGAGGTGCAGTAGGAGGTGCAGTGAGAGGTGCAGTAGGAGGTGCAGGTGCAGTGAGAGGTGCAGTAGGAGGTGCAGGTGCAGTAGGAGGTGCAGATGCAGTGAGAGGTGCAGGTGCAGGAAGAGGAGCAGGCCCAAGGAGAGGGCAAGGTAGAGGTGTAAGAATGGTGGTGGTGGCATTCCAATGGCTGCAAGAACAGTAGTCAGTGATGAAATTCGTGCCACTATCATTGACCATGTAATCAACCACGGTCTCTCACTAAGAGAGGCTGCTGAAAGAGTGCAACCCAATTTGAGGCGGTCAACGGTTGCCTCCATTATTCACATCTTTCAACAAACCAACAGGTAAGTATTGCATTTTACATGGATTGTTTCTATTCTCACTTGACATGTCAATAAGGTCATACAATAATGCATATATTGATTTTTTTCCTCTCTAAAGAAGGCAATGTCTTCCACCCTCTGGGGGAAGAGGAAAGCTCCTCAATAATGATCAAGAGCTTGCCGTTGTAGAAATGGTTGTTGCAAATAATGCAATAAAACTGCATGAAATTAAAACTAGAATTGTGGAGGACCATGAGATATTTGGCAATATAGAAAGCATCAGTCTCACAACCATTACACGGACATTGTCCAAACACAGAGTGCGGATGAAGCAGCTCTACACTGTTCCCTTTGAGAGGAACAGTGAGAGAGTCAAGGAGCTACGACGACAATATGTCCAGGTATAGTGTATATTCAATTCAATGTCCAGTTCTATAAGCTTTGCACTTTGCAAGTAGGAAACCTACACAGTAATAGGTTACAGTACAGTATGGTATACAGTAATGACATGATATACATAAACTTTGTTTCAGAGAGTTATGGAATTGAAGGCCAACCAGGCCCCTCATGAATTCATTTACATAGATGAGGCAGGATTCAATCTATCCAAAAGGCGTCGATGTGGACGAAATATAATTGGAAAAAGGGCCACAGTTGATGTGCAAGGACAGAGAGGGGCAGACATTACCATGTGTGCAGCAATGGCAAATGCAGGATTACTCCTTCACAGATGTCAGGTTGGACCCTATAATACCGAACGCCTCCTTGCCTTTCTCAATGATCTCCACCAGTGCCTGGTACCAGAACAAGATCAGGAGGGTGAAAACATGAGGACATTTGTAATTAACTGGGACAATGTTGCTTTCCATCATTCGCAAGCAATAACAGCATGGTTTGAAGTCCACCCAAGATGGTAAGTCTCTTCCTTCCACCATATTCACCTTTCCTCAACCCCATAGAGGAGTTCTTTTCTGCATGGAGGTGGAAGGTTTATGACCATCAGCAACATGACCAGATGTCCCTCCTTGAAGCCATGGATGCTGGCTGCAGGGACATCACAGTTCAAGATCGCCGAGGGTGGATCCGACATACCAAGCGGTTTTATCCCAGGTGCATCGCCTTGGATGATATCAGATGTGATGTTGACGAAAACAAGTGGCCTAACCCTGAAGATCGCAGGGATTAGATACATTAATTTTGTGCTATTTTTAGTTCCCCCCTTCATACCTGGGCTTTTTGCTGTTTTGTTTTGTTTTTTTGTTTTTCAGAATGCTATTATATATGATATTTTGTTCACTGTAAGCAATACTGTAAAACTTTTTCTGTTCTATTATATTGTGTTTCTACTGAACCTCCTTTAGTAAACAGTAAAGAAAAAAATAACTGATTTGCTTTTTACTGGAAAGCGTTTGAATGTGAACATTACTGTACATGTGGACATACAGTTCCAAACTTAGACATTTTGTGTAAAAGGTGGATTGCATGTTACCTGATACATAAACGTCTATGCAGTTTTTCTAATGTCAATAATAGCCAGTATTTTGAAACCTGGTGTACTTTGATTGACTGCATATACCTTGTGAAGTGAAAACAAGTGTTATTCTTTGACAGAATAATTTCATTTTGAGTCAGATTTCGAGTGTTTTGGTAAAATTAGTGTGTGCAGAGAAAGATGTGTTCTGTTTTGAAATGGAGAGTTAGTATATATTTAACAAAATGTGTTTTTGAGAGGAAATCAATCAAAATCAATTTGGCCAATTGTGTTTTGTAGGTGTAAGTCTGTGTTAAGATTTTAGAAAAATTATCTTAAGTATAGGTAAGCGCTTGTTAGCGATTGAAAAAAACTGTAATTTACCAAACATGAGCACAAATCAAGCCTTCATGGTAATGGACTGTAACAAGGAGGAGGAAGGAGCATGAGGATAATTAAAGAATGCTTTTGCCTCCAACAAGGGAACATTTTCAGAAAACATGCCGATGTATAGATGTATAAATACGTTAAATAAGTTAGAATTATTATAAATCTTTCTGGATAATTGTAAAACTGCAGTTTCACCAGACGCAAGATGACTGAATTTTAAACCCATGAATTCATAATGAATTTGCTTTTAATCAAAACTGGAAGGTTGCATTTGCAGCGTTGAGTGAACGGTAAAGAAACGTGTGCTATAGCAGGCTGACACTAGCAGCGTATTTGTAGAAAATAAATACTGCCTTTATGCACAAATAATAAAAAGTCAAACACTTGAGAATAAAATCCCTCAGACAAATAAAGAAAACATTTTTTTCTTTATTACAGCTTTCATACAAAAATGTACAATTCTGTAGTAGCAGCGCTCATACAGAAATAATGCTTTTGGGTGTCAATATATTCTGAAAAATATAAAAAATGATTTATTCAAAACATAAAGACTATTACTGTTCACTTAAAAAAAACAACAACAACAAAAAAAAAAAAATCATGAGTATCGAAAAAAACAACAACAATTGAAACCATCTTTCAGACCAAAAGGATGTCAGACACTAAATCTGCAGAGAGAAGAGTCAAAAGGAGCTTTTGTAAATGGACTGCAGTGATCCACAGGGCAGTAAATAAACCTAATAAGGTCTCTGTGTTTAACTGCAGAACTGTTTAACTGCTTCCAGCATATTATTGTTACAGATAAAGGATCCATAAGCAGCTCTCATACAAAACATAAGAAACAGTCCACAAATATCGCACTGATGTAATGATGCCTGGCAGTGCAAATGTGCTTACTGTAGATAGCTTATGTATAAGAGACCAGTCAGTTCTACCTTTATTACATTCATATCCACATTGTAATGCATCTAATAATCAGTTCTAATAATCTAATAATCGTTTCCCAACAAAGTCAACGTTACCATTTTTCTGTTTAAGCTAAATTACATAAGCACAAGATAATTATTGCTCAAAAGTTTGGATAAAAATAAAAACCTTTTAAATTCTCAAAATCTATATAATAGATTTTGAGAATAATAGTATATTGTTTCCATAGAAACCATTCATTCACTTTTCACAGTCACATGTATGGAAGGAGACACCAGTGCCTAGTGATATGTGGTGAGGTTGGTGGCCTTTGAGAAACTCACTGACTCAGGGACTTTTTACACCCGGTCACTTCATGTGTTGTCTCTGATCCGATAGCTATATGATTTGTTAACACTGTTCCATTTACATCAGGCCACATAAACGCGTCTCGGCGAATCGGATATCGATCCGATCTTTCTACCTCTGCCCAAAATGCAAATATATTTGACCTCAGTTCCGGGCTAATTGAAATGGAACACACTTTGGTGTATGCGGTTTTCAGAACGCGATCAAAAAGACGACAAAAAAACTCATTATGACGTTTATGTTACAAAAACCCAACCCTGCGTGTCATCCATGTTATCAGCATAAAATAAATGTTCAGCATAAAAAAATTTATTTTGTTATATGTACTTGTATTGGTGAGTTGTAACTCATTTTAATAAGTCTTTCAAAATTAAAATAAAGAATACTGTCTTAATTATATATCGATTCTGAACACACACTTTTACCTTCATGTAACAATAGAAAAATAATAAGTTAGTGAAACTGAATTTGCCTGGACTTGTTTTGCTGCCAGAGCGGGACTACTAGGAGCCGGAGAAACGAGAGAATCGAGGCTATATAGGTAAGTTAATATTTTTGCTTTGTTTTAATCTCAGCAGATACCAACTGTATCTACACAAAAAAATCGTTGACTTAAGTAAAGTTGGCCGCATATTCACAGATTGGTGTTTCCCGAGTCAATAACTCCTGAGCTAAACACAGTTACTACACAAATAACACCTCTTTTCTATGTTATTAATGTAGAGAGGCAGCTACAACCCAGTTTTCCTCGGTGGACAAAATACATATAAACCTAATTATGAAACAAAATGAATATGCAGCCAACTTTACTTAAGTAAATAGTTGTTGTCACACACTAAACTGAAAAGACAGTTTGACCCAAGTTAATTCATCGATTCTAAAGTTAGACTTTTAGCTAGCTAGTGTGTTCAAAATAGACTTTGTTTTACAGTGGCAGTGTCTGATGTTAATTGACATACATACAAAAAAAACTGTAACAAGTTAAATAGTTAAATAAGCTAATAGTAACTAATTTAAGCACACTACCTAACATGACAATGTGTTTGCATGCCATTTTATCTGCTGTGCTGACGCTTATGTTTTTACCTTTAGCTTTTTGTACATTTGCCATTACAACATTTGATTTTTTATTTTTCTTTCAGTTATAATCTGCTGCATTATGTTTGATGGTTAGGCAGCTGACACATTTCTTTATGTTTGCAATTTTTCATGTTTAGTCAGTTGTCCAACTTAAACACAATTGGAAAAGATTCATTACTCAGCAACGCTTAAGAGTACATTTTTTTATGCAATGTATAATTAATTTATAATATTTTTATAAGGTTTTACTGTCAAATCATATGTTTAAAAGGTCTGAATTTTTCTGTGGAAAGGAGGAGAGAGACTGCTATACATTCCTTAATAGTATATCTTTGAGAAAAGGAGGAAGATCTCTTTAAAGAGCACTTGGTATGTAAATCAGACACTTACACTCAAATACACTGTATTACATTGTATTACTCATTTTTAAATATGACTTAAAACACTGATGTTGATGTCTCACTGACTATTGCAAACATCGAAGGGAAGAGAAATCCATAGGCGGGGGGAGGAACATAACTAAAAGATCTGGCACCCATAGTAGTAAGTTGAATCCAAGGTGCATTGACATTGGTTTTATAATAAACCAGTTTCATCATAAAACTGGAATTGCTGTGTTATTTCTTCTGATTTAAGTTAAATAAGTTACTTATACTCAAAAAAAAAAATTAAAAAAAAAAATAGAGTAACAATTTGCATGGTCATATCTAAGTAGAATGGATTCAAAATAAAGAAGTTAGAATAGCTTAAATTATGTAATTTGACCACTTAATATCACCAAAACTTTGAAGAGGTTGGAGGTTAAGTCAAATCATGTTGGATGTACTCAGAGCCGATCACTACGCAAGTTGCATAGGGCCCCGCAAATTACACAAGGCCCCACCCCCCGCTTCTTTTTACAGCACGACAATATGAACAATATGACAATATGAAGCAGAGCATGAGTGAGGCTAGCCCCTTTTTAGGAGTGCTTCAGCTTCAGCACCCCTAAAAAGGAGCTCAGCACCACTAAAGTTTTTATTAATATTTTAGCCCAGCGAGTCGCCACCGCTGTGGAGTAGCACAGGACCTGAGTGACTCGTCCATAGTCATAAACGGAGAGAAGTAGCGCCGGTTACAATGTTCTTCCGCAAGACACATGCAGTTGTGTTTATTAACCGCTAGAGCGTGAAACAAAAACAGCAGCGCGACAAATAAACCGTACCTGTGTAGTGTGTACGTGTGTCTCTGTTGGTAAAGTTTATCGTTAATTTGATACTCATTTTAACAATCGAGAGTCGTGTAAACATGACGTCACATGCGTCTTTTCTGGTCAGTTGTCATGGAAACAACAAGCCCTGGCATTTGGACCAGAGTTTTTCACTTGTGGCTGACCACCAAACTAGACAATAAAAGAAAGTTTAATGTTTTTCTTTTGCTGTATTTATTCATTCCTCACACAGAGGATTTAACCTGAACCAGGCTTACTCCTGGCCCCTCCCTCTCTCTCTCTCTCTCTCTCTCTCTCTCTCTCTCTCTCTCTCGCAATGGACATACAACAGTTCTTTAGAGGAAAAAAAGACAGATTCAGTTGAGAGACTAGGGACAGTCCATAATAAAATGAGAGTGAAATGTGAGAACAGCAATCAGGTAAACATGTTCTCTTCAAGTTTGATGTCAGCAAGAGCAAATAACAGTAAAGTTGATGTGATTCTGTCTCTAGTCTCTATCTGACTAGATAAATTAGCTGCCAGTGCATCTCTTGGCCTGTCTGTCACAGTTTATTGCATGAACATTCACGTGAATAAACGGCCGTGTTTATAAACGGCAGCTTGATAACCGCACCGCACGTGAACATGCTTTCATATGCGAGTGCAATCGTGCACGAAATGACACGTGTGCTCAAAATCCAAAGCGGTGTTCTATTTCTTTATATATATTTATATTTTTATTAATATAAAGAAATAGAACATGAATATTAACATTATCTTAACATGATTATCTTAAATAAGCAGAAAATAATAAATTGTTATATTGTATTATTTTCTGCTTATTTAACCCTCTGGGGTCTGACCATTTTGGGACACTGGCAGAGGTTCTGACATGCTCTTACATTTGGTCTTTTTTCAGTTATTTCAAAACATATTAATGGCTAATATCACATAACACGGTATTCAGCACAAACTGGGCTACAATATTATGTAAGTAAAATGTATGTACATGTTTGTATTTTTAAGTAAATGATGTTTATGCATGGGTAGTAAAAAAAGAAAAAGAAAAGATGCTGAAATACGGCAAAGAAACACATACTAAACATTTGTTCACACACAATAAAGTTCTCTACTCTTGTAGAGTTGATAATTTGCTACAAAAAGATGTGAAGAAAAACCATTTTACCCACTCATTCAGATGAAACAATACATTGATTTAACTTTTGTAAAACAGTTTTTGTTGTGTAAAGGCAATATGCAAGGGAGGGTCAATGGTCATGAATATTGATGATTCACACCTGAGGAGGCCCAACCCCCTAATGGCTTAGTCTGGATTGTGTTGACAAAAGAATGAATGTGGGGAGACTTAAAGAGAAAATCTTTTGCTTGTAGTGTAATAAAATAGTGTACAATGAAGTACAAAAGACTTAAGATTTTATTTACAGTATATCTGTACTTGACAAAATAAGACTTATTTTACCAATGTTAAAAAAACATGAACAATACAGTAGAGTCATGAATTGTATGCAGTGATTCAAAATGTCAGCTGTAAATGCACAGTTTGGTGTGCATCTAAAAATACTTTACATATAAATTAAATATTTATATAAATATACATTTTTTAAATGTTGTCATGCCATTGTTCAAAACAGTTTCTATTTAACTGAACACACAAGGGAACATTACACTCTAAAAAATGCTTCATGGGGTTAGTTTGTAAAACTTAAAATAAACAACATTTTCAGCATAAAATAATTAAGTTTGTAATATGTACTTGTATTGGTGAGTTGATAACTCAAGTTATTGAAACTTGTATATCTAGTGAGCATCCTTTAAAAGTTGAATAAAGGCGTAATTTGCCCGGACGTGTTTTTCTGCCAGAGAAGGACTACTAGGAGCCTGAGAAACAGGAGAATCGAGGCTATATAGGTAAGTTAATATTTTTGCTTTGTTTTAATCTCAGCAGCTAACAACTGTATGCACAAAAAATCGTTGACTTAAGTAAAGTTGTCCGCAGATTCACAGGTTCGAGTTTCCCGAGTGAGGCGTACATATGCATGCATATACATACATACACACACACACACACACACACACACACACACACACATATACATACAGTATGTATACATACATATATACATAAACCTGTAACAAGTTAAATAGTTAACTAAAGCTTGTTAATTTTTTGCACAATACCTGACAATGTGTGTGCACGCCATCTTTATCTGCTAGGACGTTTTCACAGTTGATCCATCTTGTAACCTTGTAAACCTTGAGCTTTTTGTAAATTTGCCATTACAACATTTGTGTTTTTATTTTTCTTTCATATACAATCTGCAGCATTATGTTTGATGGTTAGGCAGCTGACATTTCTTTAAGTTTGCAATTTTTCATGTGTAGTAAGTTTTAACTCCTAAGATTTAACACCCGTGTCCATTAATGTCCTGTTCCTTTCCTTGACTTAAAACACTGACATTGATTTTGATCTACTTATTGAGGGAACGGAAGTCCTGCAAGACCTGGATGTATCCAGAGCCTGTACCCTGCTAGGGCTGGTATATGCTCTCAACCTCAACTACCCAAATGAACTAAAAATACTTTTGAGGTGTTTCAGGAAATAATTCTTGAGCTGGATGGTCTGAAAGCTAGGCCGAAGGTAATGTCTTTAAACAATAAACTGTTGTATTCCTGAAATGTTACATGTAAAAGTTTTGTTGTGCATACGCATACAGAAGCTGTAATTTTGACAATTTTTTACATGTATGTTACAGTGTTGTATTTGTTTGAGACTTTATGGCGGCTGTAGTTTATGTGATGAAGGTAAAATTTAATACTTTGCAATAATATAAAAAAAAAAAAAAGGAAGAAAACTTTTAGTTTCAGCTAGGTGGACCCAATAAGGTGGCAATTGTGTCTGTTGTAGGAATTCATTTTTCACGTTCCCTGTGATTTATTGTTATTTTTTTCTGATATGTACCTACCAGAAAAATACTTGATTCTTTACTTGACTTTACTTGAAAAAAATACTTTAGTCCTGGATAATTATCTTTTTGTCAAAGCATGGTTAAAACCTTCTTGTACATAAGTTGACATTGGTTTTAGAATAAACCAGTTTCATCATAAAACTGGAATTGTTGTTATTTCTCCTGACTGAAGTGAAATAACTTACTTGTACTCAAAAAAATAAGGTAACAATTTGCATGGACATATCTAAGTAGAATGAAATCAAAATAAAGAAGTTAGAATAGCTTAAATTATGTAATTTGACCACTTAATATCACCAAAACTTTGAAATTAAAATTAAGTTGTTTCAACTTAATTAAGCTCTTAGAGGTTAAGTCAAATCATGTTGGTTGTACTAAACAAATTGGGTTAGTCTAACTATAAAAGGTTCATGTTATCTACTTAATAATGACTGAGTTGAAGCTACTTAAAAAGATGCATGCAAATTGTTACCTTAATTTTTTTAAGTTGAGCCAGCGTTTTATTTTTTAGAGTGTAGGTGTGTCCTGTCTTTTACCATGCACTGTCTTGCAGCGCACACATTTATTCTTTATTGTTCCCGCAGGCGCGTTTTTGGCGCTTTTTTCCTCTTCAACGTGAAATGCACTTAAAATACTCCGTCATTCATAATCATACACATACATGTAATACATCATTCGAAACTGTGAAGTGTCTACTTTTATTTGACTGCCTTCATAATAATTGTTAGAAAGCAAATATTGTCTTTTTGTGTAATTTGTATGATTACACGAGTGAATGAATCCGTTAAAACTTTGTGCTTCTTATAGCATTGTTTGGGGGCGTTGATCTTGTTTGCATAGCTCGCTCAGGTCATTTTCATATGAATGGCGCGCACGCGGTAGGTGGGATCACATTAAGCGCTAATGAGGTCGAGCCAGAAAAACTGTACCTCTCTTTACTTGCATACAGATTACACAATTACACGATTTTAATTACCTCATTTAAAAGTAGACATTTCAGGCTTTCATTAGACATATGTATCATGTTCGTGTATAAGTATTGGCAGAGTTATCAGTTCATGTTTGTAACATGTTTCAGGAAGATGGTCAAGGAGACAGAGATGTCTGAATGCACACCCTGGTTATTTTCTTTATTTGCCAAAAGCACAGCATTTTGTTGTTATTATGAAGGCAGTCAAATAAAAGTAGACACTTCACAGTTTCGATTGATGTATTAGATGTGTGTGTATGATTATGAAAGACGGAGTATTTTAAGTGGATTTCACGTTGAAGAGGAAAAAAGCGCCAAAAACGCGCCGGCGCGCCTGTCGACCCCAGAGGGTTAACGCGTCCTACTTCTTGCCTTATCGTAAGTCTTTCTTCTCTTTCTTTCTTTGTTTTTATCCTCCATGTCAATGTTAAAACCACTTTCTGCTAATGTCACACATGCGCACTGAACACTCTCTCTGCCCATATTGACAAGCCCCGCCCCTTTCTGCTCATTGGCTACAACGTTTGTATTGATTTTTGATTATTATCGGCCTGACTCAGTTTTCTGATGCATTTCTCAAAAATCGGGAGACCCTGCATTTAACGACTGTCAACAGAGAATGAGGGGTGCTTGCTGTTCGTGACTACGCGTCAATACAGTGGCAAGGCATTCTGGGATTTGTAGTATTAGCGGAGCATGTGGCTAGCCAGCTGTAATGCACATTTGATATGATCTCGCGGGCCACCCCTTTGACACCCCCTGCTGTAGAACATCTGAAATGCTGCATTCTGGATGAGTAAACAGATGAAGGACAAGACCATGACCAGTAGGTGAGGACACTTCATTCCTGTATCAGCTGGAGAGAGAAACACACACACACACACACACACACACACACACACACACACACACACACACAATTCATGTACAATTCCAGTGATTTGTTGATTTACTGCTAAGATATTTTGGTAGCTTGTAGTAAACCCCAGCACTGAGAAGCTGCATCTGCTTGTATTACTGTATCACAGCTGACCCTGCACTTTTATATACACTCTGGATGAAGGCCTGTGCCAGATGTCATAAAAATAACAGTGCTACTTACACCTCATTCTAAATAACTCAATTGTTTATTAGGGAAGAAAATAAAACTGATTTACAGCTGATTAACACACAATGCTGGCAGTGACTCACCTGAAGGAACTGGAGTAATACTTCTGTCTTCTTTAGGAGGGAGCTCTAAAAGAAATAAACATTATTAATATCTTGGTACATTTAGAAATCCTCTGTATGAGCACTTCTTACTTCACAGATTTACAGCGTGTGTTATGTGTAAGTCAAAGTCTCTGATATAATTCCCAGTTTTAACTATTACTCCATTACTGATTTGAACAGACTTAATTATCCCACACAGTATATCTGTAAGTTAATTAAGAATAACCAAATGAATATGGTGTTTAATTAAAAGCACTGAAATTGTATTAAAAGGTAAATAAACTACAAATGAGCAAGAAAATCATTTCAGTTCCTGCAGCTGAGGGAAATAAATGTTTGTGTAATGAAAATGATTGTGATTTAAAGTTAGATAGAGTAAATTTTTTGTTATAGTGAGATTTTCCAGTCATTCCTTTGTTTTCTGATGTGTGTAATGATCAGTGTGTGTTCTACTGACAATAACTCACTCACCATTGACTGAGAGATGAACACAGCTGATCAGCTTTATTTTTGGTGTTTCAGATCTCTTTAACCTGTTAGATCTCTTTAACCCGTTAGATCTCTTTAACCTGTTAGATCTCCTAGTGCCTCTCATCTCGTAGCTCATGTAGTCAGCTGTATCAGTAAGTTTCAGGTGTTTTAACACCAAGGAACAGTTCCCTTTCCTCAGCTCTTCCTCAGGAACGTCCACACGGCCCTCATATCCCTCACCCTCATATGTCTCCTTACCCCGTCGCTCAAACACAGTCTCAGTATCGATGGTCCACCTAATATACGGTGTTTCAGTGTCTACAGTCTGCAGTTCACACGGCAGGACAGCTGTAGAACCCACATGACCAGACACAGGGATATCAGCTGCAGACAGGAGACCTGAGATGGGAAATTTAAAGTCTAGATAAATCCAGACAGGAAACTTAAGAACATTATGTTTTGTCTGTTTTATAAAAAATAAAAGTTACTTACTCAAAAAAGTAGTGATGCACAGAATACCCAGTTCAGAAAAGCAGGTCATGATGCCCTCAATGTCTGCAGATGTTCTACAACAAACAAATGTCAGGTGTCAAACTAATATATCTAGATATTAGACTTCTTAGTTAATAGACTTATTTAAATCTGTGAATAATTTCAGTTCCATTTTAAATGTTATCTAATCATACAGTATAATGTTTTATACAGTATAACGCTGTAAATCACCATCAACTTCAGCAGCATGAAATAAATAGTCATGAGGAGAATCATGTCACAGAAACACGTTCAGCTACAACACGTTCAGCTTCAATCAACACATTCATCTTAACACATTCATCTTAACACACACATCCTAAAACAATAAATAAAACAGGGTTTTTCCTACATTGAAAATTTTTTGGTGGCCACCAAAACGATTTTTTGTCCCGCAAAAGCTGTATTTGATTAATTGGTTTTTGTGACCGAAGCAGGCTATTAGGACTGATGGAGAAAACGAGCACGATTCATTATAATGAATGGATAAAGCAATTTGTCTGCCCGTCAGTGTTTGAATCGGCGTATAACAAGTTCTCACTTCCATTCTACTTCTCAGAAGAACATACACATCTGAACTGAGAAAGTAAGTGTGTTTACCCCATTTAGCAAGAGTGTTTAGTAAAATTTAGCCTTAATAACCCACATTATGTATAAGCCTTTGACAATGTGTAGTAAATTACCTATAAAACCATTTAGTTTAATTAGACAGGAGTGAGATGAAACTAGATCAAAGCACAAAGCAAGTTGTTGCTAGTTAGCTGCTAATTTTAATAAATTTTATATGGTAAAAAATTACACTATTACACTTTTTAATGCTATGTTTTTAATGCAACTTTTTAATTGATATGATTATACTAAAATAACTAACAGGTTCTATCAAAAAAGGATTTTATCTTTCAAAACTATGAAAGCCAGTCGTGGAAAAAAAAAAGAAAAAAGAAAGGAAAAAAGAAATCAAACTGTTTTTGTATTATTTTAAATTTAAAATTCATTGTCAATATTGGGCTTCCGGATCATGTGAGTACTAGGGTACTCTTTGCTGTGTGTGGATGACCAAGTGGGTCAGCCACCACCGAAGACTAATTTTGACCCAGGAAAAACCCTGTAAAACCTTCACACACTATAGACATTTTATCAATGCAAGCTTCATACAGGACTATGACTGACTCACAAGCTCTATGTGGGTATAATCCAGGACATTCTGAACTGGTTAGATAAAATCATCCTGTAAAATATTCAAGGACCAAGAACAGAGTGACCAAAGACTGACTTCAGCTGGGTTAAAGCAAATAACAGACAATAATAGAGGAATCCATTCATCCAGATTTTTGGGTGATTTAGACTTTTATGGCTGATGAACCCTTTCTAATTAACCTTGGGGTGTATTGCACCAGGGCACTATTTAATCATATCATTTAAACATTTCAAATTGGAAGATGATCAAAACCTACTCCATTCAGTTCAAAGTAATTTGTGCACACAATAAAAGAACAATTGGTTTTAATTTAAAAGTTTAACATAATTGTTCTTGAACGTCCATGGATCTGGCAATAGCTTTGTACCAGGAGATATTTCGGTGCATTTAAAAAAAAACAACTTATAATTATAAAATTCAAAATTTCTATAATTTTTTAAATGGAAATGTTAACATGAGTTAAAGCAATAATAAATTCTGAGAATGATTTTTTTTTGTGAGGTGGGAAATAAATACAAAATAGAAAATGCACAAATAGTTACACAAAACTACAGTTCTATTGTATTAACAACAAAAACAACAACAAGAACATTACAGTGCTATACTGATACCTAGTGGTCAAAAGCAATAGCAAAGGTTATAGGTCAGTATTATTAAATTGTAGACAAATAATTTGGATAGCTAGGCTGGCTTGTATGTTTGGTGTGAAATGGGTGTGGTAGGTTCCCAGTCTCATTTTCGGCCATAGGGTCGAAAATTGCTAGCGGCACCCATGGTGGATATAAAAGATATACAGGTTTGGTGCTATTAGGTGCTAGAGACATGAAATATACACAGTGTAATATATTATATAGACAAATATACAGGTGCTATAGACATAATATACAGGGGTGGGTGGTCACTGGGAGTAAGGTGTAAGTAAGGTTACAGCTCTAGGCAAAAAGCTGTTGGTCAGTGTACTGTGTATTTTAAACTTACGTTTTAAGTCCAAAATACTGGGGCCGAGAAGATCGTTTTAAAATATAACAAAAAAACAGACAGTGTGGTTTTGTCCAACGTACAGCGACAGTGTTACATTTTAAACTGTTTGTAAGTGTTGTTGTAGTTGTGTGTTATTGTTTGAGTTGTGAGTGTTACTGTAGTTGAACTCGAGGCCAGACGGAGTGTGGTTGTGTCTGAAGTGGTGAGACTTTTGAACTCAAAAGCCCGACGTATTGTGGTTGTTTTGTTCTGAAGTCACTGGAGCTGTGTATAGTTTAAGGGTGCTTTCACATCTATAGTTCGGTTCATTTGGTCCGGACCAAAAGCAAATAAATGTCCCATTGTAGCTTTTTAGCAGTTTTGGTTCCTTTTCACACCACACTGATCGTTCTGTTCCGCACCAGTTGAAACGAACGAAAATGCGGTCATGTGATAACATCCACATCACTCATTGGCCACATGTCTTTGAGCGTATTTCCTAAACCGCTTCTCGATTGGTCAGAATAAACGTGCGGAAAATTTCAACGAAACTCCGGAAGTAAACAAAAAGAGGAAAATACAGCATACAGTACACCACGGAGAGACGACTGCACGCTGCAATTATGTTGGTAGCTGTAATCTACTACATCGCTTGTATACAGCACTCTATGCAAAGTCTTAATTTTCAGAATGAAGCTCGGATGCGGCTTGAAAATATCGTTTTAATGCACTGCAGATGGCGAAGACGCATCGCAAGACACGTCAGGAGGCGGCGAGCATTACTTTTGCGAAACTGTGACATGCTCATCTTCCGAAAATATTGCCAACGGCCCACTACAGCAGATGGTTTAGTCCAAAATGCGCAATACTTTTTGCAGTTAGGTCTATTCGATCTTGGATCCTGTGTTCTCACCACAAACGAACCGTACCAGTTTGTTTGAAAGCGTACCGAGACCAGCTCTTCAAGGAGGTCTCGGTACGCTTGTTGAATGTGTGTAAACTTTATAGTCCTCACCGAATCCAATGGAACAGTGAAACTCCAGAACAAAGCACCCACTTGAAAAAACATGATAATCAATACAATTTTCCCTGACGTTTATCCACAAACTATCACTGTGCGAATCACCCATCCGACGATGTAAACAAGGTAGCAGCAGAAACCCCACGCAGTCTACTTCCGTGTTCGGGGGTTTTTCAAAATGGCGGGGTGAGTGGCAGCTTTTTTGCAGGTTCCGGTTTTTTTTTTGTTCTAGAAATACGATAAACAAGTGTGACACCCCTCTATTAAACAGCTATTTTAATTAGGATCAAAGTTAAGTGACAAAAGTAAGATACTACATCATTCCGGGGTTTTTTCTTTGTTTTGTGGAATCATGTCCGACCACAAATACAGCAGGGCTGCTCTCCAAGAGGCATGTGATGCTTCTGACATCGAAGAAGAAAAGGAAGTAGAGCAGCACTCATCCAAAGAAGGCAAACTTAAAGAACACACGCCAATTAAACAACCGAATCCAAAGAAACTGAAAAACCGTCGGGAAAGCGAGGACGTGAGTGCTGGCGCCACAATTCTACAAGCCGTGCAAGTTCTAAACAAAAAAATGGATGAGCAGTGCTTCAGAAAAAAAATAGAAGACATTCTGAAAGAAAACAGTTTGTTGAAAGAAACATATGTTGAGGATAATTGGCCTCACTGAAAAGGATGGCGAGGAAGACACGAGAGAACTTTCATAGGGATTCTGACAAGAATTGTTCCAATGTCTGTTGAGCAGTTGCGCGACACCGTGGACACCGTTCACTGGCTGGGGAGGAGACGTGACACCGCTACCTCAAATAACACACCAAGAGCAATCATCATACAATGGGATGAGAACGGTGCGGGATGATGTTTGGAAGAAGTCGAAGGATGCGAGAGTGTGTAAAGACATGCACATACACTTTAAAGAAGACTTCTCGAAAGGCGCGTGCGAGACTGTAGCAACTGGTTCAAGAAGCCAGAAAAACAGGTAAACGGGCATTCTTGAAAGGATACGCTTTAATCGATAACAGGAGAGTGGACCCAAACTGAACATGTCCTTTTGATATTGTTTGTTTGAATGGCTGTCAGAAATTCTGCCTACAATCACTTTCTTCAATGAAACTTTAATTTTACTGTCTGTTGGACGTTAATGCTCTGATATATAAGTAATAACACTACTTGTGCTTTGTGTGCTAATGTATCACTGAACATTTGAGGTTAAATAATTGTGGTTTTTTGGGGTTTTTTTTTTGATTGGAGCATGGTTTAAGTTACATTGTTTGTTACATTGTTGATTCCTTATTTTTGCATGCCAGTTTATGGCAGATACTGAATGTTCACCTTGTTTACCTGTTCATAACATAGTATTGAAACTGGTCACCTCTTGATATTTTCCGTAAAATTAAGCATATTATAACAAAGTAGGTGATCTAGATTCATATTTAAATAGAACTTTGCTATAATAGTTGTTTGGTCCATAGTTTTCTCTCTTACTTTATAGTTTTAGAGGGTTAGTTACATAAAACATACTGTTTAAGTACTAAATACTCATTCCTGTGCATCTTTATATTGCCATTGTTTGTAGGTTGCATATATTTATTACTTAAAAATTTTGTCCTTTATTTCTTTAAATACTAGGGGGATGAAAGATAATGCAAAATGTAAGGCTATTTTTCTTTTCTGTAAAGACCAAAAGGCTAATTGTGTATTTTTACAAGAAACTCGCTCAGCTGAGGCTGATACAAAATTTTGGAAATTGCAATGGGGCGACTCCATCCTTTTCAGTCATGGTACGGCATACTCTGCTGGAGTAATGATTTTATTTAATAGATTTCCTGGGAAAATTATTGACCATAAAATTGACTCTACCGGCTATTGGTTAATGGTTGTGATAGAAATTAACGGTATAAACTACATTTTATTGTGTGTATGGCTATAACAAGAGAGCACAGAACAAAAATCGTTTTTCAACAGATAGAGTAGTAATTGGAGGAGACTTCAACCTAGCCCCTGATGTTTGGTTAAACCGCTTACTGTCAAGGCGACGTTACAACACACATGATGGCATAATTCTTGACTTGATCACAAAGGCCAATCTAATAGACTATTGGAGAATGAAAAACCCTACCAGAAAACAATTTACCTGGTTCAACTCCTCTAATAATGGACAATGCTCAAGATTCTCATTAATGAGGTTAATAGATGTGATATTTCTGCATCACCCCTAACTGATCATTGTGTAATATCCTTAACACTTTCTTCAGATGGAAGGGAGAATAATATAAATTCCATATGGAAATTTAACAATAATATACTGGAAAATACTGAGTTTTGTAATGTAGTTAAACAACTGGTTAAAGACGTAGATGAATTGGACATGTCTTTTCTGAGTAAATGGGAATGGTTTAAATTCAAAGTTAAACAAAAAGCTATCAGAATAAGTAAGCAATCATCAACACTAAAAAAGATAAAACAAAGGGACATTATTAGTCGCATCAATACTCTATGCTGTAAAAATGATTTAACTAGGCTAGAACAGACTGAATTAAACAGTTTACAGTCCCATCTTAATATATATCTGGAAAAGGCTAAGGGAGCATTTATTCGTTCGAAAAACACATCTTACTTTTTTAGTCTGGAAAAACAAAGACAGACGAAGAAAAAAATCAGAAGTTAAATATCAATGGCATTATTGTTGGTAATTAATATTAAAGCTTTCTATAGTAACTTATATAAATCCCTTTTTTTCCAAAGAAGATTGTTGTTTTTTCTTAGATAAGATCCAGAGGTTTAAAATGACAATGGATGATAATTTTAAACAACTTTTGGAAGATGAGCTGAGAATTGAGGAGCTAGATTTAGATGGAAGTCACCTGGAATAGATGGGCTATCCGTGGAGTTTCTGTCTTTCTTTTGGCGTGATATCAGGGAAATGCTTTATAATGCCTATTTAGATTGTATTTCAAAAGGTAGTCTTTCTCCCACAATGAAACATGGTCTCATCACTCTAATTCCCAAACCTAACAAAGAATCTTTTATTGGATAATTGGAGAACAATTAAATTAATAGCACTTGTCTATGCTAATCGTCTGAATATGGGATTATCACATATTATTGACGAACTGTCAATCAGCCTTCATAAAGAGTAGAAATATACATAAACATACCACGTTATTACTAGACATGCTTGATTATCAAGACTTCATTAATACTGATGCTTTTATTTCTTGACTTTTACAAGGCATTTGATACTGTTGAACATACATTTTTATTTGAAATCTTAGATTTTTTAGGTTTTGGGAGTAATTTTTGTAAAATAATTAAGATGTTTTATACTGACTTATAGTTCTGTATCCCTGAATTCTAGTATAACTCCTAGGTTTGAAGTGCTCCGCGGTATTAGGCAGGGATGCCTGATTTCTCCCAAACTGTTTATTCTAGCTACTCAATCACTTACATTTCTCATTAATCATAACCCCAATTTGCATGGGATCTCAATAGTTGACAAGGAATTTAAAATTAGTCAATTTGCAGACGACACAAGTTGATGTTGCCCTAGATTCAGTCTCGATTTTTTCTAAAGCTTCAGGATTAACCCTCAATATTGAAAAATGTGAGCTACTTCCCATTCACTCATCAACAGACCATCATCAAGTGAAATATTTAGGAATAGTTTAATCTAAAAATGCTATTAGGAGATGTAGTGGAAATTTTCACTTTAGAGATCTTCATAAAAACCTGTCCTTCTATGCTTCTGTATTTCCCATGGCTGGCAGTTGTGACTAGAGATTGCAGTTGTTTTCACAAAGCAGCTTCCAGCAGATCGTTCCCGTGGGACCTTGGTAGGTACAGATTAGCTTGGTCAGAAGATGAGCAGTCTTCTAAGCCAATGGTTGATTATGTTTTTCCTTTTACATGTCTTCTTTGTTTGAATTCTGTCTATAAAATCCTGATGTTATCTATAACTCTATACCCTTCCTCTCTCATGTTACATGTGGAGTGTTGGGTCCTGCTGCGCAGCTGAACACAATAAAATATGTGAAACCTTTTTTACTCTTGCCCATGCCTACCAGTGTGATATTTTATGCTTTAATTCTCTCAAACCTCAAGGCTGGCATAGTCGGCAGGATTCCGCGCTTGGGGATCGGCTATGGGAACTCCTGAGGAGGCAAACTGCAGGCGCCTTGAAGGCTGTTAACTTCACCTCGAACCGCAAAATTGGCCATGAGCGTGAGAGGACTCGGGAGTTCACCGTGAGCCACCTCAACACTGGAATCAAAAGTAATTGGACACGTGGAAGGTCAGAGAATTTATTTTATTTTAATTGTAATGTAAGGGTTTTTCCAGAGAACCCTAGTTAAATTTATTAGTGTTGAATAGTAAATATATATTGTTGGTTGTCTCTGTGTGAAAAGGGCTGTAAAGACAGGATTTAGACCTGGATCTGTCGACAGGTCAGGGACCTGGATAGGCACCTAGTGCATGGCCTAGAAATAAAAAGTAAAGCACGGCACTAATCTGTGATTAGGTGCTTAAGGTGTCTTGTTTGCAAGGTTTTCAGAAAACCTGCCAATAAGAGCTGACGAGCTCGGCGTAGACTCTCCGGAGAGCAAAGCAGGTTAGGGGGAAAGAGAAAAGGCCAAAACAAAAGATAAAGTACACACACACACACACCGCACAGAGTACAGGCACAGAGACTGTCAACATTAAACTAAGATAGTCATGGGCAACATTAAATCTAAGAGCAAGCTCAGTACACAGTGTGTGTCACTGGACCTAATATGAATTATATGAGAACTAATTATGGTCCTGATTCTGTATCACAACTAATGTGATGAGTGACGCAGTGCGTCTTCCCTGATGGAAGCAGTGTTAGCCTGAAACACTCACTGAAATATTATCTACTCTAAATTGAAAAAGATAAGAAGCCGAACAGGGTAAACGGAGACCCCATGCTAGTACACCGTCCCTGGGCACTAAAGGACCTCATGAGCACCTCCCTGACCCGAGAGAAGTCAGGGGGGAAAGGTTTGCTGTGTACCTTACTTGAACTGAGGCGACTGCTGGGAAGAAAACTAGTAAAGTAGCTGACATAACGTGGATTAAGTATGAAAGGCCGGATGAAAATCTGCGCATGAGACATCCAGATCATGAGAACGGGAGAAATGCCAGGTACTCTAACTTCATAATGGAAATACATGAAGCATAAGCCTTTTTTGTGATGCTTTTCCAGTGAAGACAGATGTGACAAAAGATTGCCCTGTGTAAACAGGAAGACGGCGATAACGTTGCACAATATCTCCATCGCCTCACTGACGTACACAACGCGCACAGCAGCCTCATTCCCCCAACAGGATATGAGTAAGGGTGCAGTGACAACATACGAGGCACACTTGAGAAACAGCTTCATGAATGGACTGATTCCAGAAATATCTGACAAGGTGAAAAACCTATGCATCACGTGGGACACTGGAAAACTGAGCCTCATCGAACGACATGCTTTGCATGCGGAGAAACTGCTTGCACAACACAAGCAGGAAGAGGAAAAGAAGAAAGAAGCACAAACGCACAGCTGACAATGATGCAAGCCATGGCGGGGTCTCGAACACATCGAGGAAGAGGGAGATATCGAGGAAGAGGCAGAGGCCAAAGAGAGAGAACGGGAGACAGTGGGTGTTTTATTTGTGGAGGACAAGATCACTGGGAAAGGGAATGTCCTAAGAAACACGACGAGGAAACTGCATGACAATCAGCATCTCAGGTCGGGGTTGAGGGGGGCAGTCCTGAAGGGACGGGCAAGTCAAAATCTTTGATGCTTTGCAATGAAGAAACGCTTCAGCTAACTTCTGATTCTAACTAAAATTTTGAATGCAATTGATTTTCTTGAGAAGAAACATACTCCACAAGGCACATATGAAAGTACAGTTTAGATGCCTATAAGCACATGCCAATACACACATTAAATGTAGAAGGGACAGACATTGTGTTTTTAGTAGATTCTGGTGCAGGAAACTCTGATCAAATTACATGAATTGAGGGAGATGCCAAAAATGAGTGGTAGATCCCTGAATTCAGTTGGAGCGCCTGGGATGATTGTGAAAGAAAAATTTACAGCACCCTTAAGGTGTGTTGTGCAGTCATTCACATTTTCTATTCTGCTATCTGAATGCTGCTCGGTTAATTATATGGCCAGGGATTTGATTTGCAAATTGTGAATAAACCTAATTAGCACCCCAAATGGATTGAAAGTGTGTACAGGTCAAACAGGTGAATTTCAAGGCATTAAGTGGGACCCCAGACCTCTGTTGTAGGTGTATGAGTGGAAACTCAGCACCTCTTCTGTGAATTCAGTGAATCAAGCTCTCATAGATAAGGTGCTGTTACTAACACTACACACACAGAGTACATGAACACACATGATCTGCACCGCACAGCTCACACACACATAAGGGAATATGCACATACGCACATTATAAACAAGAAGGTGTTATTGTTGAAGAATATGTATTGGGATAATTACAGATGTTCTGTAGAAGTGAGTCTTTGTAAAATACATGTAGGGCCAGAGAAGACACACCTATTCACTATGGAAAATTTATGAGTCTCTATCAAAAGATGAAGAAAAAAAAAAAGAAGTGGGAAGATTTAGAAAAGTGGACACTAAAATGTATGACAAGTGGTGATTGGAAACCCAGTTCAGATACCACGGTGTTGTACAGTGAATAAACTAAATGTCTTTGAGCTGTATAGCCTTGGCTGACAGAACATTTGAGATAACACTAGAAGCAAACACAGATGTGCTAAAAGCAATGTGGCACTTACCACATATTTCTGTAGATGATCCTGATTAAAACGTAGTCCTTAAGGAACTCTGAGAAAACATGATGTGGGTCTAAATAAGAATTGTGCACCGGTGCAATTAACCCCCAGATTTGATTACAGGCCTTGTAAATTACGGTAACCTTAATTTTGGTTTGCGTTATATATAAATGGAAAAATCACATTGTGAATCTACAACCATTTATAATAAAGCTTGAAAGTTGCAAAAATGGTTGAAAACATATCTATCACAACCAGATTCTATGTGGTTTCACATAACTAGAAATCTATTTAAACAAGTAGGAGGGCTTGATTTTCTTTTGCATTGTGATTTTGAGGTGACCAAAATTCCTGTTATGTTGTCAAAATTCCACAAACAAGTTCTCCAATATTGGAAAATTGGAATATATTGGAATATAAAGCCTTACTAGACAAACATAATTTGAACTGTACATATAGAAAATGATCTGTAAAGCAATACCTGCACCGTTATTACAGTTAATTCAAAACACATTGTTAAATGCAAGTACAAGACCCTTACCAACACTACCAAATTTAGTTATTAAATATAGCTGCAAGCAGCGATGGCGGGCCCTCGCATGTTTTTTTAATCGCTATATGGTGCCTCCCAGAAAACAATGCACGGTGGGCAAGTGTATGAACTTGGGAAATATCAGTGGACTATTTTACGTTATTACTGACCCATTTGGGGACTGTAGGTAAATGAAACCCCACATTTTAGACAAACGGGGGCACTAGTGAGCCACTTAAGGGACACACCTTTGACCATTTTGTCCACACTTAACAGCCGACAAATGTGATGTATGTGTCAAATTTCAAGTTAGTATAAGCACGCCAAAATCCTTAAATATGCCTGAAATAAAAGTAAACACAATGCCATGGCAACAGTGTTTGAGATATCAAAAATCCGTTCGCAATTTCACATTAGATTCAATCGCATGAATCCCCTAGGAGGAGCATTTAAAAGTTCATTGCATGCAACTGTGAAAAAAATCCACCTTTTACGTTTGATGTCAATCGCATGAATTCCCTAGGAGGAGCATTTAAAAGTTCACCGCATGCACTTATAAAACAATCCAAAATGGCCGACTTCCTGTTGGGCGGAGCTCAAAGTTTAGATAGAGAAATAGAAATATAGAAAATAATAAACCCGAGCCAAAACAATAGGGCTTCGCGCCAGTCGGTGCTCGGGCCCTAATGATTGCACTTTATTTCACAATAAATGTAATAATAAATTTATTAGTGATACTTTGAAATCTATATTGTTCGTTGGTTACAAAAGAGGATTGTGTGTACAGATTCCGAACATGGATACATTGTCCATAGAAAATTACATTTTAATTTCATTAAATGGCCCATTTCCCCAAAATTAAAGACTCTGGAACACACGTTCTTTTTTTGCCCCGTATCTAACAGCTTCTGGTCTGAGATACACAATGCTGTCACTTAAGATGGATAAAATCCCTACTTTCAACCAGTCACACATACTCTTTTATATGGACAATATAGATTCATCAGTAACTGATTTACTCAATATGATTATTATGATGGGTAAATATCATATTCATTGCAGTAAGTGAAGGTGTTCTAAGCCTTCTTTTGTTTGGTTTATGAATGACTTTAAACTGTTTTTTTTCCTCACTGAAAAAGATCAAATCTACTAAAATTGCAAGGAAAATGTATAGTGACATATCTAGGAAACTACTATTGTGATGAGTCTCTCCTTATGTACTGTTCTATTTGTTTTCTACTTTCTTTAGCCTTTTTTGACTCGTGTATTTGTTTTTTTTTTTTACTTTGTTCTTTAAGAAATTCTTTTTGTACAGTAACATTTGTATTGTATATACACATGTATATCCTGTTCCCCAACGAGAGTTTTGTAATGTTGATGCTTTTTGTTAATAATAATAATAATAATAATAATAATAATAATAATAATAATAATACAACTTCCGTGTTCAATAGCTTTGTTAATATGCATTTTAAAAAGGATACTTACAATTAATTTTCATAAGCACAATCCATTTTTCTGCAGAAGTCGATCTTTACCGCGGCTTCTGGTCTCTCATCACAGTTTCTCCGTCTCGCACTCACTGTATATGACTATTGGCGTTGTAAACCGTTCCGCGACGTTTGTACACTCAATAAACTTTATGATAGTTCGTCTTCTGTAACTTTACAAACTCTTTTCTTATTTATGAATTCTTTAAATTTTCCCTTTAACTTCATTTTTGCTTAGAGACACGTGGATATCTATTTCCGAGTGTTTAAGAGCTTCCTTGGCTAGTTTATCTACCACTTCATTTGCCTCCACTCCACATGAGCAGGAACCCACAAAAATGTTATCAAGCTTACTTTGCTGATTCTTAATAAACTTGCAAGTATCTCATATATAATGCCTTGTCTTGATGATTTTAGTCCACTTGTAATACTCGATAATGCTGCGTAGGAATCAGAACAGATAACCACTAAGCTTGGTTGTACTTCCTCTAACACAATCGGTTCCCGAAACTGCCGTCGGTGATGACAGGAAGCATGGGCGTAAATCCCGGGGGGGGGGACGGGGGGGACATGCCCCCCCCCCCCCCCCCCGCCGAGGATTGTCCCCCCCAAAAAAAATTTACTTAAAAAAATATCGCACTCTCTATTAGGAAAAATATATGTATGTATACCTAAATAATTGTCTAAGTAGAAAAAACCCGCAAAAAATGCATTTAGAAACAGTTGAGTTCCCCCCTCCCCTTCCTCACAGTGGTTTGGCCCTCCCCTCCCCTTCCTCACAGTGGTTTGACCCTCCCCTCCCCTTCCTCACAGTGGTTTGGCCCTCCCCTCCCCCCCTTCCTCACAGTGGTTTGACCCACTGCCTCCTTTCCCAGTACATCTCACCTATACACACACGAGTCAGGTGTGTGGCTGCGGCTCAATTAATGATAAACTCCATTAAGTCGGGGATTTTATTCACCTTAAATAAAGCGATTCTCTTTAATGTAGTTGATGCAGACTCATTCATAAATTAGTTGCGGCAAAAATGCTGATTACCGATGTTTTTTCCATGAATCTGCTATATTAGTGATTAAAATATGACTTATCTAGTTAAAATTAGTTTGTTTACTTGCTTGTTACACAGTGCACTGTAACTAACACCCCAAAGCCGTTTCCCATGCATTGTTTTATTTAGGACGACTTGGCATAATGTTAACTTAACATTAACGGCCACAATTAGCATATTGTTTAGCTGTACATTTACTAATGAGCACTGTGCTACGTCCGAACTGACCTCACTGTATTTTTTGTATAATCAATTTCTTTTTAAGTGTCTTAATTAATTTTAAATACAATTTTAAACCTTTTTTAATTCCTTGTTTTTATTGTTGTGATTATTTTTATGATAGTTTTACTTTCTTTATGTAAAGCATTTGAATTACCATTGTGTATGAAATGTGCTACAGTATAAATAAACTTGCCTTGCAGTGTCATAGACTAGATAAAATGACTACAATAATAATGATAAAAGCAAAGTTTTTCACTGTGGGGATCTTTATAAGTACAATTTAACTAGTATTTGTGTCCCCCCCCCCCCCTTCAAAAATTGCTCATGAGAAATTTTACATTTATTGCCCCCCCCCCAAATGAAATTTACGCCCATGACAGGAAGTGACGTCATTTCGCGTGTTGCTGTACGCCCACTGACCTTCAGAAGTCGGTGAGAAACCACCTCTTATTCTTTATCTTCGTTGGATTTATTGGCGGGTCGCATACCAACTTTATGGTGCATACCGCCACCACCTGTGCTGGAGTGTGAAGTGATTTCAGTCCAGAAGTATGTCAAAAGATGTTTATATTTTATTTTTAACACCACGCTTAATGTATTTTAAAACTAACCTTACAATTTTTCCAGATCCAAGTTTTATGTTTAATAGGTTATCGATTGTAAATACTTTGCAGCCTATTCCCTGTAGCTCCCTTATTAACTCATTCCTTTCCAGATCATACTTGGGGCAGAAAACCAGCACATGTTCAACTGTTTCCTTTACTTGGCATACTTCGCATAATCCCGTACCGTGTTTCCCTATGATATAAAGCGTAGAATTGAGTTTAGTATGTCCCATCCTCAGTCTTGGTAAAATAACCTGATCCTCTCTACTTATGATTAGTGTCACATTACTTTGTCTTACGGTTTTATGTATATTATATAAATGCCTTCCTGTTTTACACTCATTCCAATTCATTTGCCATTTCTGGTTACAAGCTTCTTTGATGATACTTTTCCCTTCCATCCTACTTAATGCAACAGTAATATTGGGAGAGTTCAATTTAAGTGACTCTTTAGCCACTCTTTCATTTCCTGGTATATCTGCGTGAGCTGGTACCCAAACAAGTTTAATTATTGTTCCGATTTGCCTTAATCTATACAAAATATTCAATATTTCTGTGTAAATATCAGATCTAGCTGTTTGATAAGTTAGTAGGCTTATAAGTGATGCCATAGAATCTGAACAAATCACAACTTTGTTTGGCATCACCTTTTCCACTCAACTAAGTGCCATATGAATTGTCACCAGCTCATTAGTATATACTGAGGTCCCATCGGTTAATCTCCCATATTTCTCTATTTTAAATTCAGGAACATAAAATGCTGATCCAGTACAACCTATCTCTGGGTTTCTTGATCCGTCTGTGTATATTAAAATTATAGACTAATGAAAAATAGACTGTTCCAATATATTCAATTGTCTAGTCCCCCAGGGCCCTACACAGTTTTGCTAAGAGAATTCACATATTTTCTCTCAGACCTATTGGTTAACTTTGACAAAGCATTAATTGTAGGAGATTTTAACTTTTAGGACTCACATTTATGGACTTACTAAACTCACTTAGGCTTAAACAAAACATCACTAGCGCAACTCATCGACATAATCACACACTAGATAATATCAAACAGAATAGATGTCACTGATATAGATATCATTTTAGATTAACAAAAAATCAGAAATCTGAACACACTATTCCATCACATTTCAGTAGTGAGGACTTTATGAGATTCTTCACTGATAAAATCGAAAGTATCAGGAATAAAATAGGTGACGCTCAACATATGAGATCAACCAGTGACACAATCTCACCTAAGGCTTTACACAGTTTTACAAGTACAGGACAGGAAGAGTTAGATAAACTTATTACTACAGCTAAATCAACAACATGTTCACTAGACCCCATCCCAACTAAATTACTGAAAGAAGTGTTACATAAAGCTGGTGAGCCTCTTCTTAATATCATTAACTCCTCGTTATCTTTAGGTTACGTCCCGAAGTCTTTTAAGTTGGCAGTTATTAGGCCACTCATCAAAAAACCTAACTTAGATCCAAATGAACTATCAAATTACAGACCTATCTCACACCTTCTGTTTATGTCTAAAATACTTGAAAAGGTTGTGTCTGTTCAACTGAGCTCCTTCTTACAGGAGAACAACATCCTTGAAGAGTTTCAGTCAGGTTTCAGGCCCCATCGTAGCACAGAAACTGCACTTGTTAAAGTTACAAATGACTTGTTCTTAGCTTCGGACCAAGACTGTATGTCCTTATTAGTTCCACTTGACCTTAGTGCTAGATCGCTTACAAAATTACACAGGTATTCATGGACAGGCTTTAAGTTGGTTTAGATCCTACCTGTCAGACCGATACCATTTTGTAGAATTAAATGGTGAATCCTCCAGTTTATTACCAGTTAATTATGGGGTCCAGGTTCAGTTCTAGGACCTCTACTTTTCTCTATATAGTACATGCTTCCATTAGGGATCATTATTAGTAGACATGGGATTAGTTTCCATTATGCTGATGACACACAGTTACAGTATATATCTCATCAAAACCAGAGGTGGGAAGTAACGGAGTAAAAATACTTCGTTACTGTACTTAAGTACATTTTTCTGGTATCAGTACTTTACTACACTATTTATTTTTCGGTCAACTTTTTACTTTTACTCATTACATTTTTACACAAATATCTGTACTTTTTACTTCTTACATTTTCAAAACGGACTCGTTACTTTTAGTATTATTTCTTCTCATTGAGCGCTGTTTCCAGCCTATCATCCTATCATTGTGTGGCTTTTTCCCCATGTGACTGGTGTACTGTATTATTTACTGGCTATCAGACACAGACTAAGGATAGCGGAGCTAACAATGAGCAGCGCCTACAAAAGGAATGGCTAATGGTAATTCAGAGGGAGTCACCGATGTTAAAATAACTAACAACGAGGACATTCCTGAACACACATGGCCATATATGAGGGAGATGTTTGTAATAATCGGCGTCAAAAAGGATTCCTGGCGAATGCGTTGCAAATTGTGTCACCCAGGGGCGGTTCTAGCCCTTTTTAAGGTGGCTTCAGCCCCCTGTCTGTAATCTCAGCCACCCTAAAACTATAAGGATCATTTTTACTTTCAGAAATAAACAATAAAAATTACGTTAAAATGCAGGACATGTCGTCGATGGGAAAGAAAATTATTTATCAATTTGTTTTCAAGGACAGAGCTGGAATCTCCCTACAGTTTGTTGTTAAACTCCGATAAAACAGAAATACTACTTACAGGTCCAAAAAACAGTGCACAGAAACTCTCACAACTTAACTTCCATTTAGAGGGATGTACTGTTACTAGTAGCTCGACAGTGAAAGACTTGGTGTTTATTAGACAGCAACTTGTCTTTTAAAAATCATATCGCTCATACTACAAATACAGCCTTCTTCCACCTTAGAAATATTGCCAAGCTGAGAAACATTCTGTCTGTATCTGATGCTGAGAAGCTAGTTCATGCATTCATGACCTCTAGACTGGACTATTGTAATGCATTACTAGGTGGTTGTCCTGCATCTTTAATAAATAGGTTACAGTTAGTCCAAAATGCAGCTGCCAGAGTTCTCACTAGGACAAGAAAGTATGACCATATAACCCCAATTTTATCATCTCTACACTGGCTACCTGTTAAGTTTAGAATTGATTACAAACTGCTGCTACTTACGTACAAGGCTCTTAATGGTTTAGCTCCCATGTATCTAACTAGTCTTCTAACACGTTACAATCCTTCACGCTCTCTGAGATCACAAAACTCAGGACTTCTGGTAGTTCCCAGAATATCTAAGTCTACTAAAGGTGGTAGAGTGTTTTCTTATTTAGCTCCCAAACTTTGGAATAGTCTTCCTGATAGTGTTCGGGGCTCAGACACACTTTCCCTGTTTAAATGTAGATTATAAACTCATCTCTTTAGTCAGGCGTACACATAATACATCCTATAGTATCATGCACCAGTACATCAGACCAGCACATTTTTATGAACAGCAGATATGTTAATCCCTTTCCACTGCTTTTCTCTTTGTACCCATCCCGAGGCATCCAGACACTGTACCAGCTCCCAACGTCCTCTGTGGGACGAAGCCTTTGGACGTCCACTGAGCCGAGGCCGACTCTAAGAATCCTGAGACATCTCCAGTTAGACTCTGTGATACTAAGGAGATCTGAAGTCCATGATCCTTACACCAATACACCATTTAACTGACTGTATATTACAATCACACTTCCAGTGTCACCCATATGAGGATGGGTTCCCCCTTGAGTCCGGTTCCTCTCAAGGTTTCTTCCTTTACCAATTTAAGGGAGTTTTTCCTTGCCACTGCTGCCTGAGTCACCTCAGACTTGCTCATAGGGGGATAAATACATACACATTGTGAACTATATATATCTAATAATAAAAAAGCACTATACAAATAAACTTGAATTGAATCGAATTGAATTGATGCAGATCCATATATAATGCATCCATAATCCAAAACGGATCTTAAGAGAGTGCAATATATGTTGATCATAGATTGTTTATCAGTTCCCCATTCCTGGCAAATTATACATCTCATTAAATTCAGTACTTTGCTGCAATTCTCTTCAATGTATTTGACATGAATTTTCCATGTTAATTTGGAGTCAAACCATAAATCTAAATATTTAAAATTTGATACCCTTTCTAGTGGCTGTTTATACAAATAACGTAAAAATTTTTCTGCAATTCTCTTTTTAGTAAAAATCCGACAGCACGTTTTGGTCTTAGAAAATCCAAATCCCCATTCCAATGACCAATTCTCTACAATCTCAATTGCTTCTTGAATTTTTTCCACTACATATTTTACGTTTCTTCCCCTCTTCCACATTGCTCCATCATTTGCATACAAAGCTGTTTTAACTCCTGGATGAATTCCTTCAAATACATCATTAATCATTATGTTAAATAATAAAGGACTAATGGCACTTCCCTGTGGTGTTCCATTTTCTACCTTCACCATCTCAGAAATTGTATTTCCTACCTTGATTTGTATTGATCAGCCGAATAAGAAACTTAAAACCCAATTATAGAACCTTCCTTCACTTCCCGTTCTTTAACAGCAATCCTTTCTTTAACTTTCTTTAAGTTCTTTAACTTTAGCAGCAATCCTTCTCTCCACATAATATCATATGCTTTTTCGATGTCAAAGTATACTGCCACTAACACTTCTTTCAATGCTAGCGCCTTTTTGACATCAGTTTCTAGTCTTAGTGCATTAAGTGCATTAATTAGTGTATTAATTAGTGCATCTAAGGTGGATCTGCCTGGTGGAAAACCATACTGATAAGGAGCCATTAATCCTTTGCTTTCCAGTACATATTATAGTCAATTAATGATAATTTTTTTCATTACTTTATAGAGGTTAGACGTCAGAGCTATCGGCCTATAATTTCCTGCTATAGTAGCATATTTCGCTGGTTTATGAATCGGGATTACAATTGCTTGTTTCCATGATAGCAGAAATTGTCCTTTCCTCGAAATTTTGTTAAAAAGATCTAATGTTACTTTAAGTGTTACGGCATCCATTTGTTTAATCATAGTATAGCAGATTCTATCTTTCCGAGGAGCAGTACTTCTAACCCTCATTAAGACTCTTTTAAGTTCCCACAAATTAAAAGCAGCATCCAAAGCTGTTTTACTATCCATTTTTTATTAAAAATATCTCGATTTTGCTTTAATATTTCTTCTCTCCGTCTCTTATAATTTATTCCTAGGTTATCTGAGCTGTGTGCTTTTTGAAAGATGGAACCCCCACCATTTTTTTTGAGGACACCCCATACCTCTCCCATTTGGGTTTCCCTTCCTATAGTGGAGCAGAATGATTGCCAGTACTTCCTTTTAGCTTGCTTTATTATCTTGCTTGCCTGAGCCAGTTTCTTCTGGTAACAAATTAAAGTTATAGGTATTAAGGTTTTCCTAAACTCTCTAAAGGCCTTATTTCTATCTTTAACAGCTTTAGTGCATTCATAATTCCACCATGGAACAATTTTCAATCTTACTTTACCTTCTGATTTAGGAATGGATTCTTCAGCTGCATTTATAATAATTGTAATTAATCGATCAGAACACAAATCTATATCATCATCTAAGCTATAATTCATCATTCCATCGATGCATAACCTGTTAAATTTATCCAAATCGGCTTTATAAAATCTCCATCTATTTGGCATTGTTTAAATTTCCAGTCCTACATTACATAAAATTGGAAAGTGAACACTTCCCAGTGTAGATTGCTCTAGTACTTCCCAATGACATTCTAAAGCTATAGTTCCAGAGACTATTGTTAGATCAATACATTACATCGAAGAGTCCCTTATATTGAATCTAGTACCCTTTCCTACCCTTATCCTAACCTATTTAAACACACTAAACCATATTCCTCCATAAACTCTTCTACTACCCTACCATTATTATCTGTGCAAGTACTACCCCAAAGTGAATTATGTGCATTAAAATCCCCACACCATATAAAATTTTCCCCAGCTTTGATTCTTATGCAGGTGTCTTATGATGTCTTACGTTATGATATTTTCCCTCAGATTTCCATTTGTCACTTGTACTTGCTTGACTGCTTGAGCATATGATACATTCTGTACTGTTTTGAGTTTTATTGCTTCCATTGCTTGCTTTGGGCTTTACAGCCTATAAACAGTGCACTGTGTGCCACAGTGCACCATTTCGTTCGTAATCTGTGCCTTTAAAACCTCATCAGATAAGGATACAGGTACCCCCATAATCACTCCTTTAAGATTATCAAGTTCTCTTGGTATATAACATTTGACTGCTTTACCTCCAAGCTCTTTGATCGTCAAAGCAATCTCTTGCTGCTTTTTGTCAACACAAAAAAGGAAGACACGGTTGTTTGACAGATGCTTGCTTTTTTGATTATTTTTGTAAGTTTCATTGGGTTGTTGATGTTTTCAGCTGTTCCAGAAAATGCAACCATTACTTTGTATTGTACCTCAATTTTCCTTATTTTTATTCCTACTCTATTATTGTCATCTGACTCAGAATCTCTATTCTTCCTTTTGTTCGATGAGTCCGTAATCTGTGACCATCCCTCACTATCAATTACTGAAGAATCATCTTCATCATCCATACTACCTGCTTCCATCCTCTCCAGTCTCAGCACAGTTAATGCTACCCGCTTTGCGTGTTTTAACGTGCACTCTTTTCTCCAACTCGACTCCTCCAACTCGACTCGAACTCGCCGGCTCACAAAAAAGAAACACCAGCGTCCCCTCTCCACTCCCTGTCGAAAGCAAAACTCCTGACGACCCTTCTCTCTCTTTCCACTCATCAACCAAACAATTCAACATTACATACCTGCAATCTGAAGTCCCAGGAAGTGACTTATCAGATAAAACAAACAATGTATTTTTACAATTTAGGTAGATAAAAAAGTAATTATTTACATTTTTATCTAAGAATATTTATCAAAAATATTTAAAGCAAATATTTGAACATTAAAGTCCTTAAAGGTCAATACAGACCCAGTATAATTTTCTTTCATAGGGCCCAAAATTGCTAGTGGCGCCCCATAGATATATACACTAGATGTCGCCTTGTATACGGCAGTACACTGGAACGAATGCGTCAATATTTCTCTAAAGGTACTGCTGGAAAGCGAGTATTGGCAATCGAGAACTCAATAATTGTTATTTAAATATCTAAAAGATACAAGAAGGATAGATAGAATTTAGGTTTAATTTTTTTCCCCTCTTCCTTCCTTCCTTTCTGTGTTTGCTCCACACTTCAAATCAGTAGGTGGCGGTAATGCACCTTTTTGTTGGTCTGCCAAACCTCCATAAAACACCACAAGAAGAAGATGAAGAAGAACGAATGCGACAATAGAGTTGCCATCTTGGTACAGGGGACCTGCTCCTGTTAATGCATCAGTGTCAATGTAGGCAAAGAAATAAAATCACCATAAATCGTCATGAATGTGATTTCTAGTTTTTTTGGTTCGTTCCAAAGGTCAGACATGTATTTATCATCCTGTCCAGAGAAAATATAAGGTTTGATATTAAGATAATCTACTTTTTCACAATATAATGCATAGTGCTAGTAGGTGTAAGTTTATTACTTTCATTCTTCCTTTTGAGTAAACTTCAAATGAACAATCACTACTTACCTTATAGCCTACTGCATGTAACACTGCTACAATGGTGTGACTATACATGTTCATTTAACCATTTAAATTGTATTGGTTTATTAAATATGTTACACAAAGCAATTTGCAGGTGGAAGCAAATCACAAATTTGAGAAGAATATAATGTGAAAAATAGTTGAGGTGCCAAAGACTGTTCAATCTTATATCTATTCCTTTCCCGCAATACTTTTGCCACATTAAATAAGTATGTACCTTCCAGGACTGTCAGCTGAGTTAAACATTTAAAAAAAAGTGTTTAGTCTCCCTGCAACTTGACTGGCGTCCATGACTGGCGTCTCTGTTTATCACTTTGGAATCTACAAACAGATTCAGATTCTGATTATTTTATTTAATACCATGTCAGCAATCAAAAGCTATTTTCATGGCAAAAATTAAATTACAAAAACACAAATATTATATAAATACAATAAAAACAAAACAAATATAAACAGCAAGTCATATTATAATTTTAATTAACATAAGATAAAAAAGCAAGTTCAAGTTTTCTTTATTATCAATCTTCCACATGTACAGAACATACAGAGAATTGAAATTGCGTTACTCTCAGTCCCAAGGTGCATGCAGATCCAAACCCTTTTCAGACATAATGTCATTAAATATGTCTTTAAGTGAAGTAACAATAAAAGAGAATTCTGCTTGTGTTAAGTCCAGGACAATCTAATAAAAAATGTTTGACAGATAAGGGAATCTTACAGAGCATACATAAAGTTGGGTCTTTTCACTTTAAGCAAAAAAGCATGGGTCAATTTTTAACATCCTTATTAAGAGCTTCAGAATCTACAAACATTGTCGGTTTCCCTAACTGTCAAAAACTAATGGGTAACTATCATGGATTAGCTGCGGTCGTTAACCAAGGACTGAAACAAACAATGTAACCAGAAATATAATTTCCTACAATTCAATATCATAAAACACATTCTCTCTTGTGAAATGTAACCCCTTGCTGTCTGTTTTTATATTTCTTTCGTATGAACATCCAAACGCAGCACAGAAGTCTGGCATCGTCCATGCATTTAAAGTACAGGAGCACTGTACAAAGATAGCGGCGGTTTTGACGCATTTTTAGGACCCCAGGGCGACATCTGTGTTTAGATATCTATGCTCTGTTGGTATGAGGGCGCATGCGCAGTTCACCACTCACTTGGACAGAATATAGATAGATAGATAGATAGATAGATAGATAGATAGATAGATAGATAGATAGATAGATAGATAGATAGATAGATAGATAGATAGATAGATAGATAGATAGATACAACTTTATTGTCATTGCATTGTACAGGTACACAGCAATGAAATGCAGTTTTTAGCAGTCGTGCAAAAGTGCAGAAAAATATCTAGCATATTTACAGCAAGTGGTATATATGAAAGCATATACAGTGAATAAATATAAAGGCTATAACAGTGCAGAGATGTGTGGACATCATTAAGAATTACAGAATTACAGAAATGGTTCTAAGGCTATGGCATTGAAGAGGAATGTGCAGAGTGAAAGGTTACAAGATTACAGGATTATGTCATTTAAGGAGTTAGCAAGCTGAATAAACAGTCTACTATATATATAAATATAATTCTCCTAAATTAGCTCCACAAGCTAGCAGATAGTGACAGCTAGATATTTAGACCAAATAATCAAACGTAACTTTATATTTACAATTTATTTACATCTCACTTCTATGATCATGATTTATGAGTCATGTCTCTCACACACACACTAAGTTTTTAATCAAATAATTTATGATTTTTTTTCCAGTTAAATACAACAGACACTACTCCTTATATAGACATGTAGACAAAAGTTACAACTAACTCCATTAACTTCACATTATGGAAGATTCAGCTCAATATAAGATCATGCTCATGAAGCCTGTATTTCCTCAAAGGAACCTGTTCTGAACGACACAGTGACGGTCTGATGGTTTTTCCTTTTGTTTCCTTTTGCAAAGAAGAAAGTTCTAAATAATCTTGAATTTTTTATTCTGTTAATTCTTTTTCTTTTTTATTATTCGTTATTTCTTTTATTATTCCTTATGTTTACCTTCTGCTCTATGTTTATGTTCTGTAAAGCTGCTTTGAGACAATGTCTATTGTAAAAAGCGCTATACAAATAAACTTAAATTTGATTGAATTAAATGCTCGAAGTTAAAAAAACAGTACAAATAAAGCTACAGTACATTGGTAAACAAACAAACAAACAAAAAAAAAACCAATCAGCGACATTTCCCTTCAGTACTGGAAACTGAGACAGAGTTACACATCTGGCCAGAGGACAGTACAGTGATGATTTTCGCATGAGGGTTTATATCTATTAGATTTGGCACAAAACAACTTGTAATCTTTTTCATAATGTTACTGAAACTTTGTAGAGCAGCAAATATTCGGTACTGTTTATTTTTTGTGTTTGTTTTCTCATAAAAAGTTACTAAGCTATAAAATGTTTCTTAAAAAATACTGGAACCAATAAAAATCTAGAAACATGACACCAGTAAATAGTATAAACTTTACACATAATAAAGCCAAACGAATCTATCCAATATGAATAAACTAAAGAAACAGATGTAAACATTTACAGCATCTAAAAATCTAATTCCAATTCCAAACTTTTACATTTGTTTCAGGATCAGAATTAGTTCACTGATTTTTCCTCTGATATCTAAATCAGCTGTTTTTCCTGCCATCTGTCTGATCCTGATCCTGATGGTTTGTTAGATCATGACACGATGGTTCAACACTGCAGACTTTTCAACAGAAAGGTGAATTTTCCTCCAGGTGAAAAGTTTACAGTGTTTTTTACAGTGTATATCTGAGTCTTCACTACACAGGAGGCTGTGATGACTTTAACTCCTTGCTACAGGCGTGAAAGAGTAAAGAGGTGAGCAGTGATGTGATGATGACCAGCAGATGAGGAGAGTTCACTCCTGCGTCACCTGGAAGGAGACAAATTCATGGTTGGGTTTCAGCAGAAGTTTGAAATAATTATTTTCCCACACTGTAAACACAGGACCCCAGAAAGTTTTCACTCCAAACTGATTATTTATTTATTTGTTTAGATTAGATGGGATTTTATTTCTGCGCATGTTAAAGATAAAATTCTGAAGTGCTGTGATTTAATTTCTATACAGTAAAAAGAGAAATACTTCATGTTGGCATTCTGTATACATGCAGAACAATATTCTACAAATACTGCTATACATACAAGGAATACTTTTAATACGCCATACATAAAGAAATAAAATGTAAAAAATAAAAGTAAAATCAACTAAATGAAAGTAAAACAAAATAACCTTCAAAATAAATGTTAAATTAAACTGAGAATTTAAAAGAATGTTGATTAATAAGAATCTACTGAGCTCACGGTGTTGATTTAAACTCAAAGCTGCTTTATGCTAAATGTTCTGCAGCATTTCAGTTTTCAGTGTATTATCTCCTCTTCTCACCTGAGACAGATGGCTTTTCTGGGGTTTCTTTGTGCACAGAGAACATAGAAGGAAGAAAAAGAAAGAAAAGAAAAAAAAAAGAAATTAAACTCTGTAATGTAAATATATAAAGTCTACAGGCCAAGATAACATCAGCCATGTGAAGATGGTTCTAATAAATAATAATATTCTAATCTAATCTAATCCTTTAAACCACAGCACTGCTGAGTTCTGGACTCTGATTGGTCAGAAGGTGTTGATTAATTCTCTCTAACAGCAGCCCTGACTGTAGCGCTGTTTTATATTAATGCACTTGCTCTCGTACCTTATTGTTTCTATAGCAACAGCTTACAGATTTTTTTTATATCATTGATATGGTGTTTTCTTTGTGGAGAAATGTGTGTGTGTGTGTGTGTGTGTGTGTGGAAGCAGTTCTTCATTCAGTTTCTCAGTAACATCACAAGCTGTGTGTGTTTTTTGGCTTATAGACGTATCATGACAAGCTGCTATAATGTAAGTGAGAAGATCTTGTCTTCTGGACATTAAAATGTAATGACGAATGGATAAAAAGTACAATGCGACTTTCTTGGATGTATAAAAAGTTGGAAAAATGATATAAAAAATTAATCATGTAAAAAAAAATATAAATTAATAATAAAATTAATAACATAAATCATAAGTAGAAATTAATTGTGAAAGAAATAAAATGAGTTTTTTATCGGTTCCTTATTTCTGACGTCTGTCTGGAGGCTTACCATCGACTGAGAGTTCTACACTCTGAGTGAACCTCTTCAGGTAGCTCCTGTAGATTCCTGCATCAGTAACACTGATGTTCTTCATCACCAGAGAGCAGTTCCCTTTACGCAGCTCGTCCTCAGGAACGTCCACACGACCCTCGTATCCCTGACCCTGATACGAGTCGTTATCCAGACGCATAAACACCACCTTTTGATCCGTGCGCCACCCGACATAGTCTCTGGAGAGACATGACCTTAAATTTACATGGCAGGACAACAGTGAATCCCTCTCTAGCAGATATATTCTGAGGAACTGCAGACAGAGGAAGGTGAAAAAACGAGTATTTAGCAACATTTCAGGAATTTTCTCTTATTTCTCAGAATGTTTTATTGAAGTTCGTTACCTGCACAGTTAGCAAACCAAGACGTGAGTAGAAAGGAGAGAAGTTTTGAAGAACAGTCTCTGCACATTTTCTACATCAAAACAAAGTTAAATGTTAATAAACCTGTCGTTTATACATTTATACTACAGGGTTCGAGGAATAAGGACACATTATCACACTAATAAGTGCTTTATGTGGACATTAAAATGGATTTGCTGCCTTTTGCTGTTATAATCAGCTCCACTTTTCTCTTCTGGAAGGTTTTCCACTAGATGTAGACAACCTTGGGGTTTTGTGTGAATTATTCAGCTACAAGAGCATCAGTGAGATCAGACTCTGATGTTGGGATGTCAAGGAGACTCCAGTTCCAGTCAGGGCTCAGTGCAGGACACTCCAGTTCTTCACTCCAACCTTCACCTCCACATATTTATATTACAGTGTTCAGTGGCAGCTCGTGGACCTGGGATTTGAACTCACAACCATCTTAACCACTAAGCTACCACATCCCACACAATGTCTTCATGGAGCTGCTTTGTGCACAGGGGTATCGCTTTGCTGAAACAGGAAACGGTTCTTCCCTAAACATCTGCACATGATAGAATCAATTGTCTAAACCATTGTACCTCCTCCAGCACACTTTACTGTTGGTTCTGAGTTCTCCTGACATCCTCCAAACCTTAGTAGTAGTTCAACACATCTAAAAATGATATGTTGTAAAGCTGGCATCCTGTGTGTCACAGTTATAGTCACTGAGCTCTTCAGCATGATCGTATACTGGACTTCATTCTGCTGATTTAAATGAGTGATGATTAAATAGATGAACCTCATGATTAGACAGGGTTTGTCCACATACCCAGAGTGTCCAGGAAAAAACACACGAACATCAACACATACTGCTGCTGCTTCTTTAACACACTTAGAACAAAAGCTTCTCACACTTTGTTTCACACGAGTGAAGACACTTTATTTACTTCCTTTTTAACTAAAAGTGTAGGAGACAGCTATTTTTTAAATTGCACAATGAAGTTCATGCTCCTTTGACTTGATACGACTCTTATGACACTCTGTGATGTCTGTGTTCCTACTGACTTCATACAGACTGAGGAAAAAGGTCCCTGTGTCTGTCCTTATAGCTGGGAAACAACACAAACAACACAAACAACAACATGGAGTTACGGAAAAATTGTCTGTGTTGAAACTTTGTGCATCTCAACAGGTAACGTTACAAAAATAAAATCTAAACACTGTACAGTTGATGCTACAGTCACAACAACAAGGAAAAACTTAATTAATTAAACATAATTAAAACCACTTATGTGGTCGCCCCCTATTTTCATGATTTTCGCCTACATGACCTACCCACCTAAAAAGTGGTACAGCTCCCACATACTTTGACACACAGAGGTCTCATTGGAAAGAAGAGAGTCTCTAGTTTCAGATACAAGTGTCAGCGTGATTCTAGGCCTTACTGACACAAAGTTACAGAGGCTAGAATGGAGGGTTTTGATTTCCATCTGAGTTGTTTACCTGATAACCTGATTAAATACATTGCTGTATTTAATGATGGGAGGTAAACAATAACTGAGGGTGATAGCCACATGTCTTGGCTTTCACCAAAAAACAATTCATGTCAAAAAAACTCTATATTTTTCTACGGACATGTCCGTCCGTTCATGTTTATCTTGTTTACTTGTTTACTGTATAACTTTGTATTAAAAGACTGCATGCTCAGTTTAAAAGGCCTAATACAAAGAGAACCCCTCTGCCTAGAAGCCTGCTGTGAAAAAAAGGCCTGTAACCTGACACCCTGAGGCGTGAGAATGAGAAAAGTTCGAGAATTGCGCAATAAAACTTTTGCGCAGCCTGTACTGCGCAGCCCGCCCTTCATAGACGTATCATGTTGCATACCGTTGGAATCATCTCTTTATTGGCTAAAGAGCTATAAAGGTGCCGGATCATGAAATTGCTACTGGAGGGAGCAATTGTCAGTCAAATGAAGGGCGTCCCACCTAAGATGGAGAGACATCATTGGCTTCTCAGCCATCTATCTCAGCACTACAGGCACCGATTGGCTAATATGAGGGCTTGTTGATTCCTTAGGCCCTGGACTACAAATCTGACACCTCAGTGTAGTTTTATAAGCCTCCTAGGAGAAGTGAGAGCCAAAACAAAGGACGGAAGTGAACTGCTGTTTACAGTTTTCGGTCAGAAACGTAATATTTGTGAGGCGAGCAAAGCCTTTTGGATTAAAAGGCTTACATATTCCAGTTCCTTGGACTCTTGGAGTTTTTTTTTACAAGCATTTGTTTTGGAAAATATTACCCCAGAGAAGAAAGGGAAGCACTTAAAGGTAAGTAAACAACTGGACTAGTGCCACCTAGTTCAGGTGACTATCAACTTGGATTAAATTAGTATGACGGCTATAAATCATATTATGTTGTGGGCTTAACCGTGTACTTAGAGGATTTAATGCTTTAAAGCTACAACGAAGTTGATGCATCCCCTAGCAGTGGTGTGCCGTTGTCAGACTTAAGTAAAGTTGGACTCATATTCACAGATTCGAGTTTCCTGAGTCAATAGCTCCTGAACTTGTGTTACTACACAAATAACACCTCTTTTTTATCGTAGTAATGTAGAGAGGCAGCTACAACCAAATTTTTCTCAAAATCGGCTTTCCTCCGCGGTGGACAAAATACACAAGTCTCTATGTGCAGACAACTGAGAAACAGATTCCAAGGGACCGTCTGTAAAGTACAAAACCCGAAAAGCGAATACTATAAAGACAGTCAATAACTTTACTGTAGTACACTGTACTGTCACCAAATTCAACTCACACATCACTGATGTCCTAGTTGATGTACTACAACACTTATTTTGGGGAAATGTTTTTTGTCTATTTTTTATAATTTTAAAAAATCAATAGCTTTACTGTAATACACTGTACTGTCACCAAACTCAGAACACACATCACTGATGTCCTAATACATATACTAAAACACTTATTTTGTGGAAATGTCTTTTTGTTGATTTTTTATGATTTTTCATAATTTTAAAAAATCAATAAATTGACTATTATGTAAATTATATTCAATAACGTTACTGTAAATATTTTGAGAAACCTTGCTTTTTGATTATTTGTATTGTTTGCATTATGAACATATATACAACAATACACAATAATATACATTTCACTTTTATGTACACTTTAAACATATGTAATCCTGCCGCTTATTTAAGAGCTATTACAGATATCATTAAATGCTATGTTCTCTGTACTTGGTTTAGCTCAATGCACAATGCACAATACCAAGGGATATGTCTGTTCAGTATTTCTTCGTCTGTCATCCCAAGGCATTTTATGTGGAACCATTTTGTGCAGGTTCCACACTGAATCTATAAGGGGGAAAATATGCAAATTATATCCATAAAATATTTGCTTTAAAAATCCTGTAATGCATAAATATATTGAAACATTTAATTACTTTAAATTTACCCATAGATAACCTCAACCTTCAGATTAACCACTACAATGTTTACCGTAAAGTTTTAAACAACTGAAGTATAAATCTCACCCAAACAGCAGCCACAGCTTTTGGTAGGTCCTTGTTTCCACAAAAGGAGCAGAAATCTGTGTTTGGAACTTGAAAGACACAAACAAAAAAACAGGAACCTGAACATGTTTTGCTTTAGTGTTATCTGACATAATTTAGATACTTTTCCTAACACAGTTTAAGTCTGATATTTTGTCATATTTATTAATTTTTTTTAACTATGGTGACTACACTGTAATAATGAATAAAATGTATAAGGTGTCCAACTAAATTTGGGTTTCACTGTATATCAAGTGTATACAATATATACACAGATGCTCGTACACAACCTGTTAAGTTTGCAAAAAGTATAGAGAAATTTCAAATACAATAATACCTGATCCTTTTAGAATGACTTCAGCCATGTATTTTCTTTGTTTATTTAGTGATTCTTGTGATGGGTCAATTTCAAACATATGTGGAATGTTTGGAAATTCTTTCACTGTCTCTTATACAGTAAAATACAATGCATGTTTCCATAATAGTCAATTTAGTGATTTTTTTATATTATGTATAATCATAAAAAATCAACAAAGACATTTCCCCAAAATAAGTGTTTTATTATATGTATTAGGACGTCAGTGATGTGTGTTCTGAGTTTGGTGACAGTACAGTGTATTACAGTAAAGTTATTGACTGTTTTTTGTATTTGCTTTTCGGGGTTTGCACTTTGCAGACGGTCCCTTGGAATCTGTCTCTTCGGTGTTCGCACATAGAGAATTATGTATTTTGTCCAACACGGTGGAAAGCTGATATTGACGAAAATTAGGTTTTATCTGCATTGTAGCTGCCTCTCTACAGTACTCCGATAAAAATGAGGTGTTATTCGTGTAGTAACACCCTTTAGCTCAGGAGCTATTGACTCAGGAAAATCGAATCTGTGAATATGAGGCCAACTTTACTTAAGTCGTTGGCACGGTGACCACATAAGCGAATGCACTGTGGGCTTTTAATGTTTCACTACAAGAAAATCATCTAAGGTTACATAATGCATTATAATCTTCTTTTCTTTTGGAATCTTCTTCAATCTGTCTAGATACAACATCTGATCCTTTGTTGTCTTCTTCTAGTCACTCATATTTAAGTCTTTCAACTCTTCAACCAACTCTTCAACCTTTTGTGTTTTTACATCAATTCTTCTTTGTTTATTTGCCTTACGTTTCTCTATTCTATCCCTATTTTTCCTTCTTTTTATACTATTTATTTCTGTCTGTCATCTAACGAATAAGTTAATAATTGGTTGTGGTGTATCTTTAAATTTATTTACGTTTATTGGCAGAGAACCAGTGTTAGAGCTTAGGAAGATTCCTGTAACTCCATCCTGTACCTGCCAGGGTCTCACAACAACACACACAGACACACACACAGACACATACACACATGAAACTCCTCTGCAATAAAACTTCGGTAGCAGTACATTATATTCATTTATATTACTGAGGAGCTGAACCCAGATTCCTCCTCAACTATAAAGTTCCTTCACATGACTTCAGCCATTTACATACTGTGTCCACTGCTGCAATGTAAACACAACAAACTGCATCAAAATAAAACAAATAAAAATATAAATGTAAAAATTACTGCTGTTCACAGTTCATTATTTAGTGTAACATCACATGACCAAGACCAAGCCAGGTTAGACAGAAGAGTAACTGATGGTCCATGATGTGTGATCTGAGAGTTCTGCAGTAAATCAGAAGATCCTGACATGGTGATGAAGCTCCAGAGATGAACACCAGCTCAGTGGCTCAGGGATGAAGATGATCTGAAATCCATGATGAGATCAGAGCAGACCATCTGAGAGAGGAAAGGAGAGGAGAAGGTGGTGAAAAAAAACAACTTAATACCATGTAAAAAATGAAAAGTTCATCTCTATAGAAAATAGATATAAAAAAGAAAATAAATGAATAAATAATTGGTGCCACCTTGTGTTGGTCATTAACTCTGTGGTTGTGTGGTGACTGTTGTGTACGTCACACTGTCGGACGTTGTGTTGTACTGAACATTGTGATGATGTCTATTTCCATCCTGTAGAGAGATTCAGATTCAGATGATGAAGAAACACTGAACAGTTTTTTTCTGTTTATTGTCTAAACTTTGACATTAACTGCACTGTTCTGTTTACTGAATTCTGTTCACTTACATTTATTAGAATATTTCACACTTTTCTTGTCACATTTCTAATTTAATCCCCTTAAACACTTGGCTCATTATTGTGGCTTCATACTAGATTAATAACTGATAATAAATCCTATAAATAAGTAATATTAGTGTAAGTGTAATGAAGCGCAATAGGGCTGAGGATCCATTTGCAGGCTTTATTAGAATACTCGCAGTACAACAGGCAAGGGTCGGCATTGGCAAACAAAACAATGCAGAGTACACAGAAATCGTGGTCAATATAACAGGCAGAGGGTCATGTAGTAACCAGAAAATCACAAGACAGGAAACGCTCAGAATGATAGCAAAGCAAGACTTCGCACAGAAGTCAATTTCAAGTTCGTATTTATAGGAAGTCGATGATTGGAACCAGGTGGCGGTATAATCAGTCCCGTTGATGGTTATGGGAGGTGTAGTCCGGAAGTGACTAATACTCGGGGGAACGTTCCCTCTGGTGACAATCAGAGGACGAGGCAGGTGCTTCAACCATGACAGTAAGAGTCAGAACACTTCAGACTTAGTGTGTGATGGTGACTGAAAAAACAGGACAAATGTTTTTACATTAATGCAAAAGTCCAGTTTTTACTCTTTGTTCCTAACACATATAAACTGGAAAATAGTGAATAAATAATACTGATGTAAGTTTGACCTCAACACGAGTGTATTATGTGATGGAAACAGGTTTGTTTGTGTTTGAACCTCATTTCAGTCATATATAGAAATTCCAACGTTGTAGGTCCTTGATGGTTCGTGGTTGTCGCCACTTTAGCACCGCTTGTACCTTGGCATCATCCATGGCGACCCCACCAACGGAGCTGATGTAGCCAAGGAACGATGTGGAGGTCTTGTGGAATTCGCACTTCTCAGCCTTAGCATAGAGTTGATGTTGAATCAAGCATTTCAGCACTGCTCATACATGCTGGATGTGTCCTGCTAACCATCCAGGATATCCTGGAAAACATCATTGATGAAAGATTGAAATTAATGCTGGACTGATAGAAAGGCGGGACGGCATGACCAAATATTTGTAGTGGTCTGACTGGTGGAAAAGGCAGTTTACCATTCGTCTCCTTCTCTGATGCAAATGAGGTTGTAGGCATTGTGTAGGTCCAGTTTGGTGAAATACTTGGCCTTGCACAGCTGTTGTAGGGCTGAAGGGATGAGTTCGGCTTGCAGCTAGCTCATGGCTCAATCCCTTGCAGTAAGGGGTCTCTCCTCCCAGCCTGCTTGTGCAGCGAGGGTGTGAAAATCGAGGGCATAATCCGCAGCAGTGCAGTTTCCCTGGGAGATGCCAAATAGGTGCTCCTCTGCGCTCTCCCCTCCCGTGGAATGTTCGAATACGCTGCGAAACTGGGTGAGGAAATGATGGAAAGAAGGGAATGCCATCCCATCCTCTATCCATACCACGGTGGCCCACTCTAGAGCCCTTCCCGTGAGAAGGGTGCAGACAAAGGCTATTCGGCTGGCTTCAGTGGGGTAGAGAGAGGGTTGTTGTGTCACAAAGAGTGAGCACTGCATCAGGAAGCCCCTGCATTTCACCGGATCACAATTGAACTTGTCTGGGAAGGCTAGCCGTGGGTTAGTGGCTGAGGAGATGGCGTAGGAGGGGGCAGGTGGTGATGCAAACGGAGTTGGGCTGGGCGCCGCCGAGCTACCTCGCAAGCCTTGCAGCACTGTGATGAGTTCACTCGTGAGCGAGGTAAGGTGAGACAATTGTTTGCAGTGACCTGCGAGTTGCACTTGAGCGGAAAGCTCAATCGAGAGCTTGGAAATCACTGCTGGATCACTTTGTGGCGAAGTCTTCTGTAATGAAGTGCAATAGGGCTGAGGATCCATTTGCAGGCTTTATTAAAATACTCGCAGTACAACAGCAAGTGTCAGTCTTGGCAAACACAACAATGCAGAGTAGAAAGAAATCATGGTCAATATAACAGGTAGAGGGTCAGGATAGGCGGCAAAGTTCAATTTCGTATTTATAGGAAGTGGATGATTGGAACCAGGTGGCGGTATAATCAGTCCCGGTGAAGGGTTATGGGAAGTATAGTCCGGAAGTGACTAATACTTGGGGGAACATTCCCTCTGGTGGAGATCGGATAACGAGGCAGGTGCTTCAACGATGACAGTAAGAGTCAGAACACTTCAGACTGAGTGTGTGATGGTGACTGACAAAAACAGGACAATGTTTTTACATTAATGCAAAAGTCCAGTTTTTTCTCTTTGTTCCTAACACATAGAACCTGGAAAATAGTGAATAAATAATACTGATGTAAGTTATGACCTCAACACGAGTGTATTATGTGACTGAAACAGGTTTGTTTGTGTTTGAACCTCGTCTCAGTCATTTATAGAAATCCCACAGAGCCCCTTCCCTCCATCTCAGTCTGAACTTTCACCTGCACATCAAGACCATTCTCTGTGCTCAAAAAACTGCTCCATGAAAAGGAAATAAAAATAACACAGAAAATAAAGTACCACAGAATGTCCAGAAGTATGAAGTTAAAAAAAACAAAACTTCGATGCTTCTTCTGACCAAAGTTTCTGATTTTGTCTAATATACTTTTAAACTATAATAACATAAAAGAGCTTCTGCACAATTATTAACACATTTAGTCTTGAACCTTTAAAATGACAAAAATTACCTACAAAAAGAATAAAACTCTAGTTTAATCATTCTAAAATCACATTTTATATAAATATGTAAAATATTTAAATAAATATTTTATATAAATATTTTGTAAAATGTTCATGCTTACTGTCTGTTTTAATGTCAGAAAAATTCATGTTTAATGTCTAAATAATAATTTCAGTAAATTCTAAAGATAATAATAATAATAATAATAATAATAATAATAATAATAATATGAAATAAATCTAAATAAGTCTATAAATAAATATTTAAAAAAAACAAAGTACAGTATTAATACCACTGTAAATAAAGTGTTGTTACTGACCTGTAAAGTTCAGACTGATGACTTTCCCAAACTGAATGTGTCCCTGGTTTCGACCTCCACAGTAATAAAATCCCAGATCTTTGTCTCTAACTCCAATAATGACTAAACTGACTGAACTACTTTCTGGTATATATTTCTTATCCTCATTATATACAATATAAAAGTGTTTGTCCACTTTCCCTTGTGTGGTCGATATAATCTGCCTCATGCCTGCTGAGTTCGTGTGATACCACGATGTCTCTGAATAATTGGTGATGTTACAGGGCAGAGTGACGTTTTCTCCAGGATCAACAGATAACAGATCAGCTGAAATGTTCTGAAGGAGACTCAGACTGATGACACCTGAAAGATCAACACCACATGAAGAGAGAAGGCCAGCAGGAGCCACCTCTGCCTCTGCCACCTCTACTCTTCAGGACTGCTTTGAGTGCACTGACTGGAATATCTTCAGGGAGGCTGCAACCAACGGTGACTCCGGCAACTTGGAGGAGTACACATGAGCAGTGACCAGTTACATTGGCAAGTGCATTGATGACGTGACAGTCTCCAAGACCATCACTACACGCTCCAACCAGAAGCCATGTATGACTAACGTGCATGCTCTGCTGAGGACAAGAGACATAGCCTTCAGAACAGGGGAAAGGGCGGCCCTAAGAACAGCAAGGGCCAAACTGTCTCGAGCCATCAGAGAAGCAAAGCGCGCACATGCCCAGACAATCCACAGCCACTTCCAGGACAGCGGAGACACCCGGCGCATGTGGCAGGGCATACAGGCGATCACAAACTACAAGACAGCTTCACCTGCTTGTGATAGCGACGCCTCCCTCCCAGAAACGTTGAACGATTTCTACGCTCGGTTCGAGGAACAGAACAACATAACGCCAAGGAAGACCATCCCTCCCCCCGATGACCAGGTACTCTGTCTATCCACGGCCGACGTGAGGAGATCTTTACACACAGTTAACCCACGGAAGGCTGCTGGACCAGACAACATTCCTGGCAGGGTGCTCAGAGAATGTGCAGAACAGCTAGTGGATGTCTTTACGGACATATTTAACATATGACTCAATGACTGTCGTCCCGTTGCACTCACACCCATAGTTATGAAGCGCTTCGAGAAGCTCATCATGAAGCACATCAAGACCCAGCTACCACCCTCACTGGACCCGCTACAGTTCGTGTATCGCCCATACCGCTACAAAGACGATGCCATTGCCACAGCCCTCCACTTAGCTTAACAGCATCTCCAGCACCACCACACTGAACACTGGAGCTCCTCAAGGCTGCGTGCTCAGTCCACTGCTGTTCACTCTGCTGACTCAAGACTGTGCAGCAATGCACAGATCGAATCACATTATCAAGTTCGCCGATGACACAACCGTGGTGGGTCTCATCAACAAGAATGACGAGTCAGCATACAGGGAGGAGGTGCAACAACTAACTGCCTGGTGTAGAGCCAACAACCTGTCTCTGAATGTGGATAAAACTAAAGAGATGGTTGTGGACTTCAGGAAAGCACAGAGCGAACACTCTCCGCTGAACATCGACGGATCATCTGTAGAGATCGTCAAGAGCACCAAATTTCTTGGTGTTCATCTAGCGGAGAACTTCACCTGGTCACTCAACACCAGCGCCATCACCAAGAAAGCCCAGCAGCATCTCCACTTCCTACGAAGGCTAAGAAAGGAACATCTCCCTCCCCCCATCCTGACCATGTTCTACAGAGGGACCATTGAGAGCATCCTGAGCAGCTGCATCACTGTCTGGTTTGGGAACTGTACGATCTTGGATCGCAAAACCCTGCAGCGGATAGTGAGGACAGCGGAGAAGATCATTGGGGTCTCTCCTCCCTCTATCATGGACACTTAAAGCCAACAGCATTGTGGATGACCCCACACACCCCTAACACACACTCTTCACCCTCCTGCTGTCTGGAAAGAGGTACCGAAGTATTCGGGCCCTCACGACCAGACTGTGTAACAGTTTCTTCCCACAAGCCATCAGACTTCTCAATAACTGAACTGTATTGTACTGAGCACAACATACACACACACATCATCTGTATGGACTGCAAAGATCCTCACAAAACACAAACACTGGCACATCATACTGTTTACATGCTGCTTACAATCCAACAAACTGTTTAGATGCTGTTTTGCACACTTTTTCTGCTGTTTTTTCACAGATGTCCAACATTTCAGCCGTTTTTGCATATATTGTAAAATATCTCAGCCATTACGCACATACTATACAATATTTCAGTCATTTGCTGTTTTTTGCACAATTCTATATATTATCCCAAAACAAGAAACTGTGTTCATTCTAATGTTACTGCACGAAATATTGTTTGAACATACAGTATTCACATACAGTACATACAATGGTCGGTCTGCGCTGTTTCTGTTACTGTTTATTGTCTTTTGTATGCTGCATTTTTTCTACTTTTTGTATTGTCTTGTAACTTTGTGTCTGCACTGTCTTTTGTCCTGCACTGTCTTGTCTGTCTTGTTTGTCTTGTCCTGCACTGTTTGCACCAGGTTGCACAGTTGCACTTTATGTGGCTAAGACTACTTACATGTCCTTAGCCCTGTCTTTGTTTTATGTAGCACCATGATCCTGGAGAAACGTTGTCTCATTTCACTGTGTACTGACACAGCTATATATGGTAGAAATGACAATAAAAGCTTCTTGACTTGACTTGACTTGTTTATTTAAATTGTCCAAAAACTCCATTTCAATTCAGCTTCCTGTTATAACTGAATACATTAATCTCTCTTCAGCTAATGTGGACAGTCCAAAATGTAAAAAAAGCAAATAATAATAATAAAAAAAAGATTAATGAATAAAAATAAATAATGATTAATGAACTCACCAATCGTCAGCTGTAGATTAAACCCACTCAGGAAATCTGCCATGTCTAACACACTGTCAGGGAGCACCCTGCTACGTCTCCCGTGTGCGCCCTACCCACTCGGAGCTCCTCGCCAGCATACTAACACTCATCACACACCTGACACTCATCTAAACACTCATTTCACCACCTATATGAACACTCATGTCACACAGAGCGGATTACTTATCCCCGATTTCAGCCCAGTGCCGTGCTTCTCCAAAACGTGCACATGGACTTCATTTCACGGACTGCCTTTCGTCAGTTCAGGACATTGTGGGCCCTCAGAGCGCACCACCGGATTATTCCTGCGTTTGCAGCAGGTATTTGTGTTGGCTTTGCCTTGTTTGTTTTTTATTTAAACTTTGTTTGCTGCTACTTCAGCTTCCACCTCTGTTTCCGCATGACAGAATAAAGAACCCCCGAAGGGACACAAAACAAAAACAAAACAAAACAAAAAAAAAGGGAAGAAGATAAAGAGGTTTATACAAGGGGATTCCAAGAGGAGTTCAGCCTCATCATACCATGCAGCCGCAACCATGCACCTCTTCCGACATTGTTCGGGATCTCGTCTCTGCCCTCCGAACCGCTTTCCCATTTGCCGCTGCCTACCAGAACCCACCTCCGCCCACCGGCAGTTCTATGGCGCTTCCAGCCACCTTCTCAGGAGAAGCCACGGAATGCCGCAAATTCCTGCTTCAGGTCAGCCTGTACATTGAGATGCACCCGCCACGGTTTCCTACCGAATGTGCAAAGGTGGTGTTTATCATCTTCCTCCTCTCCAGAAGAGCGCTGGCATGGGTGCAGTCGCTGTGGGAGGCTGCCAGCCCCATAACGTCCACCTACGCCATGTTCACCGCGCACTTCAGGGATGTGTTCCCCTGCTCTCTCTATCTCTCTAGTCGACTCCCACTCAGCAGGGAACTTCATCTCCCAGGCCTGCCTCGACCGCATACAGCTCCCCAGAGAGAGGAGCGCCCAGGACCTAGCGGTCCAAACCTTCCAAGGACATCCATGGGGCCGGGGTTGGGTGAAATACTGCGCACTGATCATCTCACTACAGGTGAGATTGTTTCATCAGGAGGAGATTCGATTCTTGGTGCTAGAGAGCTCCACTGTCAGCGTAATCCTAGGGAGTCCGTGGCTATAACAACAAGCCCCGAGGTGTTCCTGGGACCCCTGCAACATCCTTGAGTGGAGCCATCACTGTAAGGGCACAGCCTCACAAACTGCCGTCCAGAAACCACAGGGCCACTGTGGGTGCTACTCGGGTGGAGGAAACCACAGACCGCTCACGGATACAGGTCCCAGAGTGCTACCAGGAGTTCCAGGATGTGTTTTGCTCACAGGCAGCCACTCGCCTCCCCCCTCACCAGCCCTGGGACTCCAGCATTGCCCTGGCTCCTAACGCTAAGCTGCCCAAGGACCAGGTGTATCCCCTGTCAGCTCCCGAACAATGTGGGATGGAGGAGTATATCCAGCAGGCACTCCACCAGGGTTTATCACACACTCCCTGGCTGCCTCCAGCTTCCTTTTTTGTAGGAAAGAAGGACAGCGGGCTTCGTCCCTGCATCGACTACAGGCAGCTGAACACTCAGGTCATTCCTCTCCCTTACCCCCTCCCGCTGGTGCCATCTGCGCTGGACGACCTAAGGGAGGCGATGGTGTTTACAAGGCTTGACCTCCACAACGCATACAACCTGGTGCGTATCAGAAAGGGAGACGAGTGGAAGACGGCCTGATGGGCCACTACCAGTACCGGGTCATACCGTACGGCCTCTCCATCTCTCCAGCAGTCTTCCAGGGCTTCATGATTGAGATGTTTTGGCCATACCTCCAGAGGTACATCATGGTGTACATTGACATCCTTATCTACTCTAAGGAACCTGGAGGAGCACCAGAGGCACGTGCATGTCATCCTGGAGGTACTGTGCTCCCACCAGCTGTACCTCAATGGCTCCAAGTGAGAATTCCAACGCTCTAAGATCCACTTCCTGGGGTTCATACAGATGGATGATGGGGAGGTAAGATTCGTAAGGGACTGGCTGGTCCCTAAGTCCGTCAAGGAGCTCCAATGGTTCCTGGGCTTCGCCAACTTCTACCGCCGGTTCATCCAAGGGTACAGCCAAGTCACCGCTCCCCTCACGTCTCTTCACCGGGGGACCCCAGAGGCCCAGGAGGCCTTTTCAGAGCTCCGCCAGTGCTTCTGTCAGGCTCCCGTGCTGCGCCTTCCTGATCCTCGGAATCCTGTGGTGGAGGTGGATGCCTCCTTGACTGGCGTCAGTGCCACTCTCTCGCAGTGCTGGGCCCTGTTTTTTAGCCTGGTTCTTCCACATCACATACCGGGCTGGAGCACAAAACGGCAAGGCCAACGCCCTCTCCCGGCTGTTTGGACCCGAGGAGTCCAGTGCCCCAGAACCCATCCTTCACCCTGCACTCATTCTGGGCCCTATCTTCTTGGACCTAGACCAGGAGATCCGGGCAGCCACTCGCCAGGAGCCCACTCCAGGGGGCTGCCCTGAGGGACGTGTTTACGTCCCCACCCCCCTGTCAGCATGGGCTCATCCAGTCGGTTCACGAAGGACCAGGATCAGGCCAGCCGGGGGAAAAATGGACAGTTCAGCTTGTGCAGACCGGTTACTGGTGGCCCGGGATGTTCCAGGAGGTGACCCACTACGTCCGAGGCTGCCCGACCTGCGCCCAGATGACCCCACAGCGCCTGCCCAACCGGACGCCGTAGACCAGCCCTGTTCGCTGTTCGTGACATCTTAGACTCCCGTCGGCGCCGGGGTCGCCTTGAATACCTGGTGGACTGGGAAAGGTACGGGCCGAAGCAGACTGTCACGCCGCGCACCCTGGCCGCCCGGCACCCCGTGCCACGGGCAGGCCTTGTCGCGGTTTTGGAGCGTCGTGTGCCGCCCCTGGGGGAGGGGGCGGTGTCAGGGATCAGGGATCACCCTGCTATGTCTCCCGTGCACGCCCCACCCACTAGGAGCTCCTTGCCAGCATACTAACCACACACCTGACACTCATCTATACACTCATTTCACCGCCTATATGAACACTCACGTCACACACACTCCCCGTCCTTTATTATCGGTATTGCTTCCGGAGTGGATTACTTATCCTGGAATTCAGCTCAGTGCCATGTTTCTCCAAAACGCGCATGTGGACATTATTTCACAGACTGCCTCTCGTCAGTTCAGGACATTGTGGGCCGCACCCTCAGAGTGCATAACAGACTTCAAAAATTAGCTTCCTCTTTGTCTTTAATCAGATGCAGGGTTTTAAAAAGACACACTTCTAAAACTCACACTGTTTTCATGAGTTTATAGCTGCAGATATGAGACTGTACTCGTTAGTGGAGAACACAGGATTTAATGAAATGTCCAGTGTTACAGAGAGATTAAGATTAAGAAAAGCTCTATGTTTATACACCAGTAAAAGGGTCGGATGGGGTTTGTTCAAGCACTAAAACCACAATAACTCATTTTTCATTTTCTGTTTCTGCTGCTGGTGTTAAAACCACACACAGCAGAGGAAACAGCACACAGGTGGATAAAAACACATGCTGGGCAGTTTATAACCTTAAAGGTTGTTTTAATAGCAGTTAGCAAATAAAATAAATGAATAAATAAATAAGTAAATAAATAAACAAACAAATAAATAAATAAAAGGTGGTTTGTCATTGTTCATAGTTTTTTGATTAATTTTGTCAATAAATGTAATATACGAATAAACTTTTTAATCATTAAACTTTACGTATCACTCAGCGTGAGGTATGATGATCAGTTTAGAGAATTCTGTCATATCACATCACTGAAAAAGAATTAAAATTTTGGGTTTGATATTTTACCAACTGGATGTGTTTTCTGTTATTACAGTTTTTTTCAGTTAATCTAGCCATGGGGGTCACAGTCCATTGACTTCTGTGCCAGTCCCAAGCCCGGATAAATAGAGAGGGTTGCATCAGGAAGGGCATCCGGCGTAAAACATTGCCAAATCTAACCATGAGAATGGTCAACACGAATTTCATACCGAATTGGTCGAGGCCCAGGTTAACAATGACCACCATCGGTGCCATTGACCTACAGGCTGTCAGTGGAAATTGGGCTCAGTGGAACTGTTGGTCGAAGAAGTAGAGGAGGGAGGAGAGTGCACAGACAGAGAGAGAAGAGGAAAGGTAAGAGTGTAGGACTGAAAATAGGAACTCTGAATGTAGGTTCTATGACAGGGAAAGGTAGAGAGCTGGCTGATATGATGGAGAGAAGGAGGGTGGATATACTGTGTGTACAGGAGACAAGGTGGAAGGGTAGCAAGGCTCGTAGTATAGGAGCAGGATTCAAGCTGTTTTATTATGGTGTGGATAGTAAGAGAAATGGGGTAGGTGTTGTCCTGAAGGAGGAGTTTGTGAGGAATGTTCTGGATGTGAAGAGAGTGTCAGACAGGGTGATGAGTCTGAAGTTGGAGGTGATGAGGAGGTAATGGGCAAGTTTGGAGTTAAGGAAAGGAACCTTGAAGGACAGATGGTAGTGGACTTTACTAAGAGGATGGACATGGCTGTGGTTAAAACTTATTTTCAGAAGAAACAGAAGGACCATAGAGTGACTTACAAAAGGAGAGGTAGGAGAACACTGGTAGACTACATCCATTGTAGAAGAGGCAATCTGAAAGAGATTAGTGACTGTAAAGTGGTAGTGGGAGAGAGTGTAGCCAGACAGCATAGGATGGTGGTGTGTAGGCTGACTCTGATTTTCAGTAAGAGGAACAGGTCAAAGATAGAGAAGAAAACTAAGTGGTGGAAGCTGAAAAAGGACAAGTAGTGCTGCCAGATGACTGGGAAACTACAGTAGAAGTCATCAGGGAGACAGGGAGGAGGCTGCTGGGTGTGTCATCTGGAAGGAGGAAAGGAGATAAGGAGACTTGGTGGTGGAATGAGGAAGTTCAGGATAGAATTCAGAGGAAGAGATTAGCCAAGAAGAAGTGGGATATGGACAGGACTGAAGAGAATAGACAGGAATACAAGGAGTTACAGTGCAGAGTGAAGAAGGAGGTGTCTAAGGCCAAGTAGAATGCATATGACGAGTTGTGCACTAGGTTAGACACTAGAGAAGGAGAGAAGGACTTGTACAGGTTAGCTAGGCAGGGGGATCGAGATGGGAAGGTTGTGCAGCAAGTTAGAATTATTAAGGATAGAGATGGAAGTGTGCTCACAAGTGAGGAGATGGAAGGAATACTTTGAGGAGCTGATGAATGAGGAAAATGAGACGTAAAAAAGAGTTGAAGGGGTGAACTCTGTGGAACAGGAAGTAGATAAGATTAGAAAGGAAGGCTTTGAAGAGGATGAAAAGTGGAAAGGCAGTTGGTCCTGATGACATCCCGGTAGATGTCTGGAAGTGTCTAGGAGAGGCAGCAGTGGATTTTTTAACTAGTTTGTTCAACAGGGTTTTAGAAAGTGAGAGGATGCCTGAGGAATGGAGAAGGGGTGTGTTAGTGCCGATCTTTAAGAATAAGGGTGATTGCAGAGTTGCAGCAACTATAGGGGGATAAAGTTGATGAGCCATACAATGAAGCTATGGGAAAGAATAGTGGAAGCTAGGTTAAGGAAGGTGGTGGCAATTTGGGAGCAGCAGCATGGCTTCATGCGCAGAAAGAGCACAACAGATGCAATTTTTGCTCTGAGAATGTTGATGGAGAAGTATAGGGATGGTCAGAGGGAGTTGCACTGTGTTTGTAAACTTGGAGAAAGTGTATGATAGGGTGCCAAGAGAAGAGCTGTGGTACTGTATGAGGAAGTCAGGAGTAGCAGAGAAGTATGTTAGTGTGGTGCAGGGCATGTATGAGAGGTGCAGGACAGTGGTGAGGTGTGCTGTAGGTTAGACAGAGGAGTTCAAAGTGGAGGTGGGACTGCATCAGGGATCGGCTCTGAGCCCCTTCCTGTTTAGTGATGTACCAGTTGTCAGAGGAGGTCAGACAGGAGTCTCCTTGGATGATGAGGTTTGCAGATGACATTGTGATCTGTAGTGAGAGCAGGGAGCAGGTGGAGGAACACCTGGAGAGGTGGAGGTTTGCGCTGGAGAGAAGAGGAATGAAAGTCAATCATAGTAAGACTGAGTACATGTGTGTGAATGAAAGGGAGGAACGTGGAACAGTAAGGTTACAGGGTAAAGAGGTGAAGAAGGTACAGGCGTTTAAGTACTTGGGGTCAACAGTCCAGAGTAATGGAGAGAGTGGGAAAGAGGTAAAGAAGCGAGTGCAGGCAGGTTGGAATGGGTGGAGAAAGGTGTCAGGAGTTCTGTGTGATAGGAAAGTATCAGCGAGAATCAAAGGGAAGGTGTACAGAACAGTGGTGAGACCGGCCATGTTGTATGGTTTAGAGACAGTGTCACTGAAGAAGAGACAGGAGTCAGAGCTAGAGGTAGCCGAACTGAAGATGTTGAGGTTCTCTTTGGGAGTGACAAGATTAGACAGGATTAGGAACGAGTACATCAGAGGGACAGCCCATGTTGGACGTTTGGGAGATAAAGTTAGGGAGGCCAGATTAAGATGGTTTGGACAGGTTCAGAGGAGGGAGAGTGAGTATATCGGTAGGAGAATGTTGGACATGGAGCTGCCAGGCAGGAGGCAAAGAGGAAGGCCAAAGAGGAGGTATATGGATGTAATTAATAAAGATATGAAGCTAGTGAGTGCAAGTTCAAGTTTCAATTCAATTCAAGTTTATTTGTATAGCGCTTTTTACAATCGACATTGTCTCAAAGCAGCTTTACAGAACATAAACATAGAGCAGAAGGTAGACATAATTAATGATAAAGGAAATGACGTATAATAAAAGAAATAAGGATTAACAGAATAAAAATTCTAGGTTATTATTAGATATATATATATATATATAACCTTGAAAGGAACCAGACACAAGGGGGAACCCATCCTCATATGGGTGACACTGGGGGTGTGATTGTAATATACAGTCATTTAAATGTTGTATTGGTGTAAGGATCATGGACTTCGGATGTCCTTAGTATCACAGAGTCTAACTGGAGATGTCTCAGGATTCTTAGAGTCGGGCCTCGGCTCAGTGGACGTCCAAAGGCTTCGTCCCACAGAGGACATTGGGAGCTGGTACAGTGTCTGGATGCCTCGGGATGGGTACAAAGAGAGAAGCAGTGGAAAGGGATTAACATATCTGCTGTTCATAAAAATGTGCCGGTCTGATGTACTAGTGCGTGATACTATAGGATGTATTATGTGTTATGTGTACGCCTGACTAAAGAGATGAGATTTTAATCTACATTTAAACTGGGAAAGTGTGTCTGAGCCCTGAACACTATCAGGAAGACAATTCCAAAGTTTGGGAGCTAAATATGAAAATGCTCTACCACCTTTAGTAGACTTCGATATTCTGGGAACTACCAAAAGTCCTGAGTTTTGTGATCTCAGAGAGCGTGAAGGATTGTAACGTGTTAGAAGACTAGTTAGATACATGGGAGCTAAACCATTAAGAGCCTTGTACGTAAGTAGCAGCAGATTGTATTCAATTAAAAACTTAACAGGTAGCCAGTGTAGAGATGATAAAATTGGGGTTATATGGTCATACTTTCTTGTCCTAGTGAGAACTCAGCCAGCTGCATTTTGGACTAACTGTAACCTATTTATTAAAGATGCAGGACAACCACCTAGTAATGCATTACAATAGTCCAGTCTAGAGGTCATGAAGGCATGAACTAGCTCCTCAGCATCAGATACAGACAGGATGTTTCTCAGCTTGGCAATATTTCTAAGGTGGAAGAAGGCTGTTTTGGTAGTATGAGCAATATGATTTTTAAAAGACAAGTTGCTGTCTAATATAACACTGAGGTCTTTCACTGTCGAGCTACTAGTAACAGTACATCCCTCTAAATGGGAGTTAAGTTGTGAGAGTTTCTGTGCACTGGTTTTTGGACCTATGAGTAGTATTTCTGTCTTATCGGAGTTTAACTATAGAAAGTTGCAGCTCATACAGTCTTTTATCTCTCTAAGGCATTCAGTTAATTTGGACACTGTGGCTATTTCATCTGGTTTTGATGAGATATATAACTGTGTCATCAGCATGACAATGGAAACTAATCCCATGTCTTCTAATAATGTTCCCTAATGGAAGCATGTATATAGAGAAAAGCAGAGGTCCGAGAACTGATCCTTGAGGGACCCCATAATTAACTGGTAATAAACTGGAGGATTCACCATTTAATTCTACAAAATGATATTGATCAGACAGGTAGGATCTAAACCAGCTTAAAGCCTGACCATGAATACCTGTGTAATATTGTAAGCGATCTAGAAGAATGTTGTTGTCTATAGTGTCAAATGCAGCACTAAGGTCAAGTAGAACTAATAGTGACATACAGTCTTGGTCCGAAGCTAAGAACAAGTCGTTTGTAACAAGTGCAGTTTCTGTGCTATGATGGGGCCTGAAACCTGACTGAAACTCTTCAAGGATGTTGCTCTCCTGTAAGAAGGAGCTCAGTTGAACAGACACAACCTTTTCTAGTATTTTAGACATAAACGGAAGGTGTGAGATAGGTCTGTAATTTGATAGTTCATTAGGGTCTAAGTTAGGTTTTTTGATGAGTAGCCTAATAACTGCCAACTTAAAAGACTTCAGGACGTAACCTAAAGATAACGAGGAGTTTATGATATTAAGAAGAGGCTCACCAGCTTTATGTAACACTTCTTTCAGTAGTTTAGTTGGGATGGGGTCTAGTGAACATGTTGTTGATTTAGCTGTAGTAATAAGTTTATAAAACTCTTCCTGTCCTGTACTTGTAAAGCTGTGTAAAGCCTTAGGTGAGATTGTGTCACTGGTTGCTCTCATATGTTGAGCGTCACCTATTTTATTCCTGATACTTTCGATTTTATCAGTGAAGAATCTCATTTTATTTATTTTTTTATTTTATCAGTGAAAGTCCTCACTACTGAAATGTGATGGAATAGTGTGTTCAGATTTTAGGTTTTTTGTTAAACTAGCCACTGTGCTAAATAAAAACCGTCCTTATACGCAATTCTAAAAACCTCTAATTTAGTTTTTCTCCATTTCCGTTCGAGGTTACGGGTCTCCCTCTTGAGGGTGTGAGTATGACTATTATACCATGGTGCAAGTGTTTTATCTCTAACCTTCTGTAATCTGACTGAGGCAACAGTGTCTAATGTGCTAGTGAATATAGCGTCTATGCTGTTAGTCATTACATCTAGGTCATTTGAGTTTAAGGGTACAGTAAGAAGTCCAGACAGATCAGGCAGGTTATTTGTGAATCTGTCTTTAGTGGTTGGAATAATGGTTCTACCGAGTCGATAACGTGGTGAGACACAGTTAGTCTGTTCTATAGGTAGTGAGTATATTATGAGGTAATGGTCTGTGATGTCGTCACTTTGAGGTATGATATCTATATCAGTGACATCTATTCTGTGTGATATTATTAAGTCTAATGTGTGGTTACGTCAATGAGTTGCACTAGTAATGTTTTGTTTGAGCCCAAGTGAGTTTAGTAAGTCTATAAATGTGAGTCCTAAAGCGTCCTGTGTTGAGGATGCAGAAGATAGGGATAGGTGGAGAGAGATGATTCGCTGTGGCGACCCCTAAAGGGAAAAGCCGAAGGAAGAAGAAGACAGCTTTTTTAGTTGCTAACAAGCATTGTTCAATACCAAAAACCACATTTTCAAAACTCTACACACAGTCTGCATTACCAGCATGAATGTTGGCCAAACAGTTAATCTCACCTACAAAACTCAGACCAACAAACACTGGCAACAATTCTCATTCAGAAAACACACATTTCATTCACAACACACTGACCTAAAAAACACTAACAACAGGAAGCGTTACATAATTGATGAACTTTTCTTTTTTAAAGTTTCAATGATTCCCATGATGAATCCACATAAATCAGTTCTTCATATAGAATACTGTAACACAATTTCACTTTATTGAAAGCATTTGTAACACGAATTAATCAAAAATCAATCAAAATTAAAAAATTTTAGGAATATAGTACTTGTAAATGGGGGCACGGTGGCTTAGTGGTTAGCACGTTCACCTCACACCTCCAGGGTTGGGGGTTCGATTCTCACCTCCGCCTTGTGTGTGTGGAGTTTGCATGTTCTCCCCGTGCCATCGCGGTTTCCTCCGGGTACTCCGGTTATCTCCCCCGGTCCAATGACATGCATGGTAGGTTGATTGGCATCTCTGGAAAATTGTCCGTAGTGTGCGAGTGTGTGAGTGAATGAGAGTGTGTGTGCCCTGCACCAGAGGGCTCCCCGTCACCAGAGGTAGTTCGGATAAGCGGTAGAAAACGAGTGAGTGAGTACTTGAAAATTATAACCAAAAGGTGAAAAAAGAATGAAAAAACTCGAGGGCTGCAATGATAATTAAAAAAAAGAATAAATAACTGTAAATAAATGTAGTAAATGTAATAAATTACAGTTCTAGTCTGCTCTCTCTCTCTTGCATTTGGCCACAATTTCTCATCAACATCATCTTCCACCTCCACGCAGATAAAATCTTCTCTATGGGGTATGGGGAGGCAGGTATAATACTGACATCCTGGGATGTGCCGCAAACCATTCTGTGACTGCAGCAGAGTGGTTGAATGCCACATTATCCCACACAACAATGAAGGAAGGGGAGCTCCTCTGCTGGCACAAGTCGAATATGTAGGTCATTTGGAGACAAAATGAGCCTCTCTGTATTGTAGGGGCCAATGAGTGGTCTGTGTAACAGCAAACCTTCATTGGACATTGCTGCACACATCGTGATATTAGCTCCCCTTTGGCCTCAGTCGCTATCTGTCCCATTACATTTCTTCCCCTGCGTCGTGTTTTTGCCAGGTTGAATCCAGCTTCATCCACAAAGATAAAAGTATGTAGAGTTTGTCTGGCTTCCATCTCCATTACCCTCTAAATTGCAGACAGTTTCACAGCAATTGACATTATGCACCAATGTGTACAGTATGTACCCTATTGGTTACTGAACAGACATCTTACCTGGACATATTGATTCTGGAGTTCTTTCACACATTCACTGTTTCTCTCAAAGGGTACAGTGTACAGTTGCTTCATCCTTATTTTATGTTTCTCTAGGACTCTGGCAATTGTTGTTGTGCTAACCATATTTACATTTTCAAAAGTGCCATTGTCTACCAGCACTCTCTCCCAAATTTCCCGCAGTTTTATTGCATTGTTGGCAAATACCATATCCACAATGGCAATTTCTTGTGCATCAGAACAGATTCTGCCTCTCCCTCCTCTCATGGGCAACCTTTGGATCCTACAGTAAATCACAACTATTACTGTATTTTTTTTATTTTTTTATTGCAATTAAATTGCATTTAGCTTGTAATGATTATTTTTTAAATTTTTGGCTATAAAATTGAGAATATTTTAAAATAACTACTGCACAAATGCTTGGAATTTGCCATCATTTTGTTTTGAATGTGTTTTTAATCATTTTGAATGCAGTGTGTTAGCATTAGTAAAATGTGCTGAAAATACACAGTATTTTGCATGTTGTGGAGTAAGAATAGGAAAAGAGTTCCTGAATTTTGAAAAGTGTGGTCACTGAATGCATTTTGTCTGAAAGCAATAAGAAATGGTTCACAGTTTGGTCTGCATTGACTTCTGTTTCTCTGACTGTGTGAAGAGTTTTGAAAATGTGGTTTCAGTATTGAACAATGCTTGTTAGCAACTGAAAAAAAAACTGTAAAGCTGATCTACACTTTACACAACTTTACAGCTTTATTTAACATTCATTTTACTGATTTACAGAATCACAAGTATGAAAATGTCTCAAACGTATTTGTGTATTACATTTATTTATAGATTTATTGTGAACAACTACAAGCTACTACAATTGCTAACTGCTACTAACACAAGCTTTGAGGTTAAAAACTGCCCAGTGTGTGTTTTTATCCACCTGTGTATTGTTTCCTCTGCTGTGTGTGTGGTTTTAACATCAGCAGCAGAAACAGAAAATGAAAAATGAGTCATTGTGGTTTTGGTGCTCGAACAAACCCCATCAGACCCTTTTACTGGACTTATGGTGTATAAACATAGAGCTTTTGTTAATCTTACTCTCTCTGTAACACTGGACATGTTATTAAATCCTGTGTTCTCCACTAACGAGTACAGTCTCATATCTGCAGCTATAAACTCATGAAAACAGTGTCAGTTTTAGAAGTGTGTCTTTTTAAAACCCTGCATCCTGATTAAAGACAAAGAGGAAGCTAATTTTTGAAGAGAATGTTGGAATGACTAAAGTGTTTAATATATGTCACGTAACATAAGAGGCTTTTTTTTAATAATTATAGCTGTCTTTCTTATGCAAAAGTGAATGTAGATATTCAGATATTGCAATTTTAATATTACAGAAAATCATATACACTCTTGCCTGGGCCACACACAGAGACACACAGAGAGAGGGACACACGCACACAGACTCTCTCTCTCACACACACTCACACACACACACACACACACACACACACACACACACACACACACACACACACACACACACACACACACACACACACACACACACATAACACTCTCCCAATACTGATTATATAATTAATAAAGCACTTCAGTGAGCTTCATTTATAATGTAAACAACAGATATCACACACATTCAGTATTTTTTAAGAAGTGCAACACACTATACTGAAAGGGAAAATGCTGTCTGTCAGATTTCTGAGAACATTAGAGGTATAATTTATCTGCATCCTTATGTGTCCTGGGTTTAATCCTGGGATCTGGTAACTGTACAGTGTTTGATTTTATTCCAGATCTGATGTAATCATGTTGGTTGTGTGGAAACTAATTGTGTTAATATAATCTGATTTAATCTGTGTGACCAATACAATAATCTCCTGACAGCCGAGAAAACACTTCCACAATGATAGAGTTCCTTGTTTTAACTCTGTTCTGACCTTTTCTATATTCATCCTTCATCTATTCATCTCAGCTCTAACAGTCAGGACAGTAGATTAAAGTAACTAATAAACTAATGAGTTATAAGAATAAATGTGAGAATATAAAATGAGATTTCAGAAGCTTATTGAACACCAGAACAGAACAGGAGACAGGATGTAGAGTCTCGTGGCTGACGAAGTTAAACCGGAAAACAGCAGAAACACAAGACTTTTTATTCCACTAAGTGTCTGTTCACATGTTCAGTGGAGGATGTGTGTTAGACATGGCAGAGTTCCTGAGTGGGTTTAATCTACAGCTGCTGGTTGGTGAGTTCGTTAATCATTATTATTTATTTATTTATTTATTTGTTTGTTTATTTAATGCCCAGCCACCACCCTGACTTTGGAATAAAACTGTATTTTTATTCATATGAAGGTTTAACAAACATATATATATTGTTTTTTTCTTTAGAAAACAAAGATAAAAGACAGTTCCAAGTGTCATATAATAAGACGGAAAAAAAAAGGGATTTCGGGGGGTACACACCAGCTAGGTACACAAACAACCAGATAGAGACAGACAAACAGAGAGACAGACAGAGACAGACAGACAAACAAACAGACAGAGATAGACATAGACAGACAAACACACAGACAGAAACAGACAAACAGACAGACAGACGAGGATTTATGAGTGTAGGGTTGGTATACGTGTGTCTATTAAATGTTATTGGTGGGTAAAGATAGGGGTGGTTGGAGTGAAGGGTGGGAAGGGAAGTAATGGGAATGCTCTTGGTTCACATTAACTGTTGAATTTGTCGAAAGACTATGAGTGGTTTCCAGGTTTCGTTAAAGGCAGATATATTATTGTTTTTATGCACTATGGTTTCTTCTGTCAAATTAAATTCTGTGAATAGGTTAGTCCAATGGTTGATATGACAAGATGATTTCAATTTCCAGTTTTGACAGCTAGAGAGATAAGGACTGGGGTTTTATATTTGGGAGGGATGAGGGTATCTGAAATAACTCCTAGAAGACAGAGTGTAGGAGACAGTGGTACTCTGCAGTCCAGGATTGAAGGACATGTGTGTTGTTACTGTAGTCCAGAAAGAGTGAACTGGCTGGCAGAGCCAGGTGGCATGGAGATAGGTATCTATGTTCTCAGAGGTGCACTGTGAGCAGGTATCTGTGTGAGGTAGTCCCATTTTAAATAGTTTACTATGAGTGATGTGGATTCTGTGGATGGTTTTATATTGTATGAGTTGTAAATTGGTGTTGGTGGTCATGTTAAAGGTGTTTCTACAGATCTGTGTCCATAAATCCGGGTCTGAAGGTAGCGTGAGGTCGATATCCCATTTTTTCCTTGGGCAGGGTAATTGTGGGGTTAGATGAAGTGATGAGTCTGTAAAGTTTAGATATGAGTTTTCTTGGGTGTTTGGCTATTTCCATTAACTGTTGTCTTGGAAGTTTTGTGGTTCGAGAGAATTAAAGCATAAAAATATCACACCAACAGGCACGGGCAAGAGTATAAAGGTTTTCACGGTTTATTGTTTTCAGCTTTGCAGAAGGACCCAACACTCTACGTGTAAAATCAGAGAGGAAGGGCCTCCATTATTGATAACACCAGCATTTTATAGAGAGGAATAAAATGAAACAGGACATGTAAAACCAAAACATCATCCACCATTGGCTTAGAAGCATCGCCTGTTCATCTTCTGACCAAGCTAATCCCACGGGAACAAAAAAGGTCTCATGGGAAAGGTCTGATTAAATGCAGTTTTAGAAAGAAACAACTGAAATCTCTAGTCACAATAACTACCAGCCATGGGAAATACAGAAGCCTAGAAGGACAGATTCATGTGTTCTTCTCTAAAGTAAAAATTTCCACTACACTGTTCAATGGTTTTAGAAGGCTGTAAGGTATTAGTTAAAGTTATTTTACTTTTAAGTAAAGATTTAAGCTCTTGGTAGTGAAGAAATTGGTCTTTCTCGATCTCAAATTTCTGGATAATTGAGGTGAATGGCATAAATTTGTGATTTTCAAATACATGGTGGAGGTGAGTGAGCTTAAATCTTTTTGCTAATATTTAGGAAAATGGATCAATTCATTGTGAAGACGGATGTCAGGGTTGTGCCAAATTGGGGTGTATCTACATGGTGCTAAAAGTGATTTTGTAATTTTATTGGTTTACCACCAGACTGCCAGAGTTGTTGATATTGTAATGTTATTATAGAAGTCTAGTTTTTGGATTGACTGTGGTAAAAAGGGAAGGTCTGCGATTGAATTCGGGTAGCACAGATATTGCTCAAGATCAAGCCATGAGTTGGAATATGTATGTTGTTGAGTCCATTTATATAAGTGCTGTAGTTGGTTTGCCAGGTAATAGTGCAAGAAATTTGGTGCTTCAGGTCCACCTAACTGTTTTGAGTTTTGGAGTGTTGTAAGTGCTATCCTCGGTTTTTTATCTTTCCAGTAAAATTGAGTGGTGAGACAGTCTAGTTTTTTTAACCAATAGTCTGTCAGAGTTTGTAAGTATAATAATAAATCATCTGCATATAGACTAATTTTATGTTGAGATTTGTTGACTTGGATTCCTTTAATTTTTTGGTTTTGGCGTATTGCTACAGCAAGTGCTTCTATGAATGTGGCAAAAAGGGATGGAGAGAGTGGGCAACCTTGTCTAGTTCCTTGGTGCAAGGTGAATCTTGGTGAAGTGATCCAATTTGTGATGACTGTTGCCTTTGGGGAAGTGTACATGTTTAGGGTTGTAATCCATTGGATAAATGACTTTCCAAAACCAAATTTACAGAGGGTGGTGAATAAGAATGTCCAGTTGACCTTGTCATGTGCTTTTCTGTGTCTAATGATGCAATTATAGTTTCCTGTGACTGTCTTTGTGCGATGTTGATAAGGTTGAAAAGTCTGCGAATATTATCTGTTGCATTTCTGTTCTTTATGAAGCCTGTCTGGTCTGGGTGAATTAGTGAATGCATAACTGTTTCAATCCTGGTTGCTAGAGTCTTTGTGATCATTTTCAGGTCAGTATTGATTAATGATAGTGGGCGGTACTTGTTTGGTTTCAGGAAGACACTGACAAGTGCTGTGTTCTTATGTGTGGGAATGGTAGATGTAGTTTGAATTTCTGTGAGTAATCTATTAAAAGTTGGTGATAAGATATCCCAAAAGTGTTTGTAAAATTCTGCCGGTAATCCGTCGGATCCAGGTGATTTGTTATTTGGCATGCTTTGTAATGCTTTGCTGAGTTCTTCAGAAGTGATGGGTTGTTCTAAAAAGTTTGATTCTTCTGTGGTCAATGAGGGAAGGTTCAGAGTGTTAAAAAAGGATTCAATTTCAGATTGTAGAGTTTGAGTGCCGGGAGAATACAAATAGCTGTAGAACTGGTGAAAGGTGTTATTAATTTCTTGAGGATCCTGTGTAGTTTTACCAGAAGAGTCCAAAATGGATGAGATGCTTGACTTGTCTTTTTTATATTTTAGCATATTTGCCAGATATTTACCTGCTTTATTGCTGAGGGGAAATTGATCATATTTGAGTTGTTGTATACAGAACAGTATTTTTTTTGTTTATGATACTATCCGATTGGGTCCTTAGTTGCTTTGTTTCGGTTTGTGCTTCTTCAGATGCAGTTGTAGACTGTTGATTGCTTAGCTGTTTAATTTTCTGCTCGAGTGTTTTCCAATTGTTGATGCTATTTTTTCTTGTGCGATGAATATGATATAATTATGCCTCTCATGACTGTTTTGCCTGATTCCCAAAGTATTGATGGTGAGATTTCTGAAGAGTTGTTGATTTCCAGAAAGGATGCCCACTCTCTTTTTATAAGAGTGTTGAAGTCGGGGTCTTCTAGGAGAGAGGTGTTGAAGTGCCATCTTGTGGAGGTTTTCTTCTGTACTGGGATGTTTAATGTTAGAAATACAGGGGCGTGATCGCTGATAATAATTGAATATATAGTATTTTCTGATATCTGTTGAATTAGTGAGTTGCTAACAAGAAAAAAAATCTATTCTAGAGGAAGAACGATGTGCTGAAGAAGCATGAGAATATTCTCTTAGTAGTGGGTTCCTTGCTCTCCAGCTATTGCTAAGGCCATAGTCCATTATGTATTGTTTAATTATGTTGGCTTTGTAGAAACCAACATTCTGATTTCCGTTATAAGCTTATTATTATTATTATTATTATTATTATTATTATTATTATTATTATTATTATTATTATTATTATGTTGGCTTTGTAGAAGCCAACATTCTGATTTCCGTTATAAGCTTATTATTATTATTATTATTATTATTATTATTATTATTATTATTATTATTAGACAAAAATTTATTTTAAAAAATGCGGCCTAGGGCGTTCGAGCCACATGCACCAAACTCGGATATGTCGTAGACCCTGGTCTGAAGTTTGTTGCTTCTATTTTCTAAGCGATCGGAATTCCGGCATTCCCGGTTCGGAAGCTCAAAGTGGCCTTTTTCCCATAGACTTCCATTATAAACTTTTGAGGTTTATAACTCGGCAAGTTTTCAAGCGATTTACACCGAACTCGGACAGGTTCTTTAGGACCTTACTCCGGACCAAATTTTTATTCCGGAGTTCCGAAGAAATTTTCGGTTTTCCCGTAGTCGACGGTCGAACATCCCATAGACTTGAATAGGGATTTCCGAAAAGTCCTATAAGCTCTCACACACAAATACATCCAACATTAAGAATTGCATGTACTGTTCTATGCAGTATAATGAGTAGAATCCCATAATGACTACAGTATTGACATGAAATGTCCAAACCCTCAGTAGCCACTTTTTGCCAAAAGTATTGGCACCCCACCGGGTATTCTGGTGACGTCACTCGACACCACATGATGTCACGTGTAGCCCTGCCCCCCAAACAAGCGAAAGCAAAAATTTGCACAACACGGACATGTGACATATCAAAACACTCAGCACAATGAGGGGAACTGCCCCACGAGTATTCTGGTCACGTCACGTGATGTCACGTGAAATTTAAAAATTTGCACAACATGGACATGTGACATATCAAAACACTCAGCACAATGAGGGGAACTACCTCACGGGTATTCGGATCACGTCACATGCTCATGTCCGCTCACCTCCAAAAGTATTGGCACCCTGGTGGTCCAGTAGCTTTTACAATCTTTCTGTCCACTCGCCTCCAAAATGCACCGGCCTTTGCGAATACTTGCACCATCAAAGCCAACATCAAAGATTGTCGCGACAAACTTTACAAATCTAGTTATTATTATTATTATTATGATTATTATTATTATTATTATTATTCCAACTGCAGGGGGATCACACTCCTCAGCCTCCCCGGAAAAGTCTATGCCAGGTTACTGGAGAGGGGAATTCAGCCGATAGTCGAACCTCGGATTCAGGAGGAACAATGCAGATTTCGTCCTGGTCGTGGAACACTGGACCATCTCTATACCCTCACCAGGTTGCTGAAGGGTTCATGGGATTTGTCCTACCAGTCCACATGTGTTTTGTGGATCTGGAGAAGGCATTCGACTGTGTCCCTCGTGGTGATCTGTGGGGGGTGCTCTGGGAGTATGGGGTCCGTGGCCCTCTGCTAAGGGCTGTCTGGTCCCTATATGACCGGAGCAGGAGTTTGGTTCGCATTGCCGGCAGTAGGTCAGACTTGTTCCCAGTGCATGTTGGACTCCGACAGGGCTGCCCTTTGTCACCGGTTTTGTTCATTATTTATATGGACAGGATTTCTAGGCGCAGTAAGGGGCCGGAGGGAGTCCGGTTTGGGGACCACAGGATTTCGTCTCTGCTTTTTGCAGATGATGTTGTCCTGTTGGCTTCTTCAAATCAGGACCTTCAGCGTGCACTGGGACGGTTTGCAGCTGAGTGTGAAGCGGCGGGGATGAGAATCAGCATCTTCAAGTCCGAGGCCATGGTTCTCAGCCAGAAAAGGGTGGCTTGCCCCCTTCAGGTTGGTGGAGAGTTCCTGCCTCAAGTGGAGGAGTTTAAGTATCTTGGGGTCCTGTTCATGAGTGAGGGAAGGATGGAGCGGGAGATCGACAGGCGGATCGGTGTATCTTCTGCAGTGATGCGGTCGATATACCGATCTGTTGTGGTGAAGAGAGAGCTGAGCCGTAAGGCGAAGCTCTCTATTTACCAGTCAATCTACGTTCCTACCCTCACCTATGGTCATGAGCTTTGGGTCATCACTGAAAGGACAAGATCCCGGATACAGGCGGCCGAAATGAGTGTCCTCCGTAGGGTGGCTGGGTGCTCCCTTAGAGATAGGGTGAGGAGCTCGGTCACTCGGGAGGAGCTCAGAGTAGAGCCGCTGCTCCTCCACATCGAGGGGGGTCAGCTGTGGTGGCTCGGGCATCTGTTTCGGATGCCTCCTGGACGCCTCCCTGGGGAGGTGTTCCGGGCATGTCCAACCGGGAGGAGGCCCCAGGGAAGACCTAGGACACGCTGGAGGGACTATGTCTCTCGGCTGGCCTGGGAACGCCTCGGTATTCCCCTGGAAGAGCTGGAGGAAGTGTCTGTGGAGAGGGGAGTCTGGGTGTCCCTGCTTAGACTGCTGCGCCCGCGACCCGGCCCCAGATAAGCGGTAGAAAATGGATGGATGGATGAATATTATTATTTATTTATTTATTTATTCTTTTTTTTTCTTCTTAGACAAAAAATTATTTAAAAAATGCGGCCCAGGGCTTTCGAGCCACATGCACCAAATTCGGACATGTCGTAGATCCTGGTTTGAAATTTGTTGCTCCTATTTTTCTAAGCGATCGGAATTCCGGCATTCCCGGTACGGAAGCTCAAATTGGCCTTTTTCCCCATAGGCTTCTATTATAAACTTTTGAGGTTTGTACCTCGGCAAGTTTTCGAGCGATAAAAACCAAATTTTTATTCCGGAGTTCTGACGGAATTTTTGGTTTTCCCATAGTCGACGATCGACCATCCCAGAGACTTGAATAGGGAATTCCGAAAAGTCCTCTGAGCTCTCACACACGCAATACATCCAACATTAAGAATTGCATGTACTGTTCTATGCAGTATAATAGGTAGAATCCCATAATGACTGCAGTATTGACATGAAATGTCCAAAACCTCAGTAGCCACTTTTTGCCAAAAGTATTGGCACCCCACTGGGTATTCTGGTGACGTCACGTGTAGCCCCACCCCCAAAAAAGCAAAATCAAAACTTTGCACAACATGGACATGTGACAAATCAAAAGACTCAGCACATTGAGGGGAACTGCCCCACGGGTATTCTGGTCACGTCACGTGACGTCACGTGTAGCCCCACCCCCAAAACAAGCAAAATCAAAAATTTGCACAACATGGACATGTGACATATCAAAACACTCAACACAATTAGGGGATCTGCCCCACGGGTACTCTGGTCACGTCACGTGACGTCACGTGACGTCACATGAAAAATAAAAAGTTGCACAAAATGGACATGTGACATATCAAAACACTCAACACAATGAGGGGAATTACCTCGCGGGTATTTGGATCACGTCACATGCTCATGTCCGCTCACCTCTAAAAGTATTGGCACCATAGTGGTCCAGTAGCTTTCACAATCTTTCTGTCCACTCGCCTACAAAATGCACCGGGCTTTGCGAATACTTGCACCGCCAAAGCCAACATCAAAGTTTGTCACGAGGAACTTTACAAGTCTAGTTATTATTATTATTATTATTATTATTATTATTATTATTATTATTATTATTAATAATAATAATAATACTTATTATTATTATTATTATTATTATTATTATTATTATTATTATTAGACAAAAAATCATTTAAAAAATGCGGCCTAGAGCTTTCGAGCCACATGCACCAAATTCGGATATGTCATAGACTCTGCTCTGAAGTTTGTTGCTTCTATTTTTCTAAGTGATTGGAATTCCGGCATTCCCCATACGGAAGCTCAAAGTGAGTTCCGAGTTCTGACAGAATTTTTGGTTTTCCCATAGTCGACGATGGAACAGCCCATAGACTTGAATTGGGAATTCCGTAAAGTCCTCTAAGCTCTCACACATGCAATACATCCAACATTAAGAATTTCTATGCAGTATAATAATAAGTAGATTTCCATAATGACTGCAGTATTGACATGAAATGTCGAAACCCTCAGTAGCCACTTTTTGCCAAAAGTAATGGCATCCCACCGGGTATTCTGGTGACATCACTCGACACCACGTGACGTCACATGTAGCCCCGCCCCCAAAACAAAAATTCACTACATGAACTTGACATATCAAAACACTCAGCACAATGAGGGGAACTGCCCCATGGGTATTCTGCTCATGTCACGTGACGTCATTTGTACCTAAAGTAGGTAGCCATGATATATAGAGGGGGTGGAAGATTTCGCCCGGCTGGGATAGACAAACGCAAAACATGGATGGACACGATAGATAAATAAGCACTACACTGAGCATAGATAGACAGGACACATATACAAATACCACACACAAATAAGAATTCTGACCATGTCAGAGGGAAATAGAGAGAGTAAAGTGTAACAAAAAAATAAATAAAAAGTACATAGAGATAATGACACAATGCATGTGATGCTTGAAGCAGATATAACATTGTAGCAATAATTGAAATGAGAGGGGAAAAAACAACAAAAATAAATAAATAAATAAATAAATAAATAAATAAATAAATAAATAAATAAATAAATAAATAAATAAATAAATAAATAAATATGAAGGAGACATCAGGGTGTATAATAAGAGTTCATTAACAGCCATTTGCATGGTAAATGAAATTTATAACAGGTTTTATCTATATGGCAATGTAAAATGTATTATGGAACAGTCAGTCATAGGATGAGCAGTGATAATCTTGGTTAAACTATAACCACATAGTGATGTTTGGATCACGATAAAGTATTCCGTTCACGTAAAGTTTGTCTACCGATAATATAGCTCACTTTCCTTCTTCACGGAACTGTTTCATTATCGGCAATAGTTTTTGTCTGCGGTCTTGAATTTGTTTGGGAAACTGATCATACATCCCATACGTGGTATTCTTCAATTGATTTCCTCTGCTTTTAACGAGTTATTTGTGTTTGTAGTGTTCAAATTTAGCGATTATTGGAGGTGGCGTTTTGGGGTCCTTGGATGGAAGTCGGTGAATTAGGTGAAAAGTTATCTTCTCAACTGTTGGTGCGGGCAGTTTAAGAGAGTCATGCATGAACTGTTTTATTGCCTTCTCTGGGTCGTTCGGTGTGGTGTTTTGTGGAGGTATGTTTATTCCTGAAAATATCAGATTATCGCGCATGCCGCGACACTGAATGTCCAATATGGTTTCTTGCATAATTTGATTTTCTTTGGAGAGTTTTGTGACTTGAGTGGAGAGATGTGATACAGTTGCTTTTAGTTCGACGTTTTCTTGCGTTAATGTTTCGATTTGGGATTGAGAAATTTCGAAACTAGCTTTCAGATCACGGACGTCTGTATGGAGAAGTTTGAGTATGGCAAGTTTGGAGTTTATGGATGTGAGTACACAGACCTCGACTGTGATTTCCTCGTCTGTTTCAGTGGATGAATCCCGTTTGCGTATTTTCTTGTTTGGTTCTAACATGGTATCCAAATTGTAGAAATAGCTGTCGATGCAGTTGAACATTTTGTCTGAGTCTTGACAAGGTTGGTTATCCAGTATAGCGAAAGTTGTTTTGATTAATGAACGAATCCAGTGTTTGTGTTTGTGTTCAGTGCGCTGCCATGTTAGATCTCACCCCGCCATGTCGGTTCACTCCGCCATCTTTTCTCCTTCAAGCTTTTTTCTTCTTTTTTACATTTTGGACTGTCCACATTAGCTGAAGAGAGATTAATGCATTCAGTTATAACAGGAAGTTGAATTGAAATGGAGTTTTTGGACAATTTAAATAAACAAGACAAATATAAATGAAATAGTAAAATATAAATATAACAGTATTGTCTATATGTTAAGTGCGGCTCCATGGATGTAATGTACTGTGATCTGTGTGTTAGGTTTACAGAGTGCTGATGAATCTTCTCTCTTCATGTGGTGTTGATCTTTCAGGTGTCATCAGTCTGAGTCTCCTTCAGAACATTTCAGCTGATCTGTTATCTGTTGATCCTGGAGAAAACGTCACTCTGCCCTGTAACATCACTAATTATTCAGAGATATCATGGTATCACATGAACTCAGCAGGCGTGAGGCAGATTATATCGACCACACAAGGGAAAGTGGGCAAACACTTTTATATTGCATATAATGAAGATGAGAGTCACTTTACTATAACAGAAAGCAGCAGTTCAGTCAGTTTAGTGATTATTGGAGTTAGAGACACAGATCTGGGATTTTATTACTGTGGAGGTCGAAACAAGGGACACAATCAGTTTGGGAAAGTCATCAGTCTGAACTTTACAGGTCAGTAACAACACTTTATTTACATTGTTTATTAATACTGTACTTTGATTAAACTAGAATTTTATTCTTTTATGTAGGTCATTTTTGTCATTTTAAAGGGTGAAGACTAAATGTGTTAATAATTGTGTAGAAGCTCTTTCACCAGGGACGCATGTCTAGCTCCAGACTCCTGTATGGTGTCATAGTCATCACTTTATCTATAAAAGTTTGCAGGTCCATTAATTTTACAGTTAAGTCCAAACAGAGATCACTGGTCAGTTTATACTTTGTTCTTTTTGTTTAATTGTCTGTTCTTTTTGTTTAATTGACTGTTTTTTGTTTGTTTAATTGACTGTTTTTTTTGTTTGTTTGTTTAATTGACTGTTGTTGTTTTTTTTTTTTGTTTAATTGACTGTTCTTTTTGTTTCACTAATCTTATGTTTTTCTAGTTTAAAGCAGGGAAGTCAAACTCAAATTCACAGTGGGCCAAAATATAAAACTGTGATAAAGTCACGGGCCAAACTGAATATTTATTGAAAAATTAACTGTAACTGATATGTAATGTTCAACCTTTTTCACATGGAAACAAACTTTAGTTTTGCTTAAACACAGGATTTGGAACAACCAGAGCTTGATATTACAAACACATAAGAAATTACATTTGAAATAAAAGACACGTCAGTGGTGTTCATTTCTTATTTAAATAAATAAAAGACACATCAGTGGTGTTCATTTCTTATTTAAATAAATAAAATAAATTATGACTCTCACTGTATCATTTTTAACTTCCTTTTTGATGTGGATCTTTTTCAAAACCAACAACAAAACAACCAAAAATAATCATTTCATTCAATGAAAATCCAACTTTTTGACTAACAGTTCATGCCTTGGAGTAGAAAAAGTGCATAAAGGAAACATATATTCAAACTCAGTTTGTTAGACTCTGTTTCGGTTCATAGTGTCTTCTTATGTTATATTTTTTCGTTACAGACACGTTAGCTCCGTTAGCACACAAGACAAACAGGTCTGTCCTTTATATTCGTGAACAGATAATCTGCCTCCCTCCTGTCTTGAAAGCTCCTATTGTCCATCTTTCGTTTGGCCATTTTTGTGGAGGGTGAATTAACTTCCCCGATGTGACTGTAACATGGTCGTTAACGACTGTCAACAGAGAATGAGGGGCCCTTGCTGTTCGTGACTACGCGTCAATACAGTGGCAAGGCATTCTGGGATTTTTAGTATTAGCGGAGCACGCGGCTAGTCAGCTGTAATGCACATTTGATATGATCTGACCTGATATGATATGGCCTGAGTTTGACACCCCTGGTTTAATCCTCCTATTGTCCTCCTATACAAATTAGGAGCACTGAGTCAACTTGACCTTGTCTGTTTTAATTGCTTATAAAAAATTAAGTATATATATGATAGCCTTTTATTTTCACCTTTTTAGTCTAACTTGTTTCCAACATATTAACATATATTTAGCAAAAAAATATATATATTCGGTATAATAAACCTTATTTATACAGTATACAAAAATACCTCGTTTTTTAGTAAAAAAAAACAAAAACAAAAACAAAAAAAAAAGAAATTTTGAATTACTTTCACTATAGAGGCACAAAAGTTGATGCACAATTACAGGCTGGTATATTTCAAAGGCAGGAGATTGTTTTCAAACTATTATTTAATGGCAGTAAATAATAAAACCTGTTTTTTTTTTCAGGAAAAATTGACTTGAATGTTTATAAATCAAAAATTCTACAATTATCACCATTCTGTGTGTAATATCTATTTTGCCCCCCTGATATCATCTGATCAACCAACAACAGGCTACACACACACACACACACACACACACACACACACACACACACACACACACACACACACACACACACACACACACACACAAAATTCAAACTCAAACTCATTCCATAATTTCATGTAAATAAAATTTTGTTTACCTCCTTATGTTTTTTTTTATTATACTTAAATATTTATTTAAATATTTATTAAATATTAAATATTATTTTGGATAACCACTGACTGATAATTGTCAAACATTACTCAGCATATCTCCAGGGCCAAAGCTGACTGATGTAACTAAATTCATAAATAAGAGAGAGAAAACAGATTTAAATATGAAAACACAAAGTGTGTGTGTGTGTGTGTGTGTGTGTGTGTGTGTGTGTGTGTGTGTGTGTGTGTGTGTGTGTGTGTGTGTGTGTGTGTGTGTGTGTGTAAAGATTGTTGGTAGAAGAAGAAGAGAAGAGAAGATATTGTCCCCAGCTGGACAAATGCATATAACAAGTGTGAAATATTTACAAATGATTGTTTTTGTTTTTTATGGAGGCCCAATGAATTGCAATGCCCAATGATTGTGTGTGTGTGTGTGTGTGTGTGTGTGTGTGTGTGTGTGTGTGTGTGTGTGTGTGTGTGTGTGTGTGTGTGTGTGTGTGTGTGTGTGTGTGAGAGTGTGTGTGTAAAGCTTGTTGGTAGATCAGATTTTGACCCCAGCTTGACAAATACATTTAAGTGTGAAATATTTACAAATGAGTAGCTTTTATTTTTTATGGAGGCCTAAGGAATTGCTATGCCCAGTGTGTGTGTGTGTGTGTGTGTGTGTGTGTGTGTGTGTGTGTGTGTAGCATCTTTTCGGTAGATCATATTCTTCCCTCTGTTAGGCAAAGGTATATCAAAAATCCTAATGAAATGCAATGCCCAATATGTGTGTTTGTGTTTGTGTGTGTGTGTGTGTGTGTGTGTGTGTGTGTGTGTGTGTGTGTGTGTGTGTGTGTGTGTGTGTGTGTGTGTGTGTGTGTGTGTGTGTGTGTGTGTGTGTGTGAAATGTTTACAAATGTGTAGCTTTTGTTTTGTCTGGATGCCAACTGAATTTTTTTCATTTTTGTGTCTGTATGTATGTTCATTGTGCTGAAAAGAGCAAAAGTGTGACCTATCGCCACACTAAATGTGGCTTGGTCAGAATGACCCAAGTGGATCCAAAACGCAAAGTATATATTGTTCTGAACACATAGTTCAGCGAAAATAGACAAAATTAATTTTGCTTGGAAAGTTCATAGTTTTGGGCAAATATGTGGAAGAAAACCCAAGTTATGAAACATTAAAATCTTCCAGCCGGGTCAAAAAGACCCAGGGACAATATGAAGGTTAAAGCATTAGTTTAGATGTGAAATGAAGTCACTGATGTTCACATGATGCACTTTATAAACACATGATAGTCTGAATAACCAGAGAGTCACGTGTGAATTCAGAGTTACACGTTTTAGTCTTATGTGTGGAATTACAGTTCAACAAAACATCTATTATTGATCAGACTTGAGATGTTTCCTGGATTTAACAATAATTATTATAGCTGCACAATACTGATTATTATTTAAGATATTTTCTTCCAGGACACTGTACTGATATCTCTGTGGTTATGTGTGTATTTTAGGTGGCACACACCAGAGTGGAGGAACTGAGAACATCTGGATTATACATATGGCCATAATGTGTGTGTGCTCCATCTCTGTCCTAATAATCATCATCTGCATGTGTGTGTTCTGCAGCAGGGTGGAAGGTAAAAGTGCTTTAACTTGTAGGTTAAACATTAAAGGATCAGACAGAAGTTTTGTGGTAATTATGTATTTATTGTGTCTCAATTTATTGTCTAATTTATATTAATGAAAACAGAAACATCATCATCATTATCATCAGGCTGCAGTCACGACACCAGCTCCACTGAACAGGTATAAAAACATTCACATTAATGTCAAATACTGAGGAAGGGAAAAATTCCTTTTTTGCTCCAAGAAACAATTTTTATTTCATGTGTTCAACTAAACTAAACTTGTAAACCTCTAGATATTATACCGGTAAGTGTTTGGTATAATTTTTAAAAGAAATAAATAAATATTTCACATATAAAAATAACAGAAAAATATCGAAATGGATTTTAGTGTAAAAGAACAAAATACATCTTAAAACTATTTTATATTAAACACACACACACACACACACACACACACACACACACACATACTGTATATATGTGTGTGTGTGTGTGTGTGTGTGTGTGTGTGTGTGTGTGTGTGTTTGTGTGTGTGTGTGTGTGTGTGTGTGTGTGTGAACGTACTATTATATAAAACTTGTCCATTGTTATGTCATTACCTGCTGGTTTATTCTTTATTATTTGGTAACTGTAGAGTGTTTTTTTTGTGTGTAAATTATAATAGAATTATTATATAACTGTAGAGTTGTATGTAGTACAGAACCGCCTACATGTCACATGACTGCCATAAAACATAAATAAACCTCTGTGATTAAAGAAAGTCTTTATTCTCAATCTGGCTTCAAAACTACTTTAGTTTATTTATCTTGTTGATCAGTGTTATGTGGTTAAGCTTAGTGTTGTAATTACACTGTAAATATGTTGTTCACAGTCACAAGAACACAACACAGTCTATAAAATGAGATCCACTTGAGGCTAGATGTGACTGAGTAAGCAACTAACTACGGTTTAAAGCAGCAACGGATTCTAGTTGAGTTTAGCTGGGAATTTTACTGAAACCTGGCAACCCTGTCCATATATTTAGAGTGATTGTCATTTAAATGTAAATTAAGCAAGAATTTAAACTTGTTTTTTTACCTTCTCTTTCTTGTTAATGTTTCCTGTATTTAAATTTCTCTATCTCTAAAAACTCTTTAAAACCTGATGTTAAAGTAAAAACATTATGCTGCTTTATTCAGTCACACACACACACACACACACACACACACACACACACACACACACACACACACACACACACACACACACACGGTCACCTTACACACACCTAGTCTGAAAGAAAACACTAAACCTCCACCTACTGTTCAAATGCTGTAATCTTATTTATTTAGTATGAAACATTATCAGTTATCAATCCTGTATGAAGCCACAATAATAAGGTTATATAAGTGTTTATAATAAATAAGAAGTGTTTAAGGGTTAAAATTAGAAATGTGACCAGTGTGAAAGAACACAATAAATATATGTGGAACACAATACAGTAAACAGAACAGTGCAGTTCATGTCAAAGTTTCCACAATAAACAGTAAAAATAGTGTTTAGTGCTGCTTCATCATCTGAATCTCTCTACAGGACGAAAAGATTCATCATGACAGTTTGCTGTATGACAGAAAGTTCACAGGATCTGTTAAGAACAACAAAGCTTCAGATTTGGACTGTGTGACTTACGTAACCTTCACCTCACAGCCGCAGAGACACTGACCTACAGGGTGTCTATTATTATTATTATTATTATTATTATTATTATTATTATTATTATTATTATTATTATTATTATTATTATTATCTTGAGATTAATCTGGAGAACTCTCAAATCACATGGACTGATGTACTAGATCAGATTTACTTTTCTAACTAACCTTATAAAAATGTGTTCTGTCAATTTGTGGTTATTTATAATTATATACAAATGTTTAGGTCTCCGTATAAAATAAGACCTAAATTAAACATTAAGATAATTATTATGGTGTAAATGAGTAGTGGTTTTAAAAATTAAAAATCTTTGATTAAACAGAACATAATCTATGTTTTTTTTTTTCATGATAATCCTGATGTAATGTTTTTCTTCTTATCTTAAAGTATTAAAATGTTTAATTTAAGAGTATTTTGAATAAATGGGGTAAAGGCACTAACAGGAGACTTTTTACTCTTTAATTTTGGACCAAAATTCTTACATTATTAATTTAATACATTTAATACATAAATAATAAATAAATTACATTTAATACATATAAATAAATAAATGTACTAAGTAATCACAGAGACAATACTGGTTAAAGTGGTAAATCTCTACACATAAAGCAGCTGAGGGTTGTTGGACGGTGTATGTTTGTATGCACACACTTGGCTTTCATTAACTTACATTAAATCAATGTCCACTCACCATTTAAATGCTCAGCGTATTCATTTTATTTAATGTGTTGGTTTGCATTGTTGGTAACAGCATTGCCTCGTGATACCCGTCACCTGAAGGAAGGTTCCTCCCTATATTCACTCATTAATAGAACAGTTACCCCTAGTGGACACCTTTACAAAGACAAATGGCTCTTACAGGTTTATATGCACTATGTAGGTCTAGTTTGATAAAAACACACCACACAAAATGTGTAAAAGTTCAGTGGGTATGAATACTTTTGCAAGACACTGTAGCTGATGTGGTAAATACCAGGAACATGGTGCTACATAGCACGACACGGACACTTGGTTTCATTACACCACAGATATTGTAGCTCTACTTAGAGGTGAAAAAAATGCACCCTGGTAGAAAAGCACCCAACTAGGAAATCAGCAAATAAATAAATTGGTGTCAAACCTAATTGGTTGTATCTCAATTAACATGGAAGAAAAGCCACACAAAGATTATATATATATATATATATATATATATATATATATATATATATATATATATATATATATATTAGGGTGTGCAAAGCAGCTGGTATTTGTATCTGTATTTGTATTTGTTGAGGGGGTAAAAGTATTTGTATTTGTATTTGTATTCGAGTAAAATTCAAAATAGGCATAAAAATCCATTTTTTTTTTGCGTTAAACTTCTAATTTAAGTGACGTGACGACGTGGCATACGGCCAACTATGGTGACCCATAGAATTTGTTCTCTGCATTTAACCCATCCAAAGTGCACACACACAGCAGTGAACACACACACACCGTGATCACACACCCGGAGCAGTGGGCAGCCATTTATGCTGCAGCGCCCGGGGAGCAGTTGGGGGTTTGGTGCCTTGCTCAAGGGCACCTCAGTCGTGGCCGGTCCAAGACTCGAACCCACAACCTTTAGGTTACGAATCAGAATCAGAATCAGCTTTATTGCCAAGCATGTTTTCACATGCGAGGAATTTGTTTTAGTGACATAATCTCCACAGTGTAACAGAATGACATATGTAGTATAGATTAAATTGTATGTACACATTTACAGGTGTGAAATGTGCAGTTAAAATAAACATATGAAATATACATATGCAAATAAGTATACAATATATACAATTTGTATGTACACATGTGCAATGTGCAGTTGAAGTAAACATAAACATTCAGACAATATGTATGCATGTATGTACAGAGTGCAAGTATGAAATGTGCAAATTGAGGTATACATAGTGAAGTAATTATACTGACATACTTGCCCCTTAGCGACACACGTTTTCGGATTGCATAGGAAACCTTACGCACCCCCACTAAGGAGTGTATCTTACTTGGCACGAGGTCGTGTTGGAAACACAAGATCAACTATTAAAAGTTGGTCTTACCTTGAACGCAGGTGTCCTTCGAAGTCCCCTCGGTCTTCTAACAAAGGCTCCTCTCCAAGGTCTTCTACTTAAACTATTGTTTGAATCTTTAAATGAAGGAGGCAGACTTAGACCTTTTTTGTCTTTTCAGGATCCTCACAATGGGAGGCCTTGTTTTTATTAAAAGTAGTGTAATACAAATAGGTGTGTGTAATATATGTAAAATAAAAAGAAAAAGATTACAAATAAAAACTTCCTTCAAATAACCAAACAGTACTAGAATAAGTAAAAGGTATTAAGATGCAAAGATTATAACAAACCAAGAAACACTCTCCAAGTGTAAACTTGCGTTTGTTCTATGATGCACCTAAAGTATAACATGCACTAAGGCTGCTTACAATAGAATGCACACTCACTGTGATTCAAGGCTTTTATACTTTTTTACTGAGGCCAGATTTGGCTGCCAGGTTTGGTTGGCTTTGTGCCTTTAGATGGCTACCATCTTTTTTCATAAATTACTCCCAAACATATCTCACCAGCCGACTCTGTGTGCGCTGCTGATGTCTTTTCTTTTCTTACCTCACGGTTAACACTTCTATATATGGTCATACTTCCTGCAACTTCTCAGGCTGTGATTATATAGACCTGAAGCTTTCTCTTGTCGTGGAATTTGGCAGCAAGCTATAAAACACTGTGCGTGAGGATTACTCCCTGTGAATATACAGAAGGCTTTACTTTTAACAGCAGGCCTTGAAACACATGTGTGCAGATACTCTCAGTAATACACAGTAGGCTTTATAAGTGTTTACTACTAGAAAGTTTACAGTAAAATACACAAGATTAATCTAATCAACTCTATTACATGAGGATACATGATTATAAGTAAAAGAAAAGCATTTCAGAATTTTTCTTGAACATTCTGAAAATAAAACATAATAACACATAATGCATTATAGTCTTCTTTTTTCTTTTGGAATCTTCTTCCAGCTGTCTAGGTACAGCGTCTGATCCCTCGGTGTCTTCTTTTAAACACTCATATTCAAATCTTTCAACTCTTCTACCAATTCTTCAACCTTTTGGATTTTCAATCTTTCTTTGTTTCTTCCCCTTATGTTTAGCTTTTCTTTCCCTATTTCTCCTTCTCTTTGTATTATCTATGTCCGTCTGTCTACTGACGGATAAGTTAATAATTGGTCGTGGTGTACCTTGATATTTATTATTATTTATTTGCTGAGAACCAGTATTAAGAAAAGCAGTATCAGGTATGTAGAGTTCTGTAACTCCATCCAGTACATGCCGGTGTCTGATAACATCTCTTGCATGCCGCTGGCTCACAACAACATGATTAATGAAAGACTTAAGGTACAGACTGCTCATAGCCAGACACCAAGTGTTCAGACATCTTATGGTGGCTCGTAATGCTACTATCAGTACTACAGTGGAACAAGAAACATGGCTTAAACGGGTGTTCGCATTTAGAATTCAGGGGTATAGTGTAGTATGAAGAGATAGATGGAAAAGAAACAGTGGTTGAGTAGCAACATTTATAAAACGAGGTATCGGGTATAGAAAAGCTGAGGTGAAAGACGAGATAGAGGTAGTGGTAATAGAGCTATGGGAAGGGTCAGGGATATATCTAATTAATTTACTGATTAATTTACTAATAGATTTCTATAATTAATTTTTATAATTGATTTTTATAATCCTTGTAAAATCCTTGAAAATAGCCAGTGACTCAGCTGTCCGGACCTCTAGGGGAAGTTCATCCCACCACCTTGGTTCCAGAACAGAGAAGAGTCTTGTAGTATACTTGCCTCTTACCCTGAGAGATGGTGGAACCAGTCGAGCAGTGCTGGTAGATCGGAGGTTGCGGGGTGCAGTGCGAGGAATGATGAGGGCTTTGAGGTAAGAGGGAGCTGGTCCATTTTTGGCTTTGTAGGCCAGCATCAGTGTTTTGAATCGGATGCGTGCAGCTACCAGAAGCCAGTGGAGGGATCGCAGCAGCGGGGTGGTATGCGAGAACTTTGGCAGGTAGAAAACAAGCCGGGCAGCTGCATTTTGGATCATTTGCAGAGGACGGATTGCGTTCATAGGTAGAACTGCCAGCAGTGCATTGCAGTAATCCAGTCTAGAAGTGAACAAGTACCTGAGCAGTCTATGTGGACAAAAATGGCCGAATCCTTCTAATGTTGTAGAGAAGAAACCGACATGAGCGAGTCACATTAGCAACATGAGAGGAAAAGGACAGTTGATTGTCCATGGTTACCCCAAGGTTGCGATCTGTGGCTGAAGGGGAGATCAGATCGTTGTGCAAGGATATAGCAAGATCATGACCTGGGGATGAATCACCTGGGATGAACAGCAGTTCAGTTTTGCTAGGATTGAGCTTTAACTGATGAGCAGTCATCCATGATGAAATTTCTGCCAGACATGCTGAGATCCGGTCAGAAGCTGTGGCATCTGACGGTGGGAAGGAGAAGACATGCTTGACTGGGGAGAGTTAGTGTGTGTGAATAATGGAAGCAGTACCAGGATAGATATGTCAAAGGGTAAATTCTCAGCCCTGCTGAAATTTTTGCTAGCCCAAAGTACAATAGGTTGTGATCATTTTCCTATCAGCACTAAGATTGGAGTTAAAAAAGCAAGAACAGGGGTAAAAAGAACACTGAGATGGAAGTTTAAATCAGCAAACTGGGCCAAATATAAGAAAACATCTGATTGTAAAATTACCAACATTAATGATAAAATGGATGAAGTTGAAACACAGCTGTTGAATCTATTGGCAAAAGGAGGAAGGATAAAAGTAAGAAAGTTGTCAATTGGTGGAATGAGGATTACAAAGAGGCAATTACAAAAACAAAAAGCATTTAAAAAAGTAAGAAAGACATTAAAATATAATCTCATTACATATAAAAGAGCACAGGCCATAGCAAAGAGATTAAATTGTATGGCAGAATATGCAGGCAGGAGTTTCTAAAACCCAACAGCTAGCAAAACAACTGACTCAATATACTGAATTATGAACAATAGATTAATAGTACACAATACAAAAGCTTTGGGGGGAAAACGGAGTCAAATATTTTACTTACTGTATTCAGACACAAAATTAATGTAGTTTTGTCTTTTTCAGTTTAAAAAGAAAAAACAAGTGCATATTGTGTCCTTTATGATCATGTGTATTTCAGAGCTAATGTATTTATACTGCATGACTGCACTGAGTAACTAGAAACAAACACCACAGTGTAATCTGATAGTCTACTGGATCACATGACTTCTGGGAACATGATCAGTTCACATAACTTCTGGGCACATGAACAGTTCTGTCTTTAGTTGTTGGTTATTCCCTGGGGCAGTTCTGGCTGGCTGTTGTTTTTATCCTGTTTTATCCAGTGGAATCAGTATACTTGAAAGAGTGGTGCACAATACACACACACACACACACACACACACACACACACACACACACACACACACACACACACACTGTATAGAGAGAGATTTGCCCACCAGGTTTGCACACATCTCAGGAGGGATTTTGTCCCACACAAGTCATTAAGGTTTCGAGGCTGACATGTGGCAACTCAAACCATCAGCTCCGTCCACAGGTTTTATATGGGATTGAGGTCTGGCTAGGCCAATTCAGGACCTTAAGGTGCTTCTTGAGTCATTCCTTTGTTGCCTTGGCCGTGTGTTTTGGGACATTGTCATGCTGGAATACCCATCCACTACCAATTTTCAATGCCCTGGCTGAGGGAAGGAAGTTCTCTTGATGTGGTGAAGTTGTCCTGTCCCATTAGCAGGGAAACAGGCCAAAGTATAATGTTTTCACCTTGATGTGTGAAGGTGGGGCTGTTGTTCTTGGGATCATATGCAGCAGTAGTCTTCCTCCTCCAAACCCGGCAAGTTGAGTTGATCCCAAAGAGCTCAATTTCATTTATCATATAGACATATTCATAACAATACATCTTCTTATTCAAAATAGGCTTTATTTATTATCTTGACAGAATGTAATGCCTCTTTTAATGAATAATTACCACAGTTTGCCTTCACACTGCTCATTAATTTGTTTTGGGGCTTGATTGACCAGTCATTGGTGAGTGAGTTATTGTCAGTAGAACACACACTGACCATTACACACAATGACTGGAAAGACACTGGGCTTACTTTAGAACAGCTTAGCGCTTGATTCAAGTCAGTACAATGACCATGTCAGTGTTTTCAGCTAAACAAAGCTCTTCATGTGTTGTAGACTGAGTACAGACATCCCAACCTGCAAAAGGTATTTTCAGGGAGGTATACCGAAATACAGTTGAATATAACAGAACGATGAATGAATAAAATATTATTTACATACATGCCAAAGGTAGTCTACATGTAGGCCTGGGCCTATTTCCTACATCCTATGCCTTTTACTTTTGTTGTACTTTGTAGCTCTTTCCCGAAACCTCAACCTCATAGCACTCTGTGTCAATAAATTTGTTTATCTTGCAAGACATCAGATTCACAAGTGTTTGGTGAGACATCACATCAAGTTAGAATTAGGCAGCACCACTAGCACCTTCATCAACTGACAGATCTCCCTGAATCTCAACTGCCCTGAGCTCACAGACATGGGCGTAAATTTCATTTTACAGTGTGTGTGTGTGTGTGGGTGTGGGTGGGGGGGTGAGGTTCATTCAAAGTGCTTTACATAAAGAAAGTAAAACTATCATAAGAAATAATCACAACAATAAAACCAAGTAATTAAAATAGGTTTAAAAGTTTATTTAAAATTAATTAAGACACTTAAGAACAGAATAGAAATTGATTATACAAAAAATTACAGTGAGGTCAGTTCGGACGTAGCACAGTGCTCATTAGTAAATGTACAGCTAAACAATATGCTAATTGTGGCCGTTAATGTTAAGTTAACATGATGCCAAGTCGTCCTAAATAAAACAATGCATGGGAAACGGCTTTGGCGTGTTAGTTACAGTGCACTGTGTAACTAGCTATTGTAAACAAGCTAACGTTAACTAGATATTGTAAACAAGCTACTTTTAACTAATTTAATCACTAATATAGCAGATTCATGGAAAATTACATCGGTAATCAACATTTTTGCCGCAGCTAATTTATGAATGAATCTGCATCAACTACAATAAAGAGAATCGCTTTATTTAAAGTGTAAAAACCCCCTACTTAAGTTGAACATTAACTGATCCGCAGCCACACACGTGACTCGTGTGTGTAGAGTAGGTGAGATGTACTGGGAAAGGAGGCAGTGGGTCAAACCACTGTGAGGAAACTGTGGGGGGGCTGTTTCTAAATGCATTTTTTGCATTTTTTTTCTACTTACACAATTATTTAGGTATACATACATATATTTTTCATATTAGAGAGTGCGATATTTAAAAATTTTTTTTTTTTTTTAATGTGTTTGGTGAATGTCCACCCCGGGATTACTTTGGACAGCTTCCCCCAGTCGGATAAAGCGGTAGAAAATGAGTGAGAGTGAGTGAGCTTCCCCCAGAACAGAAGTGCTTAAGGTTGCGACCCCCTAGCTATATACACTGATTAGTTCGATTCGGGAGAACATGTAATAGCCCCGCCCACACCGACAATTGATTGGTTGACTTACCGAAACAGGCCAATCAGGATGCTCTCTGTCTTACATGCGCTGCCCCTCCCTCTCTGCCGTGCGAGCGCTCTTGAAGAGTGGGTCAGACGTGGACATCTAGACATCTGGAAGGTCACGCCTACACAGCTGGAAGAAGACTCCAACTGAATTAAGAAGATTTATGCGAAGATAAGTTTTATTTATCAGATGTTCAAGAGAACTCTGATTGCTTTTTTATTTTCATTTATATCTATCTTTTTACTATAATGAAATGTATTTTTAGAAGTAAGAATGTTATTATATTTGAAATAGTTATGTCACCCTGTATAATTAAAGGGCAATTTATAAATGACTCATTTAACGCTCCTTGATGCACAATGTTTTGAAACTATTAGAATATGACTTCCTGGTACAAATCACAGAGTGTGCCTTGTAAGGTTGGAAAAAGGTCAACCACTATATTGTGTGTACCGCGCTGTGCCTTGGAAATTGTTGGGAAAAGAGTATATAAGCTTTCCTGCTTTTAGGAAAGGTGTGTATTCTACTATAGGCAAACTTACATCAGAGAACAAATGCAGATTAACACTTAGATAGTGTTTCTTGGTTGGTTACTATCTTTGCATTTTAATTACTTTTACTTATGGTAGAATTGTTTGATTATTTGAAGGAGATCTTATTTGTAATTTTATTTTATTTTCTTTACATATATCACATACACTTATTTGTATTATATTGCTTTAAATAAAAACAAGGCCTTCCATTGTGAGGACCCTTAAAAGACAAGAAGGTCTAAGTCTGATTCCTTTGTCTAAAATTTAAACAATAGACTAGGTAGAAGAACTTAAATCAGAATCAGGTTTATTGGCCAAGTGTGTTGACACACACAAGGATTCGGTTCCAGCTGTTTGTGACTCTCAAAAGTACGGACATAAATAACACTATACTATACAAGATAATACAGACTATACAAGAATATATGACTGATCAGTTATGTACATAAACTGTGGGAAGTATATGGTAGCGCAAATAACAATATTGTGTATTATTATGCTTTTTGTACAATATAAAGCAGCAGTAGTGTGTGTAATATATACAGATGATGTGATGACTGACAGTCCTGATAATGCAGCACTTATAGATATGAAGCAGTGAATATAATTATGGTGAGTTGTTAATCAGGGAGATTGTCTGGGGAAAGAAACTGTTCCTGTGTCTGGCAGTTTTAGTAAAAGTTCTGTAGCCCGTGACAGAAGGGAGGAGCTGAAAGAGTTTGTGTCCAGGGTGCGAAGAGGATCTTTTGAAGACACTGAGGCTTTGAAGGACAACCCACTCCAAGGTAAGACCAGTCTTGATATACACTGTCTGCTGTGATAGCAGCTTACTCGTGCAAAACACAGGATGCACTCCTTAGTGTGTCTGTCGAAGCTTTGTCCTGGCAGGACAGGAACATTTGTCACTAAGGGACACACAGGTCGGTACAATTATTATCATTTTAAAATGATTATTTTATAATGGATTAAATGTGCAATTATAGTGTAATTATATGGCCAGATACGGTGGCTTTGAGGAGGAACTATAAACTTCCACAGTAAAATTGCTTGATCTTAATTGAGACAATGCTGAAATGATCTCAGATGGTTTGATTAACTAACAGATAGACTTTATATTTTATAACGGATTTTTAAAAATAACAATGAAATGAATTTGGCTTATTCCATTTAACTTTTACTTCGTGTACTAAATGTTTAATATGTAATGATTATTAAAACTTTAAGCCTTTATTATCACAAAAATATACATTTTTATTATCATTAAAAATATAGTTTTGTAGTAATTTACTGTTCTGTGATGTAGGAGCTCCATTTTCTCTTTCAGAGATTTTACCATCTGGTCTGTAAAAGCAGTGCGCTAAAATAAACACGCTGATACTGTGTTTCTGTAAAGAACATCTGTATTAAATAACACGTATTAGTGAATAAAGTGTGTAATAGATCTGTGTTGATCTTTCAGTAATTTGTTTTAGTAAAACAATTAGAAAAGTGAAGAAAGCTTTTCTTTCCTCTTTCTCTTTCCCCACTTCTCCAAAACTTTTCTCTCTCAGCCCCCCCTCCCCTCCAGACAGTATCATGTTTCTCTCGATGAACTGCCGATACTTTAACTTCTGTAAAGGACATCTGGATAAATAACATGTATTAGTGAATAAAGTGTGTTTACAGCTGGATTTACTGCAGGTTTACAAACCTGGACGATCACCGACATAAGAACAGATTTAATATATTATAACTTTATAATCCTCCGAATGTTCACACCAGTTGTTGGAGATTCTACAGACAAGAAACTTGACAGAATCCAAGTGATGAAACGAGACTAAAGACGAAAACAAATATGGAGCACGAAAAGCAGAAAAGGAGAAACAGAATCTGAATTAAATCTTGGCTGAGAAGAATATAGGTGCTTTATTTGTGTCTGGTTTTGTTCCTTTGGGAAAACATTCTTCTAGTGAAACTCACTCTGGTTGTGATTGTGTCTAACCCTAACCCGAGTCTCGATAATCAGAAACATTAACAAGTTTAATTTACAATCAGGAAAAAGTCCGACTGGATCAGGAGCAAGAAATAATCTAATCTACACCAAACACTGTGGATTATTTACACCAACAAACGGAATCGGGACACTGGGATTATTAGGAGGAGGAAAATCAGTCATAACATTGTGTATATTGTGTAGTTAGTGACTAGCTGTAATTACCACACTGTTGACTTGTGTGTCCTCATCTACACTACAGTTATTAGTATATTTGTGAACTTATTGTCGATTTTTTGATGACAGTAACATGTCCCTGTACTGTAAGGGGTGTGGTGGGGGATGTATTATAAACTTTACGGCATTGGACCGTGTTTTGTTGTGTTACTTTTCCTAGCAGAATTTACTGTGAGTTAAAATTGATGATATGAACTAGCTGTAATTACCAAACCTAATGAGAACCAGAAAGTAAAAGCTTCCTGCAGTCAGGTGTCGTGATACCAAATAAACTCATAAACACTATATAATTCACACTGAATCACAGGAAATGTGCGTGTGCGTGTGCGTGTGTGTGTGTGTGTGTGTGTGTGTGTGTGAGAGAGAGAGAGAGAGAGAGAGAGAGAGAGAGAGAGAGCAGCTGTTCTGTCACTTTTATTTATAACGTGTCTCTGTTTGTTTCAGAAAATCTGCCAACACTCCACAAGAGTCTTCCAGACATCATGTCCCTCCTTTATATTTCCATCTTATGGGTCTGTGCCTGTGTGGGTGAGTGACCAGGTTCTACAACACCAACAAGACAGAAGTGTCCTTCTATTGAATCAAATATCACAACAATGTTTTGTCAAATGTTACAAATCCTGTAGATTGTAATGTTTCTCCCACAGACAGTGCAGAATCTCTGGTTACTGTATCAGCTCAAGTGGGTTCCACAGTCATCCTGCCGTGTAAACTGACTGAAGAGTTCAAACTGACATCATTTATTAGGTGGCAGCTCCTTCATAACACTGTGTTTGAGAGAAGCAGTAATGATACATATTCAGGTTCAGGATATGAAGGACGTGTGGATGTTCCTGTGGACGAGCTGCGTAAAGGAAACTGTTCCCTGGTGTTGAAGGACGTCAGATTTACTGATGACAAACACTTTACAGTGGTACATACGGAAACTGAGGAAATGAAAGAATTGAACAGAGTTAGACTCTCAGTCTATGGTGAGTAAACTGTTCAGTGTAAAATATTGACTAATTATAGATGTCACAGTGTCTCAGATAACAGAGCTGGAAATAAGGAACAATAACAACATCTATTATAGAGAGGAATCAATACTTTATTTAGAGTTAACAGATGGTGTGTTAGAAAAATACACAAATACAGACATAAATAAGACACAGACAATATTTTATTTGATATCTCGCAAATTAGTTACAATCTCCCAGAATCTAGAGCGAGCGAGCGAGCAAGAGCGCACATGTGCGACAGAGAGGGAGGGGGAGCGAGAGACATCGCATGTGAGCATCATTAAACACAAGCAAGACAGAGAGCATCCTGATTAGCCTGGATAGTATAAGACACATTTTCAGGGCTCTCAAGTTTTGAAGACAGGCAAGTGTGACATATCCCGCACGTAAAAGTGTCCCCGTGTCTTACAAGCATGCTGTAAAGTTTGTAACAGTGACTTCAGCATTGCCCATGGCGGGGTAAATGATTGTAAAAAACGTGTTGACGTGACTTCATGTTTCATTTCATCTTCAGCTTATATAAATAGTAAAAGTGATCTACATAATTTAATATAATTAACAAATAATTGGGTTACACTTTACAATAAGGTTCATTAGTTAACATTAGTTTACTACGTTAGTTAACATGAACTAATAATGAACTGCACTTATAAAGCATTTATTTATCTTTGTTAATGTTAATTTGAACATTTACTGATACATTGTTCAAATCTTTTAACATTAGTTAATGTACTGTGAAGTAACATGAACATAAACACAACATGAACATTAACTTGTCCTTTTAACTGTTAAGTTTTAATAGCATTTTTATTTTATTTTTTATAAGAAGTTTACATTTTGAAGGTTCGTTTGCATTGCTGCTGTTTGTTTACATTTGTACTTATAATTTTGGGCCAGTTTTATTAGGTGACAATATTGTGCAGGCTCCTGATAAATTACAAGGATAAATTACTTTAGTTAGGGTTAAACTGGTGTTAAGGAGTTATGTTATACAGGGAAAACACTACCAACTCGTACCAAGGATACATTTGTGCTGTGTGACTGTCACTAATACACTATAATGCTGATGCTGCCACTTTATGACAATAGATTTACACTTCAAATTATTTAGTCTATCATCAATGACCGCGCATGGGATGGAAAATGCCCGTTATTTTATTTTTTTTTGCAATAATAAATGCTGTTGCTCTCCAGCTGCAATTGGCAATAAAATGTTGTTCCATATTTTTTTCTATACTGTCATAAATATCATTATCGAAGATATTCTTGAGATATCCTGATATAATTTTGAGGCTATATCGCCCACCCCTAATATTAAGTTCCTAACATCAGATCATTTCCTAAAAAGGTTTTTCTGTGTCTCTGAAGCTCTTCAAATATCAGCTCCAGTGGGTTCCACAGTTGTCCTGCCGTGTGATTGGAGTCATCTGTCCATCAAAACTCCTTATATTAAGTGGTTTATCGATTCTGAGACTGTGTTTGAGCGAAAGGGTAAAGATTCATATCCAGGTGAAGGATATGAGGGTCGTGTGGACGTTCCTGAGGACGAGCTGCTTAAAGGAAACTGTTCCCTGGTGATGAAGAACATCAGAGTTAGTGATACAGGAATCTACAGCAGCTCCATGTTAATTACAGACACACAGGAACCTGTCTTGGTCCAGAAGGTTAAACTGTCAGTTGTTGGTAAGTGGATTAATCTCAGACGATACTGAGTACGACACATATCAGTACACAAAGTTTAAATTTATTTATTTTAAAGACATGACAAGGGGGTGTGTCTAAAGTACAGGGCTTTTCTTAATCTGGTGTGAGCTCCAGTTCAAAACATCTCTTATTGTTCCTGCATGGATAAACTTTAATAAAACACTTCATATTATTATAGCAGCACAACTGATATCTCTGTGTGGATTAATGTGTGTTTTAGAGGGCAGTGTTAATGAGAGAGTATCTTTATCTGAGGATTCAGACTCATACCAAACTGGATGGAACAACTGGATTATTTTACCTGTTGTGATTGTAATCATCATCATCATCTGTGTGTCTGTGTACTACAAGGTGAAAGGTAACACTGGTTAAAATTATTTTAAATTTTGTGTTAATTGTGTTTAACATGTGTCTAAATTTATTGTCTAATTATAATTTAGAAATTTATCTTATGTTTCTGAAAATGGAAAATCATCATCAGGTCTCAACAAAAACATTAAAAATAAATGAATAAATAACAGATTATTTATTTCTTTACTATATCTCTTGAACTTTGGCATTTTTTAAATGGTATAAAGTTGTTTATTTCACCACCTTCTCCTCTCCTTTCCTCGCTCAGATGGTCTGCTCTGATCTCATCATGGATTTCAGATCATCTTAAACTTCATCCCTGAGCCACTGAGCTGATGTTCATCCCTGGAGCTTCATCACCATGTCAGGATCTTCTGATTTACTGCAGAACTCTCAGATCACACATCATGGACCATCAGTTACTCTTCTATCTAACCTGACTTGGTCTTGGTCATGTGATGTTACACTAAATAATGAACTGAGAACAGCAGGAATTTTTACATTTATATTTTTGTTTTGTTACAACAGTAAACACAGTATGTACAATGGCTGAAGTCATGTGTAGGAACTTTATACAGTTGTATGCAAAAGTTTTGGAACCCCTGACAATTTCCAATATTTTCATTTGTAAATATTTGGGTGTCAGCAATTTCATGTTGATCTATCAAATAACCGAAGGACACTAAAGTAATATATTTATATATATTTAAAAGTATTTGTGTTTGTATCTATTCCCAATGAGCAAGTCTGAAGTGACTCAGGTGACTCACTCTTGTAAGAAATTACAGATAATTGCACCCAAATTCCACGGTGCGGTTTAGGGTGGAGTATAAGGTCCTGATGTTTGTGTTCAAGGCCATCAATGGTCTGGCCCCGGCCTACCTCGCCAAATTAATAAAGGTCTACCAAACAGCCAGAGCCTCTGGTCACTCCCAAATACAAATATAAAAAGTTTGGAGGCCGGTCATTTGCCATCAAGGGACCAAAGCTGTGGAACGCACTTCCAGCACACTTATGATCCATCACTGTGCTGAGTGTTTTTAAATCACAGTTGAAAACTAATTTATTCATACAAGCTTTTAACACCTAGCCCCTGATTTTGTCTATTGTTGTTTTACTGGAAAGCACCTTGTGCTCCTTTTGGCTGTTGTAAGGTGCTCTATAAATAAAATTTGATTGATTGATTTAAAGACATCTGGCTAAATAACAAGGTGTAGCCCAGCCATTTGGGAGACACTCAGTTCTTACACTCAATACACATTCAAAGCGGATTCTCATTTAAACTACAAAGAGGAAAACGGTATAAAATGCTTGAGCAGGATTTGCTCTGGGTTCTTACTGACTCCTATGAACCCAAAGTACTTCATGTACTTCATTGTCACTGATATGCTGGAATAAACTCTTGTTCTTCATTAAGATCTTCAACATCATCGTCTTATTTTTTTCTTACATACGCAAGCCAGCAAGAGGGATTCCAAAAAAAAAAAAAAAGTGGGGAAAGGAAAGAAAAGCTGAATTTCCTTCTTTTATGCCGTTTTTGATTCAGGGAACACCCTCGTTTAAAAAAACACCTAGAAAAGAAATGTTTTAGTGTTTAGTGTTTAGCCTGACACAGTGTGACAGTTGAATTATAACAAAGTGTCTCTAAAGTAACTGAAACAGTGATAGTGTAAAGAGCCTGACGCACTGCGGCTCTCTAGAGTTTAAAGCAATAACCCGAGGTGGTGTTTGGTGGCAATAACCTGAGGTAGACCTGATTATAGTCTATAGTTACAGGGTATTTGGGAACATGAAGTTTCTAGGGACAAGGTCTTTGGAAACCTGTAATTTGTAGGTACAGTGTCTTGAGAAACAAAGTGGGACACCCTGGATAGGTACCAACTCATTGCACACACAAACACATACACCCACACAATGAACACAGTGATGCCAGTCAACCTACAACACATCTTTGGAATGTGGCCTCACTGTGAATGGCATCACTGTGTTTATTGTGTGTGTGTGTGTGTGTGTGTATGTGTTTGTGTTCTCTTATCTTATCAAGAAGGAAAAAATAATACCTGGAAACCATGAATCCATTAGAAAAACTCTAAAAATATTGGGTAACATTTTTTCCCATGCTGCAGGACGTCAAAGTTGTAATCACCAACAGTGACTGTGAGTTACTGTACTAATATTCTTCATTTGTACTTCCTCCTATATTCTTTAGTTGTTTTTTTTTTCATGCTTATTCTTATACTCATTCTCATACTTATTTCATGTACTGGATATAAATACAGTCAAACTACACTATATGGCATCAGTTGCTATGCAAATTTTTTTGATAGAGCTAGACATTGCATGTTAGACTATACAGAATTTTCTACTGTAGTATTATGTAGTTATTTCAATACATTATGCAGTATCCATTAAATAATCATAAATAGGCTCTCCACACAGTGGGATGTAAGAATAAACATTTACTATCTGTTTAACAAATGATGAGTTACTCGTCTGATGTTAGTCAGAAGGTCAGAGAATTGTCTATTACAGGTTTGGTAAGCGGAACATAAAAGGTAGTTTTATTTTGATTGAAATGAAAGCTTGTGTGATAGTTTAACAAATGCAGACCATTAATCAGGATTTTTGCCGCAACTAATTTATGAATCTGCATCAACTACATTAAAGAGAAACTATTGCTATTTAAATATATTTCTTTTTTTGAAACCTGCCTTTCATTGGTTTAGAAATGTTGTACTTATGTGTGAGTGAGTATCTGTTTATTATTAAAGAGAATATAATAAAATCTAAAATGTAAAGTTTCTAACAAAGAGCATTGTTTTAAAATGTGGTGATAACATCAGTTTTAAATTAATTTCTCATCTCAGGTCTCCTCTCTGCTGCTGAGATCTAGGAGTGTGGGTTCTACAGCTGTTCTGCCGTGTAATGCCACTGAAGCACTTCATATTCTGTGGACCATTGATACTAGCTATATTTCAGATATTTGACCATCGTGTTGATTTTAGTGGAGAGTCTAAGTTAATTAGAGTGTGTTAAAACAGTCAAAAAAGCCACGAGTCATGATTAACCAAGATGATAGAATAATTTTGTTTTTTTTCCCAAATTCCAAAAAAATTATCTAAAACCAAGAAGTAACCATTGACATTGATTTTATGGACTGTCTACTGTGTTATCTGTTCATGTTTATGTGCAGGTCTGATTTCAGACCAGAATTTCTGGCTTGCCCTAATCCTGCCCCCACCTCGATGACCTAGGGTTAGGCCATATGTTCCTCCGCCGCTAGGATGTTTCAAATGCTAAAAATATGGACACATAGCAGCTGTATGTAGACTCAAACAAAGGTGTCCATGATGTGGAAGAGAACATAAATATGGCCAGTGTTGGCAAGGTACAGTATAAGCTCAAAGTGCTGAAATTGTTGGGGACAAACACAGTCGAGGGTATGAAGGTTGCTTAGTAAAGAAAAGTGCAGCTAAAGCCCAAAATATAATAATAGTGGAAGGAATAGCATACTTAAGAAAGTAAAAACTCCCAAAATAATAGAAACAAAGGTAGTAACCCCAATACAGAGGAATAACATGCAAGAGCAAAATATAGAGAAGGAAGTGAGTGTTGATAAGATAGCATTCAGTGCTTATCTGCACAAACGGAAAGCAGGACAGAAAGAATTAAAATTATAATTAGAGCTGCGGAAAAGTATTTATAGTTAGGAAATATCAACATTGACATGATTAATGAAAGGCTTAAGGTACAGACTGCTCATAGCCAGACACCAAGTGTTCAGACATCTTATGGTGGCTCGTAATGCTACTCTCAGTACTACAGTGGAACAAGAAACGTGGCTTAAACTGGTGTTCGCATTTAGAATTCAGGGGTATAGTGTAGTATGAAGAGATAGATGGAAAAGAAACTGGGGTTGAGTAGCAACATTTATAAAACGGGGTATCGGGTATAGAAAAGCTGAGGAAAAAGATGAGAGAGAGGTAGTGGTAATAGAGCTATGAGAAGGGTCAGGGATATATCTAATTAATTTACTGATTAATTTACTAATTAATTTCCATAATTCATTTTTATAAAAAGCAAAGCAATAAAATGGTATGGTGTGGTGATTTTAACACTACCAGAACTTCATGGGGGAGTACAAATACAGATCACAATGGATTAATAGTAGAAGACATGCTTGACTGGGGAGAGTTAGTGTGTGTGAATAATGGAAGCAATTTTGCTGAAATTGCTGAAATTTTTGCTAGCCCAAAGTACAATAGGTTGTGATCATTTTCCTACAGTATCAGCACTAAGATTGGAGTTAAAATAGCAAGAACAGGGGTAAAAAGAACACTGAGATGGAAGTTTAAATCAGCAAACTTGGCCAAATATAAGAAAACATCTGATTGTAAAATTACAAAAACAAAAAGCATTTAAAAAAGTAAGAAAGGCATTTAAATATAATCTCATTACATATAAAAGAGCACAGGCCATAGCAGAGAGATTAAATTGTATGGCAAAAAGAAACTACTGGTGAGAATTTTGCAGTAATATTGGAAAGGGCATTGAAATTAATGAGTTTTTGAGTAGGATAAGAAAGATGAAAGGAAAACAAAGAAATAGCAATATTCCTATTTTAGTAAGTAATGAAAGACTTCCGATATCCGAGAACCAAAAGCACAGTTGCTTGCAGAAACATAATTAAAAAAGCCAGATAAAGCTGAGAAAACCAGCAGTAATTGAGTTTACAAAAAAAAAAAAAAAAAAAATGCTATGTGTCTTTGGCCAAAGAGTTTCAATGATGTAAATTTGAGGTAAATTTAACTATTTGGTATATTTAACTAAATATCTGTGTTATTTATCTTCACAATCTTTTGTGTATTTAGGTACTAGGTGTTTTGGTAGCTAAAAGGTTAAAACTTATGATGATTGTCCATAATGTTAAAATGACTGCAGGTAAAACCCTACAATAACCTCTCAAAGTTTGTGGCTAAATGGCACAATAATGTTGTTGTTGCTGTGTGTTACATGACCAAATTTAATTAGAGTGATTCCCTTAAATTTCACCTCCAAACACAAATGTATGAAAGACGGAACATTTTTAAAAGTTACTCCTCTGTGTTTAAGGTTAAATTTATAAAATAGCTCTGAATATTACTTTGTCTGAACCTTCAGACACATACACTTTCTTGTAGAAAATCAACAACCAAGTTTTTTTTTTTTTTTTTACATTCAAATAATGCAGAAGATATAAAGCTTCATGTGTGAATAGTGCTGCAGTTTGTAGGTTAATATGTGGCCGCCTTCAACTTCCTGTTACATGAGCCTTTGTGTGCAGGTAAAACATGCCACAGGTATGGCAGAATATGCAGGCAGGAGTTTCTAAAACCCAACAACTAGCAAAACAACTCACTCAATATACTGAATTATGAACAATAGATTAATAGTACACAATACAGAACTGTAGAACTGGAGCTACTGGACGCGTGCCGGTCCCCGGCCGAGGACCTCTCCCCCTCCACCACCGCCGGTCTTCGAGATCCCCACCCGGAACCGCTTCACCCCCCTTCACGAGACGGACTGCGACAACGTGATCATCGGAGACTCCATCGTCTGCCACGTCCGTGCTACGGTGGCTAAAGGTAAGGCTCGCACTCACTGCTTGCCTGGTGCTCGTGTTCTTGATGTCTCTGCACAGGTACCTAGAGTCGTGAGCAGAAACACCAGAGCTGTGGTTCTTCATGTCGGCTCGAACGACACCAGCCTGAGGCAGGCGGAGATCCTGAAGAGGGACTTCAACACCCTGGTGGAGACGGTTCGCAGCACAGCGCCCACGACGAGGATCTCTTTATCGATAATTGGAATGTTTTCTGGGAGCGTCCTAGGCTATTCCGTGCTCATGGCCTGCACCCCAGCAGAGTTGGAGCGGAGATCCTCTCGGACCACATCTCCAGGGTGCTGCACACCTTCTGACTGGTAAACTACTCTTTAAATTTAAATTTCAATAGTCATCCTTCACCTCAGCACATTGACACAAAAAATGCACACATAGCTCACCCTATAGAAACTGTGTCTGTTCCCCGAGCAGTGAGATATAATAATCTAATTGTAATTAGACCAGAAAAATGCCAAAGAAACAAACAAAAACAGTTCTTAAGGTTTGGACTTCTGAACATTAGATCTCTTGCACCCAAAGCACTTATTGTAAATGAAATGATCTCAGATAATAGCCTTACTGCACTCTGCCTCACCGAAACGTGGATTAAACCAAATGAATACATCAGTCTAAATGAGTCTACACTATCAGGATATATCTATAAGCATGAGCCTCGTCTGACTGGTCGTGGAGGTGGTGTCGCCACTATCCTTAGTGATTACCTCACTGTTACCCAGAGAACACAGTATAGATTTAGTTCTTTTGAAGTTCTCGTCCTTAATGTTACACTATCGCACGTGCACACGAAGAAATCCCTGATGTCTCTTGCTCTAGCGACCGTGTACAGACCCCCAGGGCCCTACACAGTTTTTCTTAGAGAATTCACAGATTTTCTCTCAGACCTATTGGTTAACTTTGACAAAGCATTAATTGTAGGAGACTTTAACATTCATGTTGACGACACAAACGACGCTTTAGGACTCACATTTATGGACTTACTAAACTCACTTGGGCTCAAACCACACATCACTAGTGCAACTCATCGACGTAACCACACACTAGATTTAATAATATCACACAGAATAGATGTCACTGATATAGATATCATACCTCAAAGTGATGACATCACAGACCATTACCTTATAATGTACACACTACCTATAGAACAGACTAACTGTGTCTCACCACGTTATCGACTCGTAGAACCATTATTCCGACCACCAAAGACAGATTCACAAATAACCTGCCTGATCTGTCTGGACTTCTTACTGTACCCTCAAACACAAACGATGCAATGACTAACAGCATAGACTAACGCTATATTCACTAGCACATTAGACACTGTTGCCCCAGTCAGATTACAGAAGGTTAGAGATAAAAACTTGCACCATGGTATAATAGTCATACTCACCCCTCAAGAGGGAGACCCGTAACCTCGAACGGAAATGGAGAAAAAAATAAATTAGAGGTTATTATAACTGTGTATAAGGACAGTATGTCCAGCTACAGACAGGCTCTAAAAGCTGCTAGGGCTGAGCACCTGAGCAAACTCATAGAAAATAACCAGAACAATCCCAGGTTTTTATTTAGCACAGTGGCTAGTTTAACAAAAAACAGAAATCTGAACACATTATTCCATCACATTTCAGTAGTGAGGACTTTATGAGATTCTTCACTGATAAAATCGAAAGTATCAGGAATAAAATAGGTGACGCTCAACATATGAGAGCAACCAGTGACACAATCTCACCTAAAGCTTTACACAGCTTTACAAGTACAGGACAGGAAGAGTTAGATAAACTTATTACTACAGCTAAATCAACAACATGTTCACTAGACCCCATCCCAACTAAACTACTGAAAGAAGTGTTACATAAAGCTGGTGAGCCTCTTCTTAATATCATTAACTCCTCGTTATCTAGGTTACATCCCGAAGTCTTTTAAGTTGGCAGTTATTAGGCCACTCATCAAAAAACTAACTTAGATCCTAATCAAATTACAGACCTATCTCACACCTTCCGTTTATGTCTAAAATACTTGAAAAGGTTGTGTCTGTTAAACTGAGCTCCTTCTTACAGGAGAGCAATATCCTTGAAGAGTTTCAGTCAGGTTTCAGGCCCCATCATAGCACAGAAACTGCACTTGTTAAAGTTACAAACGACTTGTTCTTAGCTTCAGACCAAGACTGTATGTCACTATTAGTTCTACTTGACCTTAGTGCTGCATTTGACACTATAGACCACAACATTCTTCTAGATCGCTTACAATATTACACAGGTATTCATGGACAGGCTTTAAGCTGGTTTAGATCCTACCTGTCAGAGCGATACCATTTTGTAGAATTAAATGGTGAATCCTGCAGTTTATTTCCAGTTAATTATGGGGTCCCTCAAGGATCAGTTCTAGGACCTCTGCTTTTCTCAATATACATGCTTCCATTAGGGAACATTATTAGAAGACATGGGATTAGTTTCCATTGTTATGCTGATGACACACAGTTATATATCTCATCAAAACCAGATGAAATAGCCACAGTGTCCAAATTAACTCAATGCCTTAGGGAGATAAAAGACTGGATGAGCTGCAACTTTCTATTGTTAAACTCCGATAAGACAGAAATACTACTTATAGGTCCAAAAACCAGTGCACAGAAACTCTCACAATTTAATTTCCATTTAGAGGGATGTACTATTATTAGTAGCTCGACAGTGAAAGACCTCGGTGTTATACTAGACAGTAACTTGTCTTTTGAAAATCATATCGCTCATACTACCAAAACAGCCTTCTTCCACATTAGAAATATTGCCAAGCTGAGAAACATCCTGTCTGTATCTGATGCTGAGAAGCTAGTTCATGCCTTCATGACCTCTAGACTGGACTATTGTAATGCATTACTAGGTGGTTGTCCTGCATCTTTAATAAATAGGTTACAGTTAGTCCAAAATGCAGCTGCCAGAGTTCTCACTAGGACAAGAAAGTATGACCATATAACCCCAATTTTATCATCTCTACACTGGCTACCTGTTAGGTATAGAATTGACTACAAACTGCTGCTACTTACGTACAAGGCTCTTAATGGTTTAGCTCCCATGTATCTAACTAGTCTTCTAACACGTTACAATCCTTCACGCTCTCTGAGATCACAAAACTCAGGACTTCTGGTAGTTCCCAGAATATCTAAGTCTACTAAAGGTGGTAGAGCGTTTTCTTATCTAGCTCCCAAACTTTGGAATAGTCTTCCTGATAGTGTTCGGGGCTCAGACACACTTTCCCAGTTTAAACGTAGATTAAAAACTCATCTCTTTAGTCAGGCGTACACGTAATACGTCCTATCGTATCATGCACTAGTACATCAGACCTGCACATTTTTATGAACAGCAGATATGTTAAACCCTCTGACATTGTACCAGCTCCCAACGTCCTCTGTGGGATGAAGCCTTTGGACGTTCACTGAGCCAAGGCCGAGTCTAAGAATCCTGAGACATCTTCAGTTAGATTCTGTGATACTAAGGAGATCCGAAGTCCATGATCCTTACACCAATACAACATATAACTGACTGTATATTACAATCACACCCCCAGTGTCACCCATATGAGGATGGGTTCCCCCTTGAGTCCGGTTCCTCTCAAGGTTTCTTCCTTTACCAATTTAAGGGAGTTTTTCCTTGCCACTGCTGCCTGAGTCACCTCAGACTTGCTCATAGGGGGATAAATACATATACATTGTGAACTATATATATCTAATAATAATCTAGAATTTTTATTCTATCAATTCTTTTACTTTTATTATTTGTTATTTCCTTTATCATTAATTATGTTTACCTTCCAGAGACTTTTATCTATTATGTTCTCTGGTTAAAGACTTTTAAATCTGTATAACAGAGAAACTGCAGAAATCCACCTGCAATTTAATGACATATTCTGGACACCAGATGTCGCCATTGGGACAAAAACAGCTGACCTGTGAGTACAAAGATCAAAAACACAAGATTCAGTTCCAGATAGATGAAAGAGATGCTAATGAGATATTAGGAAGATCCACATTAGGTATGATAAAACGGAAACATGATTTACTCTATGTGAAAGCTTAAACAGGCCAGAGAGCTGCACAGCACCTTGTGAGTTTTTACTGTAGCTCCATAGTGAGCATATGGTATCATAGTGTGCTTTGTTGACTGCACTGGAGAAAATTGTAGGACTTGTGTGGTGTAGTTAAAATAAGAACAGCACATTATAGGCAGTAAGTGCAAGGACATGGACACTGTGTATGTGACTGCAAACAAAAGCCAGCAGCATCAGTAAAGACTCACAGATTTTATCCTGTCATTTTAACTGTTTAGTTATTTACTTATAAGTATAAATACATTAGCTATTAATGTAAAGTCTAAATAGATCCTCAAATAGGTATTCATAGCATCTAGTTAGAGTGGTGAACATACATTTTATGCATGATTGATGTATGATTGTCAGAGGAAATATATGACAGAAAGCCCATTCGAGAAGATGGTACTGATTAGCAAGCTGTAGCTGTCTTGCTAATGTTGTTTGTTTATGGAACTGGTGGTGGTTTACAGTGATATGACTTAGCTATGACAAAACAGATATCCTTTTGTAGTCTAAAATAAAATGTTTATTGTATATTGTAGTAGTGTGGTAAATAATAATAATAATAATAATAATAATAATAATAATAATAATAATAATAATAATAATAAATCCCCAGAAGCACTATAAACTATTGCTATTTAAATATATTTCTTTTTTTGAAAGCTGCCTTTCATTGGTTTAGAAATGTACTCTTGTGTGAGTGAGTATCTGTTAATTATTAAAGAGAATATTATTTATTATTAAAGAGAATATAATAAAATCTAAAATGTAAAGTTTCTAACAAAGAGCATTGTTTTAAAATGTGGTGATGACATCAGTTTTAAATTAATTTCTCATCTCAGGTCTTGGGGGGGCACGGTGGCTTAGTGGTTAGCACGTTCGCCTCTCACCTCCAGGGTTGGGGGTTCGATTCCCACCTCCGCCTTGTGTGTGTGGAGTTTGCATGTTCTCCCCGTGCCTCTGGGTTTCCTCTGGGTTTCCTCCGGGTACTCCGGTTTCCTCCCCGGTCCAAAGACATCCAGAGTGGCATCTCTGGAAAATTGTCCGTAGTGTGTGAGTTTGTGTGTGTGAATGAGAGTGTGTGTGCCCCTGTGATGGGTTGGCACTCTGTCCAGTGTGTATCCTGCCTTAATGCCTGATGACACCTGAGATAGGCACAGGCTCCCCGTGACCTGATAAGTTCGGATAAGTGGTAGAAAATGAATGAATGAATGAATGAATGAATGAATCTCAGGTCTCCTCTCTGCTGCTGAGATCTAGGAGTGTGGGTTCTACAGCTGTTCTGCCGTGTAATGCCACTGAAGCACTACATATTCTGTGGACCATTGATATTATTGAAGTTATATTTCAGAGATTAGACCATCGTGTTGATTTTAGTGGAGAGTCTAAGTTAATAAGAGTGTTAAAATATTCAAAAAAAAGCCATGATTAACCAAGATGATAGAATAATTTTGTTTTTTTCCCAAAATTCCCCCAAAAATGTCTAAAACCAAGAATTAACCATTGACCTGGAAGTGTCTCAATATTCAGATGAGGGCTCCGTCCGGCAGCTGGGGAGGGGAACTGTGGGTGGATTTGTTTTACAGTTTGGTTGTAAACTTCACTGTTTAGACTTTATTTGTTTCAATGTTCTAGATAACTAGAGAAATAATTGATTTCTGTATTTTTTGTCTTCACATGGTCCTGTTTCTTCTATCAGTTGCTGTTTCACGTCTCTCTCTTTGAAGAAAGCTGACTGTCAGCTAGAGCTGTGCACAGGATTATGTCTTTACTCCACTGTCTCAAGTGGTAGAAGTGTTGTGTATGTATTTGTGTTGTTCTGTTTACCTGCTTGAACACCCAACTGCCTGTCCAGCTGTCTGTGTTACCTGCCAGAAGGTCAGAGCCAAAACATAGCAACATACAGTAAAATGCTTTATTGAATGTCCATATTATCAAAAAGAACAAAATTAGACTCTGTGTATAGTGATGCTGCAGAGAGAAGAGTCTATTGTTGTTCAGATGGCAGTGACGTCTTTTACCATCTTCCTGGGCTTGGTGCAGCTAGAAACCCTGCAGGTCAAAGAGCAGTGTGGATGGTGCAAGGAAGGAAACATTGAGGGATTTAGTTCCTGTCATCATTTATTTTCCCCTTTGTGGACTGAGACCTTGATGTGGTCATGGTTACCAGAGTAACGATGTAACAGGGTATTCACCTTACGAAATGATGTTCGGACGCCAGCCTCAATTGCCTGTGGATCTTGTCTTTGGACTCCCAGTCAATGATTCTTCCCAGTCTCACTCGTTGTATGTGAAATCTCTTAAGGACCTGTTAGAAGAGAGTTACCAGCTTGCAACTCGCAATGCTATGAAGGTAGCAGAAAGAAACAAGAGGAGGTTTGATCGGAATGTTTGATAGCGGACAGATGGGAACCCGACGTCTATATTGTGTTAAAGAAAAGCAGTGGTATTCCCGTGTATACAGTTCAGCCGGAAGGAAAGGAAGGTCCAGTGTGTACCTTGCATCGCAATTTACTTCTGCCGTGTGGGTATTTGCTACTATGCTACTGGGGATGCTACTATAGCAGAAAGTATGCATAGTCATTCCGAATCTGAGAGCGAATCTGTTCACATTGATGTACCTGGAGAGTTCACTACTAGAGTTATTCCTGAAGAGAGACCAACTCATGAGTCAGAGAGTTCATTGGTTACAAGAGACTTACCTGTAGTTGATTCTGCAATCCAAAATCCACTGTCCTCGATCAGCTAAGAGATGATTCAACTGTTGAATGAAACTCTATTAGTGATGGAGGTGAGATGAACTCACCTGTGATGCATCATGCAGAACCAGACGCCTCTGGAGTTGAACCTGAAAGAAATAGAGAAGAGGGATTAACAAGAGTAATCTCAGAAAAAGTATGTGATGAATTAATTGAACTACCAGATGAATAATATGATGTGATCAATGAAACTGGATTAGATGCACATGAAAAGAATGTTACTCCTTATCCCGACTCACCTCCTGTCAGACATCTTCCAGACATTCCATCTGTGCCAGAGGATGCAGGAGATATGGGTCCAAGACGTTCAAAAAGGCAGAGTAGACCCCCAGACAAGTTGCAGTAAGCACGGCTGGGAAATCCCTTGATTTCAGTCATTCAGTCTTTATTGCAAGGATTGAGTTCTGCACGTTCTGAGTCAGTGGAGGAATCTGATTATATAAGACGTCACAATGCTGAACCCAATGCAGTTTCACCTGTGTGACTTAATGACTCCCAAGCACAGGGACGTGCTAGGATTCAGGAAGGGAAGTGTAACCAAGGTTACCAGAGTAACATATAAATAATGTTATTAATATAATAACATACTAATGTATAAACAAAACGGTTGGAAACTAGTTAAAACAAGTAAATTTATAAAAAATAAAATATTTATTTTATATAAATATGTATTTCTACTTGATTATCAATGTGACCAATCGCGAGTAGTTTTTGAACCGAGCATGAGCCAATGAGAGCGCAGAATGAAACGGGGTGGAGAAATTAGTTTCCGGGTTTTGCACGAGGTTTGCTGGAGGAGTAGAGGCAGCCCTCGTTAGCGTGTATAGATGCCGAGGAGCGCGGTGTTTGTTAAAGCTCTGAGAAATAGCAATAAAGAAATAACCTTTTTGGTGTTTTATCGACGGATTGATAAATTACTCATTTTATTTTCCATTAGTTGTTAGTGACTTTGATATTGTGATTTGAGTGAAACGGACAATTACCCCTTAAAGTATAAAACTTTATGGTGACATACTTTATCTGAGACAGTGTTGCTAAAGAAATTTACAAATTGTATTTTCGATTAAAAAGGTAAAAAAAAAAAAAAAAAGGACTTAAATCGGATGTGCTGTAGCTGCACCATTCTGGAGATTTCCGTGAGTTGAGCTCCTTGGTAAGTCAATTTGCCTTGGTAATCATATATATACATATAAGTGAAATACTGTATTTGGTACATAACAGCTAATTGTGTGCTCAAATATGTTATGAAAAGTTGTGCTATGTTGGAAAAAATTGTCACAGACATTGCATATAAAGAAAATATTTTTTTTTAATTGGAAAGACACATGTACATACTCAGAATACTCAAGTTCTGTGAAGTTGAGTGATAAATAGTGATTGATAACTTTATTGAATGTTGTTACAGTAAGATATTCATGATATTTTTATGAACTTGTTTGTTCAAGGTCAGGTTTTTTTTTATTTTGTTTTTATTTTGATGTTCGAAGGCTCTGGATTTGTCCCGGCCTTCCAGTGGTTTTGTGGACTGGCGAGCCTCCCTTGAGTTGTTCTTGCATTTTCTGTGGAAACACAAGTTTTTCTGAACTCAATCAAATGGTAGGAAATTACTTTTTTTTCCCCCGTTCGGATGAAGATGTATTTTTCCCCTCATCGACAGTGAAAAGACATCAGCATCTCTATGCAAATTATCTGAAGGACTGTTTTCTTTGAAAGACTGAGAGATTGAAAGTTTAGAGATCAAAGGACATTTTATTTCATTGAGAAGTGTCAGTTTTTCTTCGTGTTCACAAGTGATATCATAAAACTTCAAATAACAACACGGGCTTCTATTTACCCAAATCGCCGAACTGTATTTGAAACAGCTTCAAATACAAGCTTGAAAAGCTTGTATTTGAAACAGGCATCTAAAAGAGTTCTATTACGTTTTATTTATAATTATTCGAATGTGTTTAACAAGTCATTTAATGTAAGAAATATTTTAGATTATTGGCAGCACAAAGAACGAAACAATGTGACAGCAATGGGCAGAACAATATGTTACTGCTAAAATCAATCGAGCATATGAACTTGTTGCCCGAAACACATCAACAAGAAAGAATGAAGGCTACCCTGAAAATTACTTTATTCATCACTATCATCATCCCCGCGATCCTCAATTACAAGTTCATTGGCGAATTTCTCCTCCACTTCTCCCTCTCCGGCCTCCGCTAACTCTGCCTGCCTTTGCTTGCACTAACAGCTCCCGCCCAGATGCGCACAGCTCTCCCTCTTTGAAACAATGGATAAGGTGATCCTCGCTTCCATCAGAAGCTACTGTCAGGCCACATACCTAAGGATAACATCCCGAAGTTCATGAAATATATTATCTCCTCTTTCTCCCTTGCACACACAAACACACGCGCATGTGTGCCGAGAAATGTTGCCGCTGCTTCTCCTGAATTTTTTCGGCTGTCAGCTTAAATGTCAAATCATATTTTTTTTTTGTCTCCATGGTGGTATTGAGAGAACTAAGAACATAATTAACGTAATTCATTAACCTCTTTATGTTGCCATAGTGATGAAAATCACTAATCAAAACATAGAACAGACGATCTGACGGGTTTTAGAAGATCAAATACAACACGATACTAAAAAAACATACCAGACCTCTATTTGAGACCGGCCTTTATTTACCCAAACCGGTCGTCACATCAGGCGTTTAAAAGAGACAGGCCTCAATTTGGGACTCGGCTATTATTTGAAGTTTTACGGTATATATTGTTTTTGATGCTTGAATGTTTATTTTTGCTGAATCCAACTTGAAGTTACTAAACAAAGACCTTACTTTGTTGAAGACCAATGGGAAAATTTCACGAAATCTGTTAAAACAAGAGTAATAACAAAATTTAGAAAAGAATTTAATTTGTTTTTTTAATTAATTCACAATTATTCAATTTACCTTTTGAGTGCTGTTAAATAAACACGCATTGTATGTTCAATCAACCCGTTCCTCGAGTTCCTTCGAGTTCCATCTTTCTCCGTAGCGTACCTATTCTTCTGAAACGCTGGTCCATAGATTGGCAAATAATGCATATATTATTTATACAATCTATGTTATTAGCCAGAGGGTAAGTGTTGCATGTACTATATATGACGCAGTATATAGAGGCTCAGGAAATGGCCCTGAAGGTTCCAGTGCTGAGGGTGAGCATGAAGGGGGTGAGGATTCCTAACTTGACCAGAAAATCCAGGAGGGTTCAACATTTGAATAAAGATTCAAATCCTGCCCTTGTTTACAAAGAACATAACTACATATTACTGACTGGAACTCTGTACTCTGTGTAAAAATATTCTTTCTTATACATGTAATACATTTGTGCTGATGGCTTTTTATTTACATATTTTCCAGGATATCTGTAAGAAAGAAAGAAAAAGTTGACTATTGTTATTTTGTATGTGTATAAAAAAAAAATCACTGATACATTAATCTAATATAAAAGGGTTTTCAGTTAAGAGAAAACAGAAGTTTATACTAACACATTTTTTGGACTGTATATTGTTATCTGTAGATGTTTATGTGCAGGTCTCTTAGACTCAAACAAAGGTGTGCATGATGTGGAGGAGAACATAAACATGGCCAGTGTTGGCAAGGTTTAAGCTCAAAGTGCTGCAATTGATGGGGACAAACACAGTCGAGGGTATGAAGGTTGCTTAGTAAAGAAAAATGCAGCTAAAGCCCAAAATATAATAATAGTGGAAGGAATAGCATACTTAAGAAAGTAAAAACTCCCAAAATAATAGAAACAAAGGTAGTAACCCCAATACAGAGTAACAACATGCAAGAGCAAAATATAGAGAAGGAAGTGAGTGTTGATAAGAGATAAGAAAAGCAGAAGTGGTTAACTGCTCTGCACAAACGGAAAGCAGGACAGAAAGAATTAAAATTATAATTAGGGCTGCGGAAAAGTATTTATAGTTAGGAAATAACATTGACATGATTAATGAAAGGCTTAAGGTACAGACTGCTCATAGCCAGACACCAAGTGTTCAGACATCTTATGGTGGCTCGTAATGCTACTATCAGTACTACAGTGGAACAAGAAGCGTGGCTTAAACTGGTGTTCGCATTTAGAATTTTGGGGGTATAGTGTAGTATGAAGAGAGATATAGAAAAGAAACAGTGGTTGAGTAGCAACATTTATAAAACAAGGTACAGTATGGGGTATAGGAAAGCTGAAGTGAAAGATGAGCTAGAGGTAGTGGTAATAGAGCTATGGGAAGGGTCAGGGATATAACTAACTAATTTACTAATTCATTTTTGTAATTCATTTTTAGAATCCTTGTGAAAGGCTTAGAAGGGATAAGATGGAAAGTTTTAAAGGGAATGGAAAGCAAAGCAATGAAATGGTATGGTGCATTGATTTTAACACTCACAGAACTTTATGGGGGAGTACAAATACAGATCACAATGGATTAATAGTAGAAGACATGCTTGACTGGGTAGAATTACTGTGTATGAATAATGGAAGCAGTTCAAGAATAGATATGTCAAAGGGTAAATTCTCAGCCCTGCTGAAATTTTTGATTGGATAATTACTAGCCCAAAGTACAATAGGTGATCATTTTTCTATCAGCACCAAGATTGGAGTTAAAGTAGCAAGAACAGGGGTAAAAAGAACACGGGTGGAAGTTTAAATCAGCAAACTGGGCCAAATATAAAGAAACATCTGATTGTAAAATTACCAACATTAATGGTAAAATGGATGAAGTTGAAACAAAATAAGATTAGTGAAGCACTTAGGAAAACAGCTGTTGAAGTTATTGGCAAAAAGAGGGCAGGTAAGAGTAAGAAAGCTGTCAATTGGTGGAATGATGAGTGCAAAGAGGCATCATTGCATTCAAGTAACATTACCTGGGAAGAGCTTTGAGTGCAATGAAGGAGAATTCGCGGCCTGCAGAAATCAGGAGAATCAAATAAAACGGTCATGACATCGTATTGTTGAATTATCAAGCACACTTTTGTGTTTGTGTCGAAAGAAAGATGAGGATGTCATTAAAAGAGAATCGGCAGTGTTTGGCAGTAACACGTTACTGTAACGCCGTTACTTTTGACAGTAACTAATACTCTAACACATTACTTTTTTAAATAAAGTAACTCCTTTACCGTTACTATATGATGCGTTACTTTTTTAAATTAATTAATTTTGGCTGAAGTGTAGCCTACAGCCCAACATGTTTACAGCAGCGACACATTGTATTGGTGGATTGGTGGATGCCAACCTGTAAACATGAAGAAGACACGCTGTGGGCGTGTTTCCATTTATTGAAGCATGTCGGCAGTAATTCCGAAACACATGGACTATAGCCCGCCCACACTGACAATTGATTGGTTGACTTCCCGAAACAGGCCAATCAGGATTGGCCCCCTCCCTCTCTGCAGTGCCCGCGTTACAAGGTTTGGAGCACATACTTGAAGACTTGTCACTTTCGCACATGCGCGCTCTTGCTTGCTCGCTCTAGATTCCGGGAGATTGTAACTAATTTGCGGGCATCAGGGAGCCGCTATCAATATGCAGGAAACTTCCGGGATACTTGGGATGTCTGGTTTTGTGTTTGTATAAACCAAAACGCATAAAAGGGCATTAATGGGAACATTAAAGAACGTTCTTTAAAAAAGTTATTTTTAACAGTAACTTGTTACTTTTTGCTGTAAGTAATCACTAACATAATTGAGTTACTTTTTGAATGAAGTAACTGTAACTAGTTGCTATTTTTTAGTAACTAGCACAACACTGGTCATCAGGTAGTTTTAGCTGACGTCTTCAAAATAGCAAAAGTAGATAAGGCTCATGGGTACTGTAGTATTTAGTTTACTCTCCGATTTGACACACCAAATAGATGGAAAAAACGGCTTTTCTCAGAAAAGAAACCATTGCTCAATGGTTTTTACCTTACAGAATATAAAGCAATAAATACAAGGATAAAATCTCCTGGTTAAATGTTGAGTAATGTAGTGCTTAAAGTTTAAAAATTAATAACAAATGAGCAAAAACAATGCTTCCGAGTGGCAGAAAGAAAAACGTGGTGCAGACACGAAAGATGCTTCCTATTGAAATACATTAGATCGAAAGTCGTGCTGAGTGACACGAAAGAATCAAGAGATTTAATTTCGTGATTGTCACGAACTGCCGTGAGACTGGGTTGCACTGAACACGCTCTGCCTCATATTGTCAAGACACGCCCCTTTCTGCTCATTGGCTAAACGTTTGTTTTGTTTGTCGGGAGAGCATGACAAAAGGCCGAAATGAGGGACTGTCACGCACTGTGTGTTAAATAATATGGTGTTAAATTATCACATGTTGTTTATAGACTCACGAACACAAATGACCTCCATGAAGCAGCACACAATCATCCTGAGGAAAGAAAGATGTATATTTAAAAATAATATTTTTATAGTAACAATCATGTGCGCTTCACGTCTGGACTTCACACGCAATTTGTGTGTTTATTTTTCCACACATCATTTTTTTCTGCTTACATGATTCATTCATTTCCTCCAATTTAAAATGTTACACATTTCTCTAATGTTAGGGGTTAATCTGTAAAAACAATTCATAAATAAATAGGACAGCAATCCAACAGAGAGTGTAACACCACACCATAGAGCTGCACATTAGTGTTAGACCACAATATAAATAATAATAATTAGTTGTAGTATAAACTGTAAAAAGCTGTAAGTCATTAGTGTTTAGTTTATATCACAGGTTAAGCTCTAGATCAGTGGTCCCCAACCTTTTTTTCGCCGCGGACCGGTCAGTGTTTGATCATTTTACCGCGGCCCGGTGGGGGGTGGCGGCTATACAATTACATTAAAATTAATCATTTTAATTTAATTGTATTTAATCATGCCTTTTTAACTCACTACAACGCTAAATCAATGAGAACCCTGAGCTTGTTTTTTTGCAATGAGACGGTTCCATCTGGGGTAATAGGAGACAGTGACACCCGAGATGTGTTGATTATGTCCAGTTTATTCCGTTGTTTTGGTTGCCGTCACTGCAGAAATCCCCGCTTCACACAGATAGCATGTCGGACATGGAAATAGGGATGTAAGTGCTGTGGTGACAATCTCAGGGTATTCCACCATGACTTTAATCCAGAACACCGGTGGAGTTTCTAACTTCCTAACGACGTCTGTTTCGTGCTCATTTTTGCTAATTTGTGGTTAAAATTTGAGTAAACACAATATACACGTACACCAAGCACTGTTAAACATGACAAAGTACCGGTGAACAGAGAGAAGAGCGATACACACCTTCTCTCTCCACCAAAGCTACAACATCACTGCCGCTTGCAGTCGCTCGGCTCCAGACGTCACCTAAACCCAGCCCGATATATTTTGCACATGCGCGGTATTGGTGCGGCTTTAGGTGACGTCTCTCAGCTCCCGGTTAATCTCTCATCCATGAAAAGTCGCACAAACCCGAGAGAAATGCACCACAGTAAATAAAACGTAAATAATTTAATGTTCCTTGGGCGGCCCGGTACCATTTGGTCCACGGACCGGTACCGGCCCGGGGGTTGGGGACCACTACTCTAGATAACCAAAAACAAAGTATTTATTTAATTTCCATTTATTAATGTGTGTGTGTGTGTGTGTGTGTGTGTGTGTGTGTGAGAGAGAGAGAGAGAGAGAGAGAGAGAGAGAGAGAGAGAGAGAGAGAGAGATTTACTTTTACAGCATTTGACAGGTGCCCTTGGGTTGAGGTTTTTTTTTTTTTTTAAAAAAATGCAAAAGATAAAGAAAGAAGTGCTAGTTGAAGTGTTTCCTGAATAAGTAGGTCTTCAACCGCCGCTTGAAAATAGCCAGTGACTCAGCTGTCCGGACCTCTAGGGGAAGTTCATTCCACCACCTTGGTGCCAGAACAGAGAAGAGTCTTGTAGTATACTTGCCTCTTACCCTGAGAGATGGTGGAACAAGTCGAGCAGAGATTGACTGGTGGTGTTTATTGTGAGTGTTTGTTGCCTTTTTGGACTCCTTTATCATTTATAATGTTGCTCCCGTATAAAACCGTTCGGCTCAAGCCCAGACATTCTTAGTGTCATGATTGAGGACAATGTCCCGTCCATAGACGAGCGGTTTCGTGTTGAGGTTTTGTTCAAACCGACCATTGAATATATCCTCTGGGCATCAGCATTAGAATGTGGAAGCACTAACACCAAGGCTGCAATCTTTGATAGCCTCCAAAATTGGTTCAATAAGGAACATATGACTAGGCCTAGACTAGTGGTTCTCAAACTTTTTCAGCATGCAGCCCCCCCCCCCCCCCACCCAAAAGAAAATTTGTCATAGAACATTCCAAAACTTAATATTTGAATTAAACAAAACATATTATACAACATTGTGCTGTTGGTTAGTAGCCTTATTTTTCTGAGATTTAATTACACAGAATTTATTATTAATTAATTATTTTATAAAATGTCATGAAGCCGGGGCCCCCTGGCACCATCTCAGGGCCTCGGTTTGAGTACCACCGGCCTAGACTACTTGTTCTGAGCAGGTGTTGTCAGTGAACAGGATGTAATACTGTTGGCTAAGTTACAGACACTCAAGAAAAACTGATGCTGATTATCTGGGAAACGTCTCTAACAGCAGTCACAATATCATTGTTTGTGTCAAACAAGTGAATTTGTTGTAACAGCAGCTCCAGTGGTTTTCTCTGTGGGTGAACGAGGATGATGCTGAACAATTGCATGATATGCTTTTTTTTATTTTATTTTATTTATTTATTTATTTTTTTATTGGTTGTTGCGTTAAATCTTAGCCAGATACAATAGTGCTATTTTCTGATTGGCTATTGTGTAGCCTCTTTTTTTGATTTGCAAATAATTGTCAAGAACTCCATGGGAGACGTGCTTGATTCCTGCCCAGTTCCACAGAGACAGTGGTGCTGACAGATACAGGACATTTTGGTGCTGCGGCTTATTAAATATATGATAGTCAGTTTTTCTGCGTGAGAAATACAAAGTGTGGTGAGAGAGCGTGACAAAAGACCCAAATGAGTGACTGTCACTATGTACATATAATATATTAATCACTATAAATATTTGTTCACCTGTTCACTGGCAGTAGAGGTGTGGTTGCACTTTTTCTTTGGGAGAGGATTCGCTGTGTTTTTTGATACAGAGTTTGGGAAAGTCTCGCTGAATTTTTCTTTTTTTCCTTTTCAGGTAAAAAAGTTACCTGAGTATTAGGTTTTTTGTTTCTTATTTTGGCCTCGGTCCACCCCGAAGAGACTGCATTTGTTTGTATATTTGTTATTTTTTCACTTTATTAAATGTACCAATTATAGAAATTCTCTTTTGTGATTTTAGTTCCTTAACCCTATTTATAAAGGTATCAATCCACTGAATCCTGAGCTATATGTAGGGTTGAACTTTAGACTGGGTGTTAACACTGCTCTTTTTGTACATGTTTGGAATATGAAAGCAAGTCTCAGTTTTGTTTTGTTTTCGGTTCTCATTTGTTTGGGGTATAGGTAGACATTTACATTTATATTTTACATTTATGGCATTTGGTAGACGCCCTTGTCCAGAATGACATACAGCAGTGTTTTTAAGTCTCTACTGATGAATAACACTGGTTCACTAAATTCCAGATTTAGGACACCATCAACTTAAAACTCCATAAGAGTTATAGAAAGTAAAGACATAAAACTGGTACAGGTGAGGTCTACTGTATGTGCTTTTTTCTTTCTTTCTTTAGATACATCTAATATTATATTTAACATTAGCATGAAATATCATTTATGCTACATGCTCCTTGTTTATTAAAAACATAGTGTCAGTGACTGAAGGTCAGCCTTCAGATCATCCATCAGATCTGTAAGATCTTTTCATATTGCACAATAATGTAGAATGTGTGATCTTATGTATTATAATAGTGTATAATATTTTGCAGTGAAATTCAATGCTTGTATAAGTACAAATTCAAATAAATATTTATCTTAGATTTTACAGAAAAAAGAAACAATAACTAGGAAAAAGGAAAAAAAAGAGTTTCTTTGGTGTCACAAAAGTTTCCATACACAGAGGAAATTAACACTATCAAAATGCCTTTGTTTATATTAACTTTTAATTTTTGTCACAGGGCTTTTTTTAAAAGTACTATTGTCTTTTTTTATGTTACTTTCTGTATTCAGACACAAAATGAATGTAGTTTTGTCTTTTTCAATTTAAAAAGAATAAAAAAAATCAAGTGCATATTGTGTCCTTTATGATCATGTGTATTTCAGAGCTAATGTATTTATACTGCATGACTGCACTGAGTAACTAGAAACAAACACCACAGTGTAATCTGAGGGTTTATCACATGACTTCTGGGGAAACAGCTCAAACCAGTTTCAGTTCTGCATTTAGTTGTTGGTAATTCCCCTGGGGCAGTTCTGGCTGGCTGATGTTTTTTTCCTGTAATGCAGTGGAACCAGTATACTGAAAAGAGGGGTGCATGTTACATGTACAGCATTTGGCAGATGCCCTTATCCAGTGCGACGTACACAAGTGCTTAAATCCATGAGTTCAAAACATTGTTCAAAGTTACAATGAAAAATTTTCAGTGACTCAGATGTCCGGACCTCTAGGGGAAGTTCATTCCCCTACACACACACACACACACACACACACACACACACACACGTACGTATGTGTGTAATATATATGTAACTTGCAATGAAAAAGTTTCAAATGTTTCACATACATACATACATACATACATACACACACACACACACACGTATGTGTGTAATATATATATGTGTGTGTGTGTGTGTATGTATGTATGTATGTATGTGAAACATTTGAAACTTTTTCATTGCAAGTTTGAACAATGTTTTAAACTCATGGTATCTTAAGTATAACTTAGTGAACCAGCATTAATGTATCCAATGTTAGAGCACTTATGTACGTCGCTCTGTCACAGGCTGTAAATGTGAACGTAGATTAGTGCAGAGTGCGAGGTGTGTCAAGTGACAACACTGAAATACACCACTCTCAAACGCACTTCCACAAGTTCAGCATTTTCACTGTTGTCGAGTGAACGCAGGTAAAACCCGTTTTATTATGTTTTGTCTATGTTTAATCGTAGAACATGTACTTTTATTCGTTAATGTTTTATTATTATTTTATCATTCTACTGCGATCAATAAACAGCTCGTTTTGTTGATGAGTTGTTACTTATTGCCAATAGTGACTCATTAGTGACGGAATAAATGTAATATTAATTATAAAATATTTTCTTTTGATATATGGTAATGGAATAAAACAGTTTTGGAGGAGATCTTGTAGGAAAGGCAGGTCGAGCGTCAGGGCGGAGAAGAAGCTCCTTATGTGAGTCGCTGAAAACAAAGACACAAATAACTAGTGATGTTACGAGTGACACCGAAGCTCCAGGCGTGAGTCGAAAAAATGAACCGATTTTCATTGAAGCTTTGTATCGAAGCTTGATTCTTTCTGGCAAAATCAAGTGACCGAAGCTTCGTTTCACACTCACCCACGTGACTGCTTCGTTATCTGATTCAAAGGTTTAATATCGTGCGCGACACGCGGCGGCGCGCCCTCGTGTGTTGTATTGGAGTATTACATGGAATCTATTACTGTGTAGCGAGTTAAAGAGAGCTTATTGTTGTGAGTTGTAAATGGAGCCTGTTACAAAAAAATCGCGTTCTGAAATGTGGGATCACTTTCATTTCGCCCAATAACGTGGATATATATGGTTTTGTTGTGAAGCCTATATATATAACTTAAATCTCACTCATCACTCTTTCAATTTAAGTGTGCTTTATTGGCATGACAAAAACTGTACATGTGTATTACCAAAGCATTTGCAGCTGTGCTGCATACAAATAGTACAAAAAGTTACATTTAAACAAAGTACATTGTGCATAATTAAAAGTAAAATAGTAAATTATAGAAATACAATAAGATCGTACATTATTGTATTTAATATATTGATTCATTTATTTATTAATCTATCCTTAATTTGTCAATCCATTAATTTTTGCTTCTAAAATTAATACGTTGTTTGGTTGTGGAACATTCTGCACTTTCACCAGCAGACTGTATATTTAGAGTCATGGATTTATTATGAGTCAGCCAAATTTGACCAAAATAGACTTTATTTACTATCTTGACAGAATCTAATGCCTCTTTTAATGAACAATTACCACAGTTTGCCTTCACACTGCTCACTAATTTGTTTTGGGGCTTGATATATCCTACAGTATTAAGTAGGAGAGTTATAATTAAGATTAAGATTAGTTTTGATGTTTTACCTTGTAGAGAAAATAAGTAGTTAACATTAGAAATGTTGTACTCCTCCAGAGCAAGGCATCATGAACTACTTTTCCATTTGCATGATACTGGGAACCGTGTGTTTGAGTGAGTATCTGTTTATTATTACAGAGAATATAACAAAATAAAAATGTAATGTTTTTAACATAAGAGCATTGTTTTAAAAGGTGATGATAACATCAGTTTTAAATTAATTTCCCATCTCAGGTCCCCTCTCAGCAGATCAGATCACTGTGTCTGGTCATGTGGGCTCTACAGCTGTCCTGCCGTGTAAACTGCAGAGTGTAGACACTAAAACACCGTATATTAGGTGGCTCATCGATTCTGAGACTGTGTTTGAGCGACAGGGTCAGGAGACATATGAGGGTGAGGGATATGAGGGCCGTGTGGACGTTCCTGAGGAAGAGCTGAGTAAAGGGACCTGTTCCTTGGTGTTAAAACACCTGAAACTTACTGATACAGCTGACTACATGAGCTATGAGGTATTGAGAGACACCAGGAGATTAAACAGGGTAAAGAGATCTGAAATATCTAAACTAAACCTGATCAGCAGTGTTCATCTCTCAGTCAGTGGTGAGTTATTTTCAGTCGAACACACACTGATCATTACACACAATGAATGAAAAACACTGGGCTTACTTTAGAATTGTTAAAAGATTGCAGAGATTAGACCGGTGTTTTTCACCCCGAGGTACGCAGACCCCCAGTTTTCCGTGGCGTAAATACAGGGGGGTCCGTAAAATTATTATATAAAGTGATCTATGATATAAAGTTATCCTACATTATTTTTTAGTTTTATTGTATATGGAAATGATTATTATTACTAAAACCAGAAAATCAAGGTTGAATTTACAAAAGCTAAATAGGACAGATGGCAGTGTAAAAACTGTTCCACATGCTGAAAGAGAATATTGTTGTGAAATGGACAATGTTGTTTTGATGTGATGGGGTTCAGTACTCCAGAAAGGTTGAGAAACACTGGAGTAGACCATCGTGTTTATTTTAGTGGAGAGTGTAAGTTAATAAGAGTTTGTTAAAACAGTTAATAGTGGAGTGAAGGACTGGGAATGTTAACATTGAGCTACATTATTAGTGAGTCACATGTTCCTACACATGTTCCTGATCTACAGTAAATCACTGTAGCATCATCCAGAAAAGTTAAACATAAAAGAGACATTATTGTACCGAGATGATAGAATAATGTTTTTTTTCCATTACAGAAAAACGTGCAGAAAAAACTGAAGAGAAATCGTATGAAAAACTGCAGTCTGGAGGTGAGATACTCAAATATTTTAGATTAAATTTCTTCCAATAATTCGTTTTTCAGGATGTTCTATTTATTGGGCTTTTTTTTTTTTTTTTGCTCCCTAAAGATTTTCTTATTGCCCATGATATTTTGAAACATACAGTAATTATATGACACCCTCCCTTCACACTGTTATGTAGTTCTGACTTTAGTTGCAGCATCACTTCCCTGTGAGGGGCGAGTAGACACAAAACATGGCAGCAAAATAATAGATAGATTCAAAAGTTTTTCCTTTCATTGTAATTTAACTGCATCTCTATATACACTTGTGTATTGTTTTGTTGTAAACCACTGTAAACTAGATAAAATAATTAATTTCTGTATTTTTTCCAGGTGCTTCAGGAATGAAGTGTCTGCACCCACAGTTCATGGTCCTGTTTCTTCTATCAGTTACTCTTTCACTTCTTCTTGAAGCCACCTGACTATCATCTAGAGCTGTGCACAGAGTTCTGTATTTACTTTTCTACTTTAAGTTTTGTCTGTTTTTTGTTGTTCTGTTTACCTACTTGAACAACCACCTGCCTGTCTTGCAGTCTGTTACCCCTTCATATGACTGGTACCTTGACGTGGTGATGGGGCTTGTGTACTTCAGTGAACCTCAGGGCTATGTCATCAGGAACCAAAAGTTCCTATTAGGGCCACCCATGTTGAACAGACCTGGGGGAGGAGTCAGACAAAATTCAGTCATAATAACGTCTTTAAAAAAGTACAGGAAAGACAGAAAAGAAATGCCCTTTGACCATTTTAGAGGAACCAGCATATAAAGTGTTCTCATATAAACAACAGATTAATACAAAATGCTGATTTGCAGGTGATTTACTGTCCTGATCTAATATAATCAAGAATTCAACAAAGTAAGATGTATACAAGACATGGCAACAACAAATATAATGCTGTTTTCAAGTAGGCAAATGATTAATAATAAAATGAAACCAGTAGTTTACTGCCCTCATTGTAGACCAATTTAGGGAGAATAATCATGAAGGACTGGACGTCATTTATGTTACAAAATTTTGCTTGTCATAAATATTCCTGTATTGTTTTTTGTATGTAAAAACCTTTTTTTTATTAAGTTAATATTTGTAACATAATGCCAAAGCTCTTATGAATTATTCCAAATGTTGCTGGTTTATTTCATAGCTGTTTATATTTCATGTCTCATTTATGTTAGTCACACCGCAGGACATTTGGCATAAAAGCCTTTAAATAAACATGAACAAAAAATATTGTTTCATCCAAAAGTAACAATACAACATAAAATACAGTAATTTGCTTCATTTACATATGATTGTTGTAAGAAAAAACACATTTTAGTGAGTATTTACACTGTTACATTAAAATCACATGTCAAATCAACCACCCATATCATTTGCTGTCCTATTTTTGTAATAGGTAATATTATAATATAATATATAATATAATTTATGTGATATTTTTGAAGTGTTTCACTTTCAAACTAATTTTGAAGGAGCGGTGTAGTGCCATTCCTTCTTGACTCAAACCTTGAATCAAATGGCCACCTTAAACAATGGGACAAAGAGACAGATGATGCCCTGAGTTATCTTGCCCCTTTCCTTTCCTATTAATGATATACAGGAACCACAAGTCTAATGTAAAGTTTGAATTTAACTAGCATTGTAACTTGATTTGGCTTCCACATGATCCCCAAAAATATGCTAGAACTAAAAGGAAATAAAACAATGACTTAAAATTATTTTCTCACAAGTCCAAGAGGTAATAGTGAAAGTGAAAGACCTCTGTGTTTATTAGACAGCAACTTGTCTTTTAAAAATCATATCGCTCATACTACCAAAACAGCCTTCTTCCACCTTAGAAATATTGCCAAGCTGAGAAACATCCTGTCTGTATCTGATGCTGAGAAGCTAGTTCATGCCTTCATGACCTCTAGACTGGACTATTGTAATGCATTACTAGGTGGTTGTCCTGCATCTTTAATAAATAGGTTACAGTTAGTCCAAAATGCAGCTGCCAGAGTTCTCACTAGGACAAGAAAGTATGACCATATAACCCCAATGTTATCATCTCTACACTGGCTACCTGTTAAGTTTAGAATTGACTACAAACTGCTGCTACTTACATACAAGGCTCTTAATGGTTTAGCTCCCATGTATCTAACTAGTCTTCTAACACGTTACAATCCTTCACGCTCTCTGAGATCACAAAACTCAGGACTTCTGCTAGTTCCCAGAATGACCCTCAGTTGTCTTTATCCCATTACATGAGTTTACAGCAGTGTATTTTAGTCAGTTTACAGATAAACAACTATGGCGGAAATAAAATCCTTCCATTCTAGCCTCTGTAACTCTGTGTCAGTAAGGTCTAGAATCACTTGTATCAGAAACTAGAGATTGTTTCCTTTCCAATGATACCAGGCACTCACAGCTTTGAGTGTCAAAGTATATGGGAGCTGTACCACTTTTAATTTGGGCATGTCTTTAGACAAAAAACATGAAATTTCAACAGGTTTTAAATATTATAGTTTTAATGCATTCTGCACTAAAATTACTTATTATTCAGAGCTTATAATAAGTGAAAATTGCATAATTATTAGAATGTTTGTCTAGTTTCAAGACCTAACAGTATTTTTAGTGACTAGATTTAAGATAAAATATTCTAGATTTAATGCAATTTGCACTAAATGTAAGTATTATTAAAAAATATTATGAAAAGAAAAAACTGCACAGTTTTAAGCATTTTTGTCTAGTTTTAAGATCTAATTGCATTTATTAGTGACTAGATATTTATGCTATTTTCAAGAATTATCAAGTCAATTTTGCTTACCCCATTGGCAGATTTTTTTTGCTTGATTCTAGTACTTATGTATGTCGCTCTGGATAAGGGCATCTGCCAAATGCTGTAAATGTAAATGTAGTACACTTTAACTAGATTTAAGCATATCTTGCTTGTTTCAAGAGGGGCATTTTTTGCAGTGTATAATATGGGGATTGGAGGAAGGATATATAATTGGATTTTAGACTTCTTGTCAAATCGGGCATTTTGTGTTAAAGTTGAAGATGCTGTATCCGATCAGCTGGATATAATAAATGGTATTCCTAAAGGGAGTGTTGTTACTGTAGCCCCATTCTGTTCAATATAATGATAAATTACCTTTGAGAATTATATCTAACTTTATGCAGATGATGGGGCCATGTGGAAAACAGGAAAAAATACTAGACAAGTGATTAATAAAATTCAGAATGCTATAATAAAAGTAGAGAAATGGACATATGATTTGGGATTTAAAATGTCAGTTGGTCAGACTGGTGCAGACTGGTCTTTACGAGGAGTGTTTGCCTGATTATTTTGTCAAGCTCATTAAAGACTTTTATTATTTACATCATTATTTAAATCAAAGGAGTAATGATAAAGCTGAGATAAAATCAACTTTCTTTACAGCAGACTGGCAATTCCAGAACCCACCTACCACCACTGTTTGAGACTTACACAACAGATGAGGGTAGATGAGGTTAGTGGGATTGTGACCTCTGCTCTGTGGACGAGAGCGTCTGAGACAGTACGAATTGAGTACAGAGATGGGTTTGAGGCAAATATCTGCAGTCAACCAAGAGTGAGATTTAAAATATGGGTTGGTAAAAAAGGACAAATTAGTACTAGACACTTATTTACAATGTGTTAGAGGTTTTGGGGATACAAAGAGAATGGGTTCAATTTAAATAGGTAAACCCTGCCCCCAATTCACACCTTAAGGGAGACTGAAACTACTCCTGATTAATCAGCTGAGAGAACAACAAAGACCAACACTATAAAATCAACAATGCTATAGAATATAACACAATTCAAATCAGACTACTCTAGAACAAAGCAGATAGTAAACTACCTTACCAGAAGACAATGTATTCAAAGAGAGTTAAAGCACACGTGTGTGTGCGCGTGCACACACACACACACACACACACACACACACACACACACACACACACACACACACACACACACACACACACACACACACACACAGAGGAATACAACTACAAAGACCAACTACAGTGTGAGTTCTGCTGAAGGGACATTAAAATATACAAACTGAAAACATTCATAACAAAGTTACTAATAAGCATTTATCTTTATTGGTAATGTAAACTTATGTTTATATGTTAAATAATTGTACATATAAGAAAATAAATAAATAAAATAAATAAAGACACATTGTGTTGTTCAGTTTCTCTGTGGCTGCTCTGCGACTGTTGCATAGGTCACACTGTCCAAATCAGGTGTTGAGTTGTTGTTTGCAGATCTGAATTTTCTTTTGTACTGAACACTGGCATAATGAATGTTTTCTTCCTGTAGAGAGATTCAGATGATAAACCAGTGTTTATTGTAAAAACATTAGCATTAGCTCAACATTTCTGTTTATTCTGTTTCACATACATTTGTTGTGTTATTTCATATTTATTTAAACATCATAACCACTTGATCTCATTTGAACCCCTTAAGCACTTTTATTGGATAAATAATATCCAACATCATAGTAATTGATTAAGAGTTCTCATTTATTTTTTTCTAAGAAGCTGCTTGTGAAGTTCTGACATTCTGTGTACAGGAGTAGATGTTGGTTGTGACTAGAAGTTGTTATAACCAGAGATTGTTTGTATAAAATATTAGAGGTTCAGAATGAGCTGGAGAGGATTCGGCTCATAAGTAACTCTTGGTAAGGGCAGACCTTGGTATAGGTAAGATATACTGATCAGGAGATGATGTGTATCTAGACAACGATCTTCCATCAGTTTTCTGTGTTTGAATAATGCTTATAAAATCTCAATGTAATGAATGATTGGGGCTCTTTTAATCCAAAATTACCCAATGCCCCTTTTCTCCACTACATACTGAAATTAGCATAGCCAAGTAATTCTCCATACTATAGACCTGTTCTTAATTTAAAGTTTCAACACTTTAATGCAGCTTAAAATGACAATTGCCCTGTAACATTCAGAAACATGTTACAAATAATAATAATAATAATAAGAAGAAGAAGAAGAAGAACACAGAGAAGAAGAAGAACAAGAAGAAGAATAAGAATAACTGTAAGAAGAATACGTATAAGACTGTATAACCAAGATTTTTGTATTTATTTCAGTATTTTATAAATTACAATGTATTTTCACCTGAACTGAAAAATTAACTGAATTAACTAAAATATAAGTAAAGTTACTTGTTTTCTAAAGGGCATTGAAACAGCTGTTTTTTTTTTTTTTGTTTGTTTGTTTGGTTTTTTTTTTAGTTTTTTGATGACTGCTAAGTTATGACTACATACAACTCTATGGGTATATTACATTTGCAATTACAGTATTTACACATTAAATACTCACTCACCAAAATATAAATATAATTATTAAAGTAATAATAATACAATATTTTTTATATTAATAGTAACATAATGACAAATTTTGTTCTGCTTTTTATACCTAATTCCACTATTTTTATTTCATTTGATAAATTACACTATGTACTATTGTGGAATCTATATGTGAGTTTGCCTTTTCTTTTACTGACATTTTATTACAGTTAAACAACTAATTATAACTTATTTTCTGTGTGTCTGAAATAGTTATCCATTACTTTGAAATTTACATTAGACCTACACATTTACATTACACCTAGCTGTTTATACTGTACCTAGAGTTTATAAGCTTAGTTTGGTCCAACACCAAGCATTTTACTGTGATACATGCTATAAAACTTTGTTTATTGGAAGGAAATTAAAAAAAAAAATCATTTTTAATTATTTTTTATGCTAGTATAGTCATTAATCTGAATGGTTTCATACCTTTTCAGTGGAGTCAGTAGAGTGACTGCAGCATGATAAATTTAATTTTCCTGAAAGAAAATTCCATTTTCATAAATACACAATTAATATAACACGATTACCACAAAAATTCGGTTCATTCACATTCTCAACCTTGAAGTTCAACTAGTTTTACCTTGTATCCTGCAGCAAAACACACACATGCAGATGTTCATTAGAGGAATTAAAATCATAGTACATAACACGATAATCCAGCAGTTCCCATTTCCCCCAACCTGCTGTGAATCTGGTGAAGGAGCAATCTTATTGCTGCCACCTAAAATACACACAGAAATTTGATAGATATTTTGAAATTGTTCATTTATTTGACAAAGATGTCAAATTTGTTAATACATAATAAATCTGATGACTGTGTGACTATGCTGGTGGTACTGTCAGGTGTCGGGAGCTACACATGTGTCACTGGCAAATGTGTTTCTAATGAATTGTACATTTATCCTTAGTCTTGAAACTTTAAAAAAAAGTTTAAACAGAAATATTTCCAAAAATACCTCTTAACACAAATAATTATAATATTTATAGTCAGTATATAGGTTTACTGTCTCTTTTACTGTAAGAAAAACTTTCTTAATTAAGAATTTTAATATATAAGTATCAGTAAATCTCCAGTAAATTCTCAAGATAATAATATGTAACAACATGAAATAAATATTAACTAATTCTATAAATAAATATAAAAAAACAAAGTACAGTATTAATAACCAATGTAAATAAAGTGTTGTTACTGACCTGTAAAGTTCAGACTGATGACTTTCCCAAACTGAATGTGTCCCTTGTTTCGACCTCCACAGTAATAAAATCCCAGATCTGTGTCTCTAACTCCAATAATCACTAAACTGACTGAACTGCTGCTTTCTGTTATAGTAAAGTGACTCTCATCTTCATTATAAACAACATGAAAGTGTTTGTCCACATTCCCTTGTGAGGTCGATATAATCTGCCTCACGCCTGCTGAGTTCATGTGATACCACGATATCTCTGAATAATTAGTGATGTTACAGAACAGAGTGACGTTTTCTCCAGGATCAACAGATAACAGATCAGCTGAAATGTTCTGAAGGAGACTCAGACTGATGACACCTGAAAGATCAACACCACATGAAGAGAGAAGATTCATCAGCACTCTGTAAACCTAACACACAGATCACAGTACATTACTTCCATGGAGCCGCACTTAACATATAGACAATACTGTTATATTTATATTTTAATATTTTATTTATATTTAGTGACATACGGCTAAGTACGGTGACCCATACTCAGAATTCGTTCTCTGCGTTTAACCCATCCAAAGCGCAAACACAGTAGTGAACACACACACACACACACACACCGTGAACACACATCCGGAGCAGTGGGCAGCCATTTATGCTGCGGTGCCCTGGGAGCAGTTGGGGGAGTTCGGTGCCTTGCTCAAGGGCACCTCAGTCGTGATATTGCCGGCCCGAGACTCGAACCCACAACCTTAGTGTTAGGAGTCAAACTCTCTAGCCATTAGGCTGTGACTAATTTTAATTAATCTCTCTTCAGCTAATGTGGACAGTCCAAAATGTAAAAAAGCTAAATGATAATATTAAAAAATATTAATGATTATAATATTCAGTAATAAAAATAATAATAATAATTAATGAACTCACCAATCATCAGCTGTAGATTAAACCCACTCAGGAACTCTGCCATGTCTAACACACATCCTCCACTGAACATGTGAACAGACACTTAGTGGAATAAAAAGTCTTGTGTTTCTGCTTTTTTCCGGTTTAACTTCTTCAGCCACGAGACCCTACATCCTGTCTCCTGTTCTGTTCTGGTGTTCAATAAGCTTCTGAAATCTCATTTTATATTCTCACATTTATTCTTATAACTCATTAGTTTATTAGTTACTTTAATCTGCTGTCCTGACTGTTAGAGCTGAGATGA